>NW_009953486.1:9356658-9357788 GCF_000747805.2 Chaetura pelagica | reverse complement strand
CCATCCCTGCTCCCATCCCTGCTCCCAGCCCTGCTCCCATCCCTGCTCCCAGCCCTGCACCAGGCACCTACAGAAACTCCCTGCCCCTTCCCTGGAATTCCCTGCCCATTCCCAGCCCCTGGAGGGGCGGGTTTGTTCCAGCTGGTGCAGGATGGTGGCAGCCGGGGACTTGGGGGTCCCTACTGCAGGGGGGTTCTGAGCCCCCTGGAATAGCAGCCTGAGATGAGCAGTTTGGGGCTCAAACACAGCACCACATTTTCTTGTGGTTTGTATTGTGTTGGTTTTTTTTTAAACTGTGGCTTGGAATCATCGTCCCTCTTGAAACAAAACACCAGCTTTGGACAAAAGAGAAAAGATTTCCCAGCTGTGCACATCATGTTGACTCAGCTCACAGTTAGGTTGATTTAAATATGTCACTGATCTGAAGTTGGTGGCTTTAAAGCGTTGGTCCTGGCTTGATTACCAGCAATTTGGGCAGAAAAGTTGAGGGCTCTCAGTTCTGAGAGTCCATTTTTCGGGACCATTTGGTACTCAGGGCTACCAGCTCTCCCAGTTGAAGAGTCTGGCTCTGTGTGGGAATCACAGCTCTCTGGTTTTTCTTTTAAGTGATCCTTTGTGTTTGCAGAAGAAATGTGAACTTTTAACAGGTCAGAAACCAGGAGCCAAATCAGCAGAGCGTGTTTATAGACCAGAATGGTCAGTTTTCCACCCCTCCTGCAGCTGTAATTCAGCTTTTTCAATGCTCGGGATTGGCAACTGGGGATGGCATTTCCTCCTCTGCAGGCAGAATTGCTTCCCACCCACTCCATCACATGCCAGGCCAGTCTGACCTAATCTTTCTGAGAATGGGAAAGAAAAAATTCCAGCACCACTGTTTTTCTGTTGTGTTCCTGGCTCTAGGGCTGGCACTCGTAGCAGCTGGACCTCCAGGAATTGCTGCCACCCTTGAGGGAGCAGGACACCTGGGCCTTCCTCCCTGTGGCTTTCATGGGATGGGAATTTCATCCCATCCAGCTGTGCTGACTCAGTGTTTCTGCATCTTCTCTCGTCCTGTTTTGCTGAACCAACCCTTTCACAAGCCTCTGGAGCTCTTTATTGATGCCGGGAAGGAAATGGGAGCCCCTGCCTGG
>NW_009953486.1:9344423-9356054 GCF_000747805.2 Chaetura pelagica | reverse complement strand
CTTAAAAAACTCCTTCTCTCTGCTGGGGGAGGGAGCTGTGACAATGGAAAAGCCTTTTTCACATTCCAGCCTGTGGTGAGGGTTCCCTGGAGGGTCAGGGTGGAGGGATGGGTGTCATTTAGGGAGGGCAGCCCCAGCAGCAGCAGGGAGCTGCCCAGCACAGGACCTGCTGGGCTGACTGACACCTGCCAGCATCACTATCTGGGTCCCCCAGCCCAATAAACTCGGAGGCTGTGGCCACCTCTCACCTGGCATTTGGTGCCTGCCGTGTCCTGCTCGGGGGCTGTGAGGGGTGCATGCCCTTCAGGAATAGGTGTCTTTGCTCTTTGCATCCCAACCTTGGGTTTTGTTGGCATCTCGGGACACACCCAGTGTAAGAGGGACAGTGGGGAAGTTAAAGGACAGGCAGGCTCAGGGAGAAAGGAGCCAGGCTAGTGGCCATCAGCTTGTGTGCCAGAGCAGTGAGGTCCTGGGGCATCCTTCCAGTGTGGGAAAGGAGGCAGGAGAACATGGATTCCTGGCTCCTGGGGAAGAGAATTTGGCAGGTGGACTTCATCCATCCATGGTCCTGGTGCTCCCAGCTAAACCCCGTGGCTGGAAGAATTGCTCACATCCCAGCCCCAGCTTCACTTCTTTGCTCAGCAGTGACCCTTTCTGTCAACTCGGTTCCTCTTCTGTCTGGGAGAGCATCTTGCTCCTCTGCAGCATCTCTGATGAGCTGAGCTGTGTCAGGTCTCAGCCAGCATGGAGGCTGGTGGGTTGGCCACCTTCCTGGGTCTCTTACAGCTGGTCCTTATGTCCTCTCCCCAGACATTTCACCCTAAGCCCATGAAGAATCAGGCAGCAAGGGAAGGGGGGGAAATCCAAGGAAAAACATCCTGTGGGACTGCTGGGCTTCTCAAAGGCAAGCTTAAGAGCTGGGAAAATCCTGGAGAAAGAATTTTATGACAAAGGGAGGGTGCAAAATCCCCATCAACCCCCACCTTGGAGGCAGCTGAAGACTTGGCTGTGGCCTGGCTTGTCTGCAGCAGCTGTTGAAATACAAAGAGGGGGAAAAACAAGCCTGTCTTTGACACAGTTTGCCCCCTCTCCCACCCTGCAACTGAAGACACAACTTGTTTTTCTGGGACAGTGGAAAATTTAGGAGTCTCCTGGGCAGCCAATGCCTGGGGTGCTCCCAACTGCCGAGTGGATGGATGGAGTTTTTCTGGAGTGGGAACACTGGGATCGTGGCTTGCAGCACTGCCAGCCAGAGGGGGATGGCAGAACCTGCCAGGGAGCACCAAGGGCAGAGTGTGGGTACCCCAGGCAGGGCAAAAGCTGGGATCCCAATGGGTGAGGAACACCAGGGATGCAGGACATGGGCGTGAGCTTTGCTTTTCCATTGGAATGCAGGGAGCTGGAAGTACTGCCTCTCAGTTGACTAATAAAAAAAGCAGTCTCGTTTTGCAAGGGCTCATTGCAAACATCTGTGGGTTGTGGAGTCTCCAAAAGGGGGAAGAAACGTTTCCCAGTTGAAGTAGCTCCTGGGGAGAGGATGCACAGGGGGTGATGGATCTGCAGGGCCCACCTAAAAGAAATTGAGAGGGAACATGAGAGGGTATGGCAGGAACCAAGAATTGTATGGCTTTGAAAAAATTACCGTGCCAGTTAAAAGCATTTTAAGTCTGTTTTTTTGGAGGAGAAAGGAGCAAGTAAAATGCCCTGGGGCTGCATTGCAGGATGGCACAGAGGGAGATGTGGAAGTCACCAAGTGTGGCCATGGCCCAGCTGGGAATCTACTGGGGGACAAGTCCAGGTGTGCCCTTTCGTATTCCAGCCCTGGGGTCTGTGTTGCAGCTCCAGGGTTTGCAAGGTGGAAACCACTGCCCACTCACCCGAGATCAGTCTGATGCAGTGAAAAAGACAAAGCACCTGAGATGTCCCCTCCCAAGGTGTCTGGACTGAGGTTACAGCAGGCTCCTTTCTTACCAGGCATGAGTGCCTGATGCCCTGGCCATGGGGTGCAGGGTTTGGTGGCAGCTGCCTGTCCTGGGCTCCCCACAAGCCCCTCTGGGGATCAGCAGCCCTCCCTGGGGGCTGCAGCCCTGCCTGGCCACCCACAGCTGCTTTAGGTCCAATTTCACTAAGGGTAGAGCTCTTAGAAATATGAAGTTGCTGGAAAACAGAAAAAAAAATAAAATCCTTAAGTGACTTGTCACAGTTTTCAGGAAAGTTCCCATATTGGGTCTGGGACCTCATGTCCAGGTTGTGCTCAGTGCTGCATACAGGTACCATATGCTTGCAGTTACTGGGGGGCAGCTGAAATGATCCCTCAAAATCCCCCCAAGCCTCGGGTTCTGGTGAAGCCTCATTCCACCCTACGAGGACCATGCACACCAGCACCTCCCAGTGCAAACCTGGCCAAGGTTCATGCAGTCTTAAGTCCAGCAGCAATTAAGTGAGCAACACAGCAATTACCACCTTACCCACCCTTCATGGTCCTAGTCCACAGGAACCTATAGCAGTCCCTATAGCCCAATGGAGGAGGGAGAAATCAGGGGGCTCCTTAGCGAGGTACTTTGCACTCTGGAGTGGGCTCAGCTTCTCCACGGCTGTTTGAGGATGCTCCCCAGCCACTGCAAGGCAGATTTTGAAGGGCAGATCTTTCCCAGAGCTGCAGATGCAGGCTCTGCCAGCACCTTTTCCAGAGGGCTCAGTCTGCCCTGGAGTCCTGAGAGCTGAGGGTTTGTGTAGTTCGTGCTCTGAGCTGTTAAACGCTGACAGATCTAGTCTGGAAAACAAAAGAAGAATTGGCTTCGGAAATTCCAGCCCGCTGGGTCCGGCTGCAGGGGTCTTGCAGGATGGTGGGTTGGAGAAGGTGGGAAGAAGGGTCTCCCATCAGTGGAAAGCAGTTGGCAGCTCTTGCCGGAGCTGCTGGAGCAAACGAGCAGGTTGTGATGAGACCCAGCAGCCCCAGATCCACCCCCCGCCTCCCGGGAGCCTTCATAAGCACCGCGGGTGGCACGGCGTGGGAGTGGGTGCTGCTTAGGAGGCAGGGCCCTCCCCTCGCTCAGGTGAGAGGAAGGAAGTGGTAGGGAGAGGAGGAGCTGAAGGTGAGAGTGTTTCTGCTGGCAGAGAGCAAGTGCCAAAGTTCAGCAGCTGCCCAGGTAAGGGGGAAGGTGCTGGGTGGTGTGATGGATGGGGAGGGTGTCCCAGCTGCTTGTGGGGTGTCCCAGCTGCTTGTGGGGTGTCCCAGCTTCTGCTACCTTGAAGCAGAGCAGGCTGGTGTTACTGAAAAGCCTGGCATATTTTGGGAAGCTGGGAGGTGGGGGTGTGAGCTGCGTTGCCTCCCCAGGGGAGGATTGTTCCTCTATGAGAGCTGCGTGGTGAAGGGCTGTGGTCCTGCTGCTTCTGGGGCTGAGGGATGGGGATGCCCGGTTTGTCTGTAGGCTTTGTTTGTTCATTGTGGCTTTATGTCCTAGAAAACCCTTTCTCCTGCCCTGTCCACATATTGATTTCTCCAGTGTGTAACTTATTCTTCACCTCCCTGACCTGCTCCATCCATGGTGGGGCTGTGAGAAGTCTGAACCTCTTCTCTCTGTTCCCTGCCTGTCCTGGGTGAAACCCACAGGGAGTTAAGCTCCCTGAGCTGAACTGTCCCAGTGCCATCCTCTTCCTGCTGCCTGGCATTTTCCCTGGGCCCTTTTTGGGTCTGTCTCAATGTACACCCCAGCCTGCCAGTGCTGCCCTGGGGACATTGGCCAGCCTGGTTGTTCCCGCTCTCTACAAATCCCCCTTTGCAGCCAGGACCTGTCTCCTGTTTGCTGCCAGGCCCTGCAGCGTGGTGGGAAGGGCAACTGGACGGCTGCCCACACGCAGGGATGCCCGGGAAAGCTGGGATCAGCAGGATGCTGAGTGGCCCCGTGACCCTGGCCCTGCTCACGGCGGAGCTGATGGCGGCACCGAAGCTTCGGGAGCCGGCCAGGGCTCCCCTGCTCTCCTTCCCTCCAGAGGATCTGAGCTTCAGGCTTGTTCCCAGCTGTCAGGGAGAGGGGGGGGACACACAACATGGAGCAGGGACCACGTCTCCCTGTGCAGCCAGCCTTCCTGGAGGGATGTCAGGGCAAGGGATGGGGCTGAGCTTGTGCAGGATGGAGCGGAGAGGCTGGCAGCCTGCTGGGGCACGGGGCTCGTCGGGTGGCACCTGCTTGTCCTCCTCCCTTTGGGTAAGGAACCAGCTCTCATGGCCACCCCTCGGGCTGGGGGTGTGCTGAGGGCCTTTGGGGTCACCGTGTCATGGCTGATGGTGCTGCCTGCACAAGAAGTTTCCTGTAGTTCGTTTGTGGTCATTTGGAACGTGGTCATCCTGTGTCCTTGTGCCCTCCTTGTGGCAAGAGGGGGTGCAGAGCTGGCAGCTCAGGAGGCTGGGCCCAGCTGGTGCACTGACTCCAAGACTGTTCTCCTGCTGCTGGAGAGTGCTGAGCAAGCAGAGCAATGGGCTCCTCTGGCCCAGGGGCTGGGAGCAGCACCCCAACACTGACCTGCAAGAAAATGCTCTGGGGGTTTCACTGCATTGACCAGGAGGCAGCTGCTAGCAGTAGCCTGCAGGAAGAGGGCTGTATGAGAGCTATTTGGAGCCCGTGTGCCACCTCATGTGGCCAGAGGCAGAGCTGTGCTGTGAACCCCTGCATGGACCATATGAATCTCCAGCTTTGCAGCAGTGCCTCTGCTCCAGCACAGCAGAGGGGAACTGTGAGCAGCTGAAGGATGTGAGCAGGCAAGGGGATGAGCAGGAAGCAAGCAAGGCTTTCCTTCCATGGGTTCCTGCTAATGAAACCCAGGAGCTGGGAAGCCTTGGCATGCAGCAGTGCAAATGGCATTGCAGAGCTGTCTGGGTGTCCTCTGGGCAGCACAGCCCCTTTGCTGGAATTGCCTGGAAATGATGGCAGCAGAGACCAAGGCATGGAGAGCAGGGAGTTCTGGCTTTAACAAGGGCTGTGTCAACAGGATGCTGACAGCTCGATTGCAAAGTGTTGCTGTGAGCAGCTACTTGCCCTCCTAAGGGGCAGATGTGATGGTGCACCCCAATGGCAAAGGTCTCTGTTCTCCAAGTTGGGTGCAAAACCAGTGCCCTGGCTTCTGTCTGCTTTCTGATGGTCACAGGGGCCCTGGCTTATCTCCATCAGGGCCCTTCATGTGTCTGCCTCAGTTTCCCTAGAGGCCTACATGTCCCCGTGATGGGGCTGTGTCTGCAGCTGTGAAATGACTCTCCTAGAGTAACCTCACGTTGTGTTTATCTTCTGGATCCCTTTTTCCCTACCAGAGTCTGTTCCTATCTCTCATTTGCAGTCTCAAACAATGAACTACGTGGGACATCTTGCTGAGACAGTCTTTGTCACCATGAAGGAGCTGTACCGGGGCCTGAACCCTGCCACCCTGACAGGCTGCATCGATGTGGTGGTGGTGAGACAGCCTGACAACTCCTTCCAGTGCTCCCCGTTCCACGTGCGCTTCGGGAAGCTGGGGGTGCTGCGCTCCAAGGAGAAGGTGGTAAGTGGTGCCTGCCCTGGGACTGTGCTCCTCTCTGGTGTCTCCAGACCTGGGATCTTCCATAACCTGGGAAGAACTTTCAGGGGAACGGGAGCCCTGCTGGAAAGTCGTGCTTGCCCATTTTTGGAGGGGAGGCTCCAAAGGGAACCCATCGCTCTTCTGGGGAAGATGGTGCTTCCCAGGAAAAGTGGGAGATGGCCCTTGCCACAAAGGCTGGGTGGCTGTCAGCCCTGTGAGCAACCCCCACCCAGCCCCTCCCTGGGGAAGTGCCTTCCTGCATGCTGGTGGGTAAGTGGGTTCAGTGGCTTCTTCTGCCCCTTGCCAGGTTGACATTGAAATCAATGGGGAGCCAGTGGACCTGCAGATGAAGCTGGGTGACAATGGAGAGGCTTTCTTTGTCCAGGAGTCAGAGGAGAATGAGGTTGGTGATGAAAAGTTGCTGCTGCTCTGTGTCTTGCTGTGACCACCTGGAAGTGTAGGCTTGAGGGGAAAAGAACAGGGTTGACCTGCTCTTCTTCCCCAGAGTGACTCCACTATCCGTTCTGATGTTTTGTGTGTCCACAAAGGTACCTGCTCAAAGGATCTTATAACCAGTGTGGAGGATCTGAGCAGTGGAGCACCCCAAGAGGGAGCATTAGTCCAAATATCTGCATCCTAGACTGTCCTCCCTCCCTGGGAATGGCTGTTGACTAGCCAGGCAGATGTCTCAAAGCTTGGTCTCTTGGGGGATCTTGTGACAGGGGTGGGAGTGAGCCAGATGCTGTGACAGGCTGCCTGCCTTACTGGGAAGCAGGATGAGACTAGTTGTGGCTTCTGGAAATCCTGGCAGCTCTCTCCCAGGCTGACTTGTGGTTGCTGCTGGTTTGGGCTGGGTTTGAGAGCAGGGAGAGGGCTCTAGAGCTGAATCCTTGAGTTTGCAGTTGTTGTGATTCTGGTCTCATGGTGCCACCTCCTGTCTGCCTTTTCTTGCCTATGTTAAAGAAAAGTCTTTGGCTTGTGGCTGGACAACCCTGGTTCTTTCATGGTTTGTTGGGGTTTTTTATTCACATGTTGCATCCATGAAACCTTTCCTTTTGGGTCTGACCACAACATCACTTCCAAGCTGAGGGCTTGGTGGTGTTGATTGCACAGACAAGAGCTGTGAGCTGCTGGACTGGAAAAGAGGACACTGGATCTGAGGAGCTCTTCCATCCCTGTTTCAGGGCAGCATCCCCTCCTGCCTCTGCACGTCCCCCATCCCCAGTGAGGAGAGCCTGGAGGATGCTGGTCCTTCCTCCTGTGGGCAGGAGCCCTCAGGTGCCGAAGCCGCCCTGCGCAAGAGGCGGCGGCGCAGGAGGAAGCTCAAGAGGAAGGAGGTGGTGGACTCTGAACTAGAATGCTGTGAGGAGACCAAAAAGGAGGTGTCTGTGGAGGAGCCGTGCAAGCTGCCAGCTCCCAGGTGAGCAGCTTGGTCTGGGCAGGGTGATGTGGTTGGTCAAGCCTGCAGGTTCTGCTGGGGATGCTCAGCAGCACTGAAACACGGGGGGTGTTTTGAGTTGGAGCCCAGGCCCCTGGGGAGCAGAAAGACAGTGGGAAGAAATGGTGAAGCTGGGTATTGCCAGCTCTGCAGGTAAGGAGGCTGCTGCCAGAGAGTAGAATAACTGACCTCTTTCCTCCTTTGCAGTGATTCAGTGTATTTCTCCTTCCCTGACCTCCCCAGAGAAGAAATGGGGTCATCAGAGTCCCCAGTGATGCACCCATACTCTGATGGGGAGCTGGTCTCTGTGGACAGGTGAGGAGCAGAGCCAAGGAGATCTTCTTGGCTTCAGTGAGGGCAGGGGATGTGCCCTGTTGCTGGGAAGGTGGTAAGGAAAAGGGATTTGGGGGTGTTGGGAGAGGAGGGTTTTCCTGGCATGATGTGGTGTGGCTAGAGGAAAGCTCGGAGATGGTCAGGGACACTTCTGGCTGTGGCCACAGATGTAAGAAGCCTGTGTGCTCAGGGTTCTCCTGCCTCTTCTGAGCTGCTTCTGGACAGCCAGTGGCTCAGCACTTGGCTTCCTGGAGCCTCAGCTTCCTGTAGGTCTTGCTCAGATGTGAGTGTTATGGGGCAGAACTGACTGTATGGAAAAACAACTTTACAGGGTTCTTGGCCCTAAATGTCCATGCAGTGACAGGAAAGCATGGGGTACATGAGGTCCAACACTCCCTTCTCTTCCTCTAGCCCTACCCTGAGCCATCCATCTTCTGCCAGAAGTGACTCTGAGCTGGAGATCAAACTACAGGAGGGTTTTGCTCTAGGAGCTGAATCCCACATGCAATGGACCTGGGGAAGGCTCCCTCAGGTGAGTTCCTGCTCTTGTTCTTCTATAGCAAGTCTTGAGAAGAGGATGTCTGAAAGGACTGCAGAAAGTGGAGGAGGCTGTGGCCAGGTGGTCTTAGAGGAGTTGTCCTTTTCTTCCTGATGTTTCAGGCAACTTCCTGTCCTAAAACTTGTTGTTCTGCTTTCATTGAGGTGAATAAACTGGAACGAGTTGAACCAGCCAAGTTCACAAAGACCTTGGCTACTGCAGCAACTACTGTCTCTGCAACACCAGCAAGCCACCTTGTTGCCTCCTCTGGAGGTGTGGAAGAAGATCCAAGGCCAGCAGGACATCAGGGTGCACCTTGTTCCTCTGTTGTGGAGCCAACAACTGCATGCCAGGGTAGGAACAGCCTCCCCAAGCTGAAGGACATCCCCAGTGCTGTGGAGGCCTCCTCAGCCCCACAAGAGAAACAGGAGGGAGGAGGGTCAATTGTCCCAGAGGTTCAGGCAGATGTGGAGCCCTCTGAGGGTGCTGCTGCTCTGAGGCAGGTGGGCTTGGATATGATATGGATATGATAGAGGAAGATGCTGTTAGTTTTCTTGATGGGTGCTGAGATGGTTGGAAAGGTGATTCAGTTAAGCTCTCTCCTTTCTGTCTGTGCATTGAGGATCCACCAAGAGAAGTCCTCATTTGGGTCCCAGTGATGTTTACCTGGAAGACCTCTCCAGCCTGGATGAGGAGCAGGTGGCTCTCTATTTCCCCAGGAGGTATGAGTTGCCTCAGCTGGCCAAGCTGCTCAGACCTTCTTGAGCAATTCCCTTCCAGCAAAGGATGGAGGTGTCTAAGCCTATAGCCTGATGCTGCCACCATTTCTTCTCTTGCTGGTAGTGACACGGAGCAGAGTTCAAAGCCTGTGGCAGACCCCAACAAGCCTCTGTGTGTCCAGCTGCCATCTGACTTGCCTGCTCCCAGCCCCATGGACTCAGACTCAGATTTCATGCCTGCAATTGCCCTGTCTCTGTGTGGGGGCCTGGGGGGCAGCAGGGAGATCTCTTATGGTAGGTGGGAGGGGAGGGGGAATCTGGTGTCCTGGAATCCATGATGTACACCAGTGGCATGACCCAACCTCTGTCCCACCAGAAAAGTTCATGGAGCACGTGGTCACCTACCAGCAGTTTGCTGAGAATCCAGGACTCATTGATGACCCAAACCTGGTGATATTGATTAACAGAAAGTGAGTAGCCTGCTCTTCATGCTGCTGCATGCCAAGGTGACCAGTATGGCCTCCTTGTCCCTACAGAACCATTCCTGTAGGAGTGTGACTCCAAGATAATGATAATACTGCAGTAGTCGTGGGAGGGGACCTTCTGGCCATGCTGCAGGATCAATGATATTCCCATCACTTTTGTTTCTTCCAGGTATTACAACTGGGCAGTGGCTGCTCCCATGGTCCTGTCTCTGCAGGCTTTCCAGAGGAACATTCCAGAGGTCAGTGGCACAACAAGCTCACTCCCTCTCTCCATGCTTCTCAGCAGGGCTGGAAGGATGCAGTGGGGCTGCAAGAGCCCAAGCTGTCCATATGGGGCTTTGCAGGCAGCCTGGGGCAGGGCTGAACATTCCAGCCCCTGAGATCTCTCCTTTCTCCTAGAGGTACCTCAGGCTGGATTTTAGGTGCCTGGGTAACTCTGATGCTTGGAGAGCAGAGATTTCAGTTTCAAACATCTCCTTTTGTGGTGGTTCTATCTGTGCAAGGTTGGCCAGAGCCAGGGGCCTTGGCAGACAGGAGGATTTGGGACTACATGAGTCTGTTCCAGGGCTGTGTAGACCTGGCTGGGATTGCATGGAATAAAGCATCCATACTTTTTTCATTTCCTCCCACCCTTCCACCTCCCCCCAACTTCCCCAAGGGAACAAATCATTGTGCTCTTCACCCCCAAAACCATCTCAGCTCACCATGTGGCAGGTGTCCCTCATCTAATCCCATGGATAATTCTGCAAAGGAAAACCCTGCCTGGACAAGGGTCTCCTG
Source organism: Chaetura pelagica (assembly GCF_000747805.2). Taxonomy (NCBI): domain Eukaryota; kingdom Metazoa; phylum Chordata; class Aves; order Apodiformes; family Apodidae; genus Chaetura; species Chaetura pelagica. The sequence continues at coordinate 9,346,211 of NW_009953486.1, read as the reverse complement.
AGCCTGTTGGCACCTGAGCCTCCTGAGGCTGAGGACTAATTTCATCCCATCTTCTGCTACATTCACAGGGCACCATTGATCAACTGGTGAAGGAGAAGATGCCCAAGAAAGGCAGCAGGTGGTGGTTCTCCTGGAGGAGGAGAGAATTCCCAGCAGAGGAGGTGCTGGCAGTGGTAGCTGTGACAACTGTGTCCTGAGGGCACAGGAGTCATCCTGGTGGCTGGCAGGGGTGGGAATAGGAGAGCAGCAGTGTCCTGGGGGTGGCCTGAGGCAGAGTATGAGAGTGACCAGAGGGCTGTGGCAGGAAGGTGACTTCTGTAGTGTCTGAGCAGCATTAACAAGAGTTACCAAGAACTGGTGATGCTGTGAAGTGGACTTTGTGTCCCTCCTGCCACAGCTCAGGCACCATGTGTGCTTGCTAGACTCCCTTCCCCACCAGAGCATCAGGCTGTTGTTCCTCTTCCATGGGGCAATGTCCCCAGGAAGGCAGAGGGATGCGTTGCCACCTCTTTGCTGGTGTCACTGCTCCAAAGCAGCTCCTGCCCGTGGCACTGGGGTGCTCATGACACTGCTCTCTGCCTGCAGCAGTTGAGGCCAGGGAATGCCAACGTGGAGACACTGCAGCATGACCCTGCTGAGCAGAGGTGAGTGCCTCTCTCCCAGGTTGCATTTAGGGATCTAGGCATGTTCTGGATCTCCTCCCCTCCTAAATGACCAGTTACTCCCAAGTCACTTATTGTATGAGAGGAGAAAGCTCAGTTAAGGCTCTGGCTGACCCCCTTCCAGCCAAGCTCCTCCACAGTTTTGGTGGATGGGTTGTCCTGGGTCCCCTCTGGATATCTTCTGGTGCTCATGGGGAAAGCTGTGGTCTGCAGGGTAAAGTCAACATGCTCCTCCCTTCCTTGTTAGGCGGGAAGAGGTGCCATCCAGTGATGAGCCCCTGCACCCTGGGGAGATGTTGGCAGAGGATGCCCCTGCACAGAAATCTCAGCCAACCTACAAGAAGTCACTGCGACTCTCCTCTGAGCAAATTGTATGTACTTCCCTCCTTCTCTGCCTGCCTGTGTGTGGGGGGTGAGAGAACCCATGAGCAGGGATTTCTCTACTCCTCACCCCATGCTTTTATAGGGCATCCAGGTATTTCACCCTGGGTGGCCACCCTGTAGGGATTTTTGGGGTGTCTGCTCTGGCCAGGTGGCAGTCTGGTGGTATCACTCTTCTCCCCCTTCTGCCCCAGGGAAGGCTGAACCTGCAGGATGGCCCCAACGAGGTGGCATTCAGTGTGACAACTCAGTACCAGGGCACGTGCCGCTGCGAGGCCACCATCTACCTGTGGAACTGGGATGACAAGGTGGTGATCTCTGACATCGATGGCACCATCACCAAGTAAAGAGCCTTTCTCCCACCTCACATCCCTGCTCCCTCCTGTTGGGGGAGACTGTCCTTTCATGGCTTGTGTAAGCTGCCAGGAGGGACCACAGACCACATCATCTGGATGCCTATCAGGTTGGATCATCCTGACCTGGTCTCCTTTCTTTCTAGGTCAGATGCTCTTGGGCACATCTTGCCACATCTGGGAAAAGACTGGACTCAACATGGGATTGCTAAGCTCTTCCACAAAATCCACCTGTAGGTATCAGATCAACTGATGCCAAGGGGAAGCAGGAAAATGATGGAGGAGAGCAAGTCAGGGCTCCTCAATCACTGATGCTGGCCAGAGTGGACATTTTCTGCTGTCTTGATGCCTGCTGTGCTGTCTGGATAATGGGGGGGGGGTGAAAGCAGGGG
>NW_009953486.1:9333121-9343289 GCF_000747805.2 Chaetura pelagica | reverse complement strand
CCCGGGGTCCTGCCGGGGGTCCTGCCCGGGTGCAGGGTACTGAGCAGCCAGGGTGGGCGTGTGGCTGCTGGGCAGGGCCAGGGGGTGCCAGGGGGTCCCCCCTCCGGTGCTGCTCACCAGCAGTGAGGGAGGTGTGGGGGATTGGGCTTCAACCTGGGCAAGCAGGTCATGTTTGGATGGACCCACCTTGCTTGCTGAAGGGGTGAACAGGTTTGGGCTTAGGCCAGGTGCTTGGCCTTGGAGCAGGACTGTGAGGACACCTTGTCCAGAGCACAGCTCAGAGGGGTTCCCTGTGCTCCCTTTCAGGAACGGGTACAAGTTCCTCTACTGCTCAGCCAGAGCCATTGGCATGGCACACATCACCAAGGGGTACCTCAAGTGGGTCAACGAGCAAGGCTGTGTCCTCCCCAAGGGCCCCATCCTGCTCTCCCCCAGCAGCCTCTTCTCTGCCTTCCACAGGTACTATGTCCTCTCCTTCCCAGCCCTGCTCCTGCTGTGTCCCTGGGGGTGGCACCCCCCCTTTCCCAGCTTAATGCTGAGTGGTGTCACAGCCCTTAAGCTGCTTCTGGCCTCCTTGGTGCAGGATGCCTTTGATGGGAGGCAGCTGGGGAGCTGCCTGCCCTCTCTGGAGCTTCAGGGTAAAGCTTCTGCAATGAACAAAACCACTTTTGCCCCTCAAATAACTTCTGAAGGCAGTCCTGGCCAGCTGATGCCACTGCCTGCTGCTCTGTGTGTGTGTCTTGTGCTGCAGGGAGGTGATAGAGAAGAAGCCAGAGGTGTTCAAGATTGCCTGCTTGATGGACATCCAAAGCTTGTTTGCCACGAAGCTGCCCTTCTACGCAGCCTTTGGGAACAGAGCCAATGTGAGTGGTTCTCTTGGGGAGGAGGGAGGGCTCAGGCTGGGGTGGTGGTGGTGCCTGCCTGCAGCTCTCACGCCTTGCTGGCCTTCCCTGGGCAGGATGTCTATGCTTACAAGCAAGTGGGCCTGCCCGAGAGCCGGATATTCACTGTCAACCCCAAGGGTGAGCTGATCCAGGAGCTCACAAAGAACCACAAATCGACGTAAGTGACCTGCTTGTTCCTCTGCACCTTTGGCTTAACCTGGCTTTAACCCAGAGAAGCATTTCCTAGGGTCAAAAAGCAAACAAGCCCCCAGCGCAGCTTCTTTCCTGCCCCCACAGGTATGAGCGGCTATCAGAGCTGGTGGAGCTGATCTTCCCTCCCCTGGAGCAGAGTGGGAGCATTGCCCTGGTGTGCCCAGAGTACAGCCACTTTGCCTACTGGAGACCTCCTCTGCCTGCTGTTGACTTGGATGTCTTCTCCTGACCCCATCGCCTGACCCAGGGCTCTCCTGTGTGCCCTCTGCCAGGCCTGGATGCTCCAGATGCATCTTGTCCTCCCTGTTGGCTGCTCAGGTGTTTTGCACTTCTAATACGGGTCACGTTCTGCACTAGAAAGAGCCCTTCTCAGGGGGCTGGAGGGGGGTAGGAAGGAGCTCTGACTCTACAAAAGCTCCACTTAACCAAATGGGAATTTCTGTAAGCTGGGTCTCATCATAATGTTATTAACACCTTTAAAGCCTGGCTCTTTTTAAAAGGTGATGGTGGGGCCTTGTCTTACTTGTTGATGAGCCTCTGGCATGGCTATTGCTACCTCCAGTATGACCAGTGTTCCCAGGCAGCCCAGCTGCCTGCAGTTTGGTAGCTGATGGTGTGAAGCTGTCCCGTGGCCTAATGACTTGTTAAGGTGGATGGAAGCAGTTGGGGGTTTGAGTGTTTTCCACTAATAGCAATAAATGGTGCCTTAACCCAAGCTGCCTCTTGTCCTGTGCATGGGAGTGGGTGCCAGGCTCAGTGTGCTTTTACAAATGTGGTTGGGTTAATCCTGTTAAGGTAGGTCTTGATGGAGATGGGGGCAGGACCTGCAGCTTCCTGAGCCTGTGGAGCAGCTGCACTAAAGGTCTTTTAAAATTGAAGTGTTTTTTTTGTCTTTTCACTTACTACCTTCAGGTAAGGCCACAAACCTGAGTTAATCCAGGGAGCAAACCTGTGTATGTGTGAGGAGGGAACTGAATCACTTCTGTGCCAGGAGCCTGTCACAGCCTCGTGCCAGAGCAGGAGCTTATTCCTGTGCCCCTGTACTGGAGTATGCAAAGAAAGCTCAGCTGCCCTTAGGTAGGGTTGGATTAGGATTAGAACAGCCTGTCCCCATTCTAGGGGGACTTCTGAAACCCCACAGCACTGGGGGCAGCTGTGGATGCAGCAGGATTCTTCCCCTTCTCTGGGACCTCTCTGTTGTAATTGCAGAAAACAAAACAGGCAGGAGCACTGCTGGGCTCCTTCCTCCAGTCTGGCATCCAGCTTCTCCTTCCCTAACCACAGTGTTTCAGTGCAAATCATCTCCTCCTGCTCTACCTATCCTCTCTTCTTTAAATCACCTCTGTGTTCTAACTCTAGCTCCCTGTCTTAACCCAACCCTGGGCCTATGCTGCTTCCCTTAAAGCCACCCAAGTCATTCTGATCCTGGAAACATCAGCAAGAAATACTTTATTTCTTTTCAGTACAAACAGTCTTTCAGCTTTTAAAATTTGAACAAATGTACAAGGTTTTAAAAACAATAAAACACAGCCTCATAACAGGATCAGTTGTCAACTGCCTTGGAAAGCTGCCTGTGCAAGGACCAAATCCTTCCCTTTCTGCAAGCACAAAAAAACCCAAAAAACAAAAAACCCCTATTTTATACGAAGTTCCTTTCACTCTTTAAACATGAATAGCTGAGAACTGAAATACAAACTGCCTGTGTAGCTTCAAGTGACTAGTCAGGAATTGTCCAAACATAGCACCATTTTTCTGGAAGGTCAGACTTCTTCCTTGTCCTGGTTATGGCCAGTCCTGGGCTCCCTGTGAGCTGGAGGAGGCTGTTGAGCTGCTCTCTCACCCAGCCCTGCCCTGGGCAGGGGAGAGCCTGGTCCTTGGCTTCTTTTTTTTCTTTGGTTGCTGCAGCCCTTTTTTCTCCCTGTTGTGAGAGGATGGGGTGAGGGCAGGATGGTCCTGTGGGGTGAGGGCTCCCTGACCCATTGCAAAGTAGGTTTTGGTGGCAAATAGCAGGTTTTGCAGGACACCTGGAGGTGGCTGGAGGTTGTTTCTCAGCTGGAGAAGTGTCTGAGCAGCTGCAGCAGAGGTCCAAATCAGCCAAGTCTGGAGCAGAGAGAGTGAATTCAGGTGCCGTGAGTATCCAGCAGCTTGCAAGGGTGACTGAGTGGTGGGAAGCCTGGTCCCCTCTCTCAGCTTGTACTGCTGGTGGCCCATGCTCCTCTGGCAGGGGAAGGAGCTTTTACCTCATGAGGGTAACATGATGCAGCCAACTGGACTTGGTGATGCCTGTGGTCCTCTCCAGCCTGGAAGCATCTGTTTCAGCGAGCTCATCTAGTTTTTATGGAGGAGGAAACCTGCCCAGATGTAGCTCTACTGGGAGTTGCTGCTGCATCGTGCTGGTCAGAGCACAGAGCTGCTCTTCTGAGGGTCAAGAAAGACTGAGGGGGAACTGAGGTGCAGAAGAGCAGGGGATGAGGGTGATGAGCACCAAGTGGGAGCTGAAGACTCCATGAGCTGCAGCAATGAGCTGATTTCTCTTTGCTATAAAGTGCCAGAGTTGGTCAGATGGAGGCTCTTTAATTTCTTCTTCATCCTTTCTGTATAGTCCTTGTTGGCTGAGCAGTGGAGGCTCCCTGGGAGAGGCAGGTTTTGGGTGCAACAGCAGCATGGTCCTGGTGTCTGCTTCCTAGGGCAAGGCTGGACTTGGTCAGGAATAGGTACAGCCTTTTCCAGCCTGCATGTTTTTGGGCAACCAGTCTTGAGATGCCTCCTCAGAGGTGCCCTGCCTTCCTCCTCCCACATGCTCCACACCTGTGTGGGTCCCTAGGGCTGTTGGCATCACAGCAGGCTCAGAGGAAGCTGAAGAGGACACAAGCTCCTGCTCCAGTGCTGCCAGACAAGGAAAGCCAGCACAGAGTGGGTGAATCCTGGCAGTCACCCCCTGGAGCAGCTGCAGTTCTCCTTCCCCAGGACAAGAAGAGGGAAACCATATTCACAGTTTAAGCAAAAACACCAGGAGGGAACCAGTGCTGGAGCACAGGGATGCTCCCTGCCCAGCTTGGTCTCTGCAGTGACCTACAGACACCTCACTTTGGGGAAGGCACAAGTTTTCCATATCCCCAGGTGGGATCAGCAAGCAGGGCAAGGTGGGCTCACAAACCATGGCAGTCCACAGGGCTGCCCCCCAAGCCCTGCTGCAGCAAGTTCTTTGAAGTACAGCAAGGGCTGTGAGGCAGCAAGAGGGAACTGCAGCCAGATGAGCACCAGGACAGGGGACTGATCAAAAATATAGACACATCCCAATCTATATATATATATGCATATGTGTGTGTTCCTCATGCAGAACCTCACATGCTCCATGAGGCACGTGTGTTTGCCTGGAGGAGGGAGCAGTGTGAATGGATTTACCAGGCAGGAGAAGCTGCTGGCTCGGGGAGGGGAAGGCAGCTCCCGGGGGGGTGTGAATACGTGTGTTCCTTGAAACCCACAATCCTGTGGTGAGTTTTGTTCCCTGGAAGGAGCTCTGGCTCTGCTCAGTCTCTGGATTAAGGCGCAGGAGGTCTTTAGGTCAGGGAAACTCTATTCCTCAACTGACAACGACAGGGTTGGTGTTTTGCTTTTGGGAACCAGTGCTGGAGCACAGGGATGCTCCCTGCCCAGCTTGGTCTCTGCAGTGACCTACAGACACCTCACTTTGGGGAAGGCACAAGTTTTCCATATCCCCAGGTGGGATCAGCAAGCAGGGCAAGGTGGGCTCACAAACCATGGCAGTCCACAGGGCTGCCCCCCAAGCCCTGCTGCAGCAAGTTCTTTGAAGTACAGCAAGGGCTGTGAGGCAGCAAGAGGGAACTGCAGCCAGATGAGCACCAGGACAGGGGACTGATCAAAAATATAGACACATCCCAATCTATATATATATATATGCATATGTGTGTGTTCCTCATGCAGAACCTCACATGCTCCATGAGGCACGTGTGTTTGCCTGGAGGAGGGAGCAGTGTGAATGGATTTACCAGGCAGGAGAAGCTGCTGGCTCGGGGAGGGGAAGGCAGCTCCCGGGGGGGTGTGAATACGTGTGTTCCTTGAAACCCACAATCCTGTGGTGAGTTTTGTTCCCTGGAAGGAGCTCTGGCTCTGCTCAGTCTCTGGATTAAGGCGCAGGAGGTCTTTAGGTCAGGGAAACTCTATTCCTCAACTGACAACGACAGGGTTGGTTTTTTGCTTTTTTTTTTTTTTTTCTTCAAGAAGCAATAAATCCACAAAAATAAAATTAAAAACTCCCCGCCTCCAGCTTCCTCCTCAATTGTCCTTCTGGGGTCATCAGCCCAGGAGCCAAGTTACCACCCCCAGCCAGGAGGCAGTGATCTGGCTGCTCCAGGGTCAGGACAGCTGCTGAGCACCAGGAGGCAAAGTTACAGAGGAATGAGGCTGACAGGACTTTAAAATAATAATAAAAAAGGTTTGTAGCAGCTTTTAATTTATCTTCTCATTAAAAAAAAATTATCCCAAGAACTGTTGTCACATTGGAGCTAGTCTGTGTGATATAAGTTAATCCTGTTCTTTACCAGGAGGAGAAAGAAGCAGCACATGGGGGCACAGCTAATGCTGCTTCCCCTCTGCCTGCTCTTCCAAGTGGGAGACCTGCTCTGCCAGCTCCGAGACCTTGGCTTGGCAGTCAAGCAGGTTGTCCTTCAGTCCTGTTATTTCCTGAGAGTGGGCAGCCAGCGTCCCGTTGATGTGGTCCATGTAGTCCCACAGGCTGCCCGTGTGTTTCTCCAGTTCATCCCTGATGCCATCCAGGCTCCCGGTGACGGCGCCCAACCTGCCGCAAACGCTCTCCACCCGAGCCACCCGGTCGTCGAAGTGAGAGATCTCCTGCTGCAGGTCCTGGGCCACGCTCTTGCAGGAGCTCAGGTCACTGATGATCCTGGCTTTGAGTCGCTCCAAGTCTCCCTTAAGGTTCAGGACACGCCGGTTGCTGAAGAAAAGCTGGGAGCCTTGGTTGTTGATTTTCTCCTGGATGGAGTGGACCTCATCCTCGATCTTCCGCTCGTGCTCATCCAGCGAGGAGTTGACGTGGGTCATGGTGTCTGAGTACTGGGAGACCGAGTCCTTGAGGCCTGTCAGAGATTTGCTCACGGTGTTGAGGTTGATCTTTAGCAAGGTGATCTCCCCTTGCAAAGCCCCCGAGGCTTCCTCCTCGATCCGCCGCTGGATCTCCAGGATGGTGGCGTTCAGCTTGCGCAGGAGGTCATAGTTGCTGTCCATCCGGAGGAGCAGGTCCTGATTCTTGTTCTGGCAGTCTTCTATCTCTGTCCGGAAAGTCTCCACGTCCTTGGAGGCAGAGGTGCAGCCCAGGGAACAAGTTGTCTCCAACGTGACGAGGCGGTTCTGCAGCACCTCCAGGCTCTCGTCCGTGCGTTTCCTGATGCTGGCGAGCTCCCCCTCCAGCACGGGCACCACCGCTCCCTCCATGCCCACGGGAGAGCTGACGTTGTTCAGCTCCCCCACAATGGTCATGAACCTGTCCTCCAGGGTCTGCATTTTGTCTTCAAAGGCAGTCCTCATGCCATCCACCTCTGCCACCACCATGCCTCTCACGCTGTCCTCTACGCTGGAGCAGCAGCTTCCTGTTTCTCCCTCTGTAGCATTGAGCCGGGCTTCCAGGTCTTCAAAGCGCCCTTCAAAAAGGTTGCCTAGGGTGGCAGTGGAGACTTCACCATCCAGCCGCGAGTGCAAGTTCTTCTGGGAGTCAGAGATGCTGTGAAGACCTTTTTCAAGGATGTTCATGCGGTCGGTGAGGTAGTCCAGGTTGCTGCAGCAGCTTTCCACCACCGTTAGCCCTTGGATTTGGGTTTCCAGCTGGGAGATCTCTTTTTTGATCTCCAGCTCCTTCCCATCCAGCGTCTGCTGCAGCCTCAGGTTGGCAGCTTTCTCCTCCTCGCACTGCTGCCTCACCTCTTGGATCCGGAAGTCACACGTGGTCTGGATCTTCCCCAGCTTCTTCTCGAAGCCGTCGAGCAGCTCCCCGCGCAGGTTGCTCAGCCGCGTGTCCACGTACTCCTCCAGCAGGTCGATGGAGGTGAGAGGGGAGGGCCGGGCTGATTCCAGAAGGTGCTTGATCTGCCCGTCGTGGTCCAGGACCATGCCACGAACCTCGTGCAGCAGATCTGCCTTCGTTTTCAGCACGTCGCTCACCTCCGTCACTTTGGTCAGGATCTCCCCCACGGGAGGGAAGGTGGCGATATCAGCTTTGTCTGCCACGTCCACCAGGCCATCCGGAATGATGCCGAAGCCCACCATGGAGTCAGGGGTGCCTGGGCTGTTCATCAAGGAGCTGATCATCTTGGTGGTGTCCTCCTGGATGGCCAGCCTCAGGCTGCTCACCAGGGTGTGCAGGCTGTCGTAGGACTGGGAAAGGCGCCTCACCTCCTCCTCCAGCCGGTCCAGGCGGTCCCCGAAGAGGCCAGGCAGCTTCCTACCTGCACAGGGGAAGAGTTTTAAAGAGACAAGAGAAGGCACAGTCAGGGCTGGTCCTCCTTTAACTTCCCTCCTTGCCTGTCTTCTAGATCTGAGTTCTTTTCCACATGAACATCAGCTCCTGCCTCCCTCATATTGCCATTTCAGCAAAGCATCTGCCCACCCTTCCTCCTTTCCTCTGCATCTCTTCTGAAGCTGGTCAGGAAACTCCCCTCTTGGGATTACACCCTCTGCTCCCAAGTTCAACAGCACGTGATGAGAACAGCCTGAGGGAGCTTCATCTTGAGACAGCCCCTATTGACCCTCAAATTAATGGAAAAATGCTTTAAGGTGATGAGGAAAGGCAAGTTTGAAACAGAATGTCTTTTTAAAAAAGCAAGTGAACCTCAAAGCAATCAAATGTCAGGCCTCTGATCGGAAGGCAGGTCACCCACTGAAGGTTTGCTAAATTCATGTGCTGGAACAGAAAGAACTGGTCTGAGACCGTGTTGGTGGTGTGGTAACCTGGAGATGTGAAGCAGGAGCAAGATCTCACCATATTGATTCTTCTTTGGTCCTGGAAACAGGTCGGGGTGGCTTTTTGGATGGGGAGGAAGTCTGGGGATTGGAAACATCTTTTGCCCAGGAGGCATTTTTGGGCTGGGATGTTGGGGCAGGAGGCCAGGCTGGTCGGTTGGGCTGTCATGGCACCCTTCTCCCATGAAGCCTGGGCAGCACCTCCAGGCCAGCTCGGTCACTGTCTTGTAGCCAATCTTGTACCTGGGTCTGAAGAAGGTGCGGTACCTTTCCAGGAGGGGGGAGGAAGGGAGAAGACAGTTTAGAGAAGCAAGCTCAAAGTCAAGTAAAAAAAGAAGAGTTGGGGGGGAGGATATGGGTCCCATTGGGTGTGAGAAAGCTGGGCATATGGGAAAGCCTGGCTGAGACCCCTGTGCTGCACCTGCAGACCATGACCTACCTCCTCCAAGAGCTCCTGCTGCACTATAGCCCAGTGTAGCACAAGCAAACTCCCTCCAGGGACACAGCTCATTCACCACAAACACGTGCCCACCCTCTCCAGGGCTGGACCACGGGGTGGAAGTGGGACAGCACACAGTGAGAGCAGAACTCTCCCCAGCCAGTTGGTAACACAATTAAGACAGGCCTGAGAAGCAGCCTATGTGGGAGGAGGGTCTGTCTGAGCAGAACCATTATTTATGGATCTGTGGTTTCTGGAGAGGGTTTGCATCTTTAAAAAAAAATAAATGGTGGGACACAAACACACTCCCTCTCTGCTCTGGCTCTACATGGGGTTCCCACCAGCCCAGCCTGGAGGACTCAGCTGCTCCCAACTCTTCTGTGGCACCTTCCCATGAGAGAGAAGGGATGGGACAGGACCCCCCAGCACCCGTGCTCCCCACACCAGCCGAGCTGAGCAGGGCTGAAGCCTGTGTGTTTCTCACTGCCCCTGAAACACCAAAGCTTTGAACCTGCCGTGTGGAAATTCCCAATTTGCATTTACCAGAGCCTGAAAATCCTGAAGTTTGCTGTTTTTCAACAACGCACACAATCAGGCCCTTGTTCTTCTCTTGTTCAGTGGAAGGTCTCAGAGGAAGCAGCACAACCATCCATGCTGTGCTGAGGGGCTGCATAAGGCACTCACACATCCCCACTGGCTGGGGCAGTAGGTGGGACTGAGCCCCTGTCCAGGTCCTTATTCCCACCCTGGCCCAGGCTGCAGCCCCAGGCAAAGCTACTTCCACAGGACTCCCAGTACAACACAACTACCTCTGTATGTACCACAGGGCAGGAGGGGGAAGGAAACCCAAATCCTCTGTTCTTTGAATCACTTTGAAATTTCTCAGCATCAACAATTTCCCAAGGGCACAGGACAGTTTCCAAACAAGCTTTTTTTTTTTGTTATTCTTTTTCACAGATGCTTCCAAATTTCTATGGCATTTCCTTCTCTAGAAGCCCATCTGGATGTACCACAGCAGGAGACTGCTGTGCCCAGCCACTGTCAGGGGGTGAAGCGAGGAAGAGGATGGCATCCAGAAGGCAGGGCACCTTCTCTGGGTCACACCAGCCTCTGCAGAGGAGCTCAGAGCCCTTTGGCACCTCCAAACTCTTCTCCTCCTGCTCCAAATGGTGGCAAGGGGAAGTATTTATTGCAGCTGCACAAACATTAGCTGATGGCCCCAGCACGTGGAAAAACCATTTCCCTGAGTGGATGCAGCATGCAAGGCTGTGCAGAAAGTCCAGCTGCTTTCCAAAAACACCCTGGTTTTGTTTAAAGGGCTGGAAGGGCCAAGCAGATGATGCAGCAGAGATGCTAGAGGCTTTGGGGATCTCCTCCATGGGTACCAGCAGCTGCAGGATGTCCTGAAGTCTGCAAATGTCACTAAAGCACTTGTGATAGGAGCAAGGAAAGGGCAAGTCAGCGAGCGGGTCCAACATCCCATCTCTGCTGGGATGGTTGTGAGCTGAGCCCTTGCTTGGCACTGCTGGCATGTGGTAAGTCCCAGCTGGCTGGAGTGTTGGGCTCCAATGAAAGGCCCTCTCAGCCTGGTTTTCCTCAGTTCTCAGCTCTGCTGCTCTCAGCAGGCACAGGGAGGATG
>NW_009953486.1:9329162-9332527 GCF_000747805.2 Chaetura pelagica | reverse complement strand
CAGGAATGCAGCATTTCTGCATGGAGCAGCATTCCAGGCCAGGACCTGTGGACTGCAGCACAGCACAAAGCCCCAGTGTCCACCCTGCCCCAGCTCCAGCATGGCACAGGGATTCCCTCCAGCACTGAGGAGGTGGCAGAGACTTTTGCAAATATTTTTCTGAGGCAGGAAGCCCTCAACCATGCCCAGCCACAGGCTCCATTCACTCCTCCTCTTGGGCAGGCTCTCACCTAGCTGCCATCTTTCTGCCAAGTCACGGGTCTGTGACAAAATGTTTCCCTCCACACATTTCACCCCCTTGGCTCTCCATGATTTCCTGATTTATTTCTGATGAGGAACAGAGCTCCCTCTCCCTCCTCACAGACCCCATCTTGCCTCCTCCCAGCACTGCTGCCCAGTTACTGGCTGCCCCACCCAGGTAAAGCCCTTCAGCCCCTTTCACTGCCCTCTGGAAAATGAGGTTTGACAGTCAGAAGGGCAGCACGTGGGGTTGGGAGCCCCGAGGAGAGCTGAGACCTGAAGCTGGGAGGGGAAAGGAGCCATGCCCTGTGTCCCCCATACTCACAGCACTTTCCCCGGACACTTGGGTCCCCAGCTGCACTTGTGATACTCAGCCTTGACGTAGCTCTCGGCCCCGTCCTGCAGTGTGCACGTCACGTTGCGCTGCACCACGTAGGCACAGTAGCTCCTAGGGGGAAGCACAGCAGGACACTTGTCAGCCCCAGCCCAGGATGGTCACCCCCTGCCCCTAAGCATCACCAGCATCCTGGCTATTAACCCATCCACAGGCAGATCTGCCTGCCCTGTCTAGCACTGCCAGGGAGGTCTTGGAGAGGGAAGAAGTTTTCACCTGCCTTCACCTGACTGGCTCCAAGAGCCAGCAGCTGGCAGCAGTGGTTTGTCCTCCTGCAGCTCCTGGAGCTCTGCCAGCACCAGGGTCATCCAAAAAGCCTTTGGATCTTGCTGTGGGTACTGTCACACCTGGACAAAGTGTGATGCTACAGTCAGCAGAGATGCAGGCTGGCTGCTTTTCAGGGCTACAGCATCATGGATCCCTCCACCGCAGAGACAGGGACAGAGCCCAGGTCCCAAGCTGGATGGAGGCAGGAAACCTCTTCAGGTCCCTCGTATGGGCAGAGCAAGGAGCAGAGCCTCTTCCCTCCTGCCACCAGACCTCCAGCTGGGTGCCCCAGGGTACCAGCCAGCTCTGGGCACAGACCATCTCCCACACCCAGCAGCAACCCCAGGCACTGAGGATGATGAGGTGGCTGGGAGAAAGGCTGTGTGGGAAGGATGCAGGAGTGCTGCTGGGACAGATGGCTGTTCCAAGGCTGTTCCAGCTGAAGTAGGGCTGCCAGCAGGAGCAGATGGACTTGGTCCATAGGGGCAGAGACAGAAGGGATGTGCAATGAGGCAGGAATTAAGGGCATGGGGACATGGCAGATGGCAGAGCGGGAGGAGAAGGGGGCACAGAGAATGGTGCAGAGCTGAGGCAGAGATGGATGGTCAGCAGGAGAGACCAGATGGGCCAGCATGAGCTGCAGATGCAGGGAGTTGTTCAGTGGGGCGGGAGGACCCAGTTCTCCTCATGTCAGCTGCAGCCACTGTGGCTCAGCTGCTTGACCAGAGGCTGGGGAGCAGCAAGGTCCCCTGGCATTGCCACTGCATCCCTGTGGAAAGCAGCCTCGAGGCTGACCAGGGGCCTGAGCTGCAGAGCCTCAGCCCAGCTCTCATGGGCTTGGCATGATGGTCTGGATGGCATTGAGACACCTCTGGCAGGTGGAGGTGAAGGAACGGGCTGGGACAGTCACAATGCAGCAGAAGGGTTTGGGGAGATGGACTGTGGTGTCTCCTGTTTGGAGGAGTGAGTGTGCACACGTGTGTGTGTGTGTGTGTGTGTGTGTGTGTGTGTGTGTGCATAGCCCCCCACACTGTCACCCTCTGGGGACAGAACAGCAGGGCTCTGGCTCATCCAGCATTGGGAAAGATGGGTGAAGAAGGGACAAACACAGATGGTGAACACATGCAGACAACGTACATCTCCCATCCATGCCAAGACCCATCATGAGCCTCTGATACCCCATTCAGAGGCTCCATTCAGGCTCCTCTGTCTCCAACAGTCCATGTGGGACAGGAGTTCCCTTGAACCAGCAAGGTGTGAGCAGGTTCATCCTCTCTCCAACACCTGGACTCACCCTTCTCCCTTCCAGCTGGAACCACCAATCCCCACCTCACTCTTCGCAGCACCAACAGCTCTAGCCCAGCTTCTCTTTACTCCCCTGGGATGGGCACTGCAACTCCCAGCAGCAACTGGCATTTCCAGCCTGCCCAGACACAAGCAGTTCTGCCCAGGCAGGAGGCTGCCAGGCTTAGAGTGTGTGCAGGGACCCAGGCTGCTCCCTGCTCCTCCAAAAGTGACTCATTTATCCATGCACAGGGCCACACCAGAGTAAAAGCCAGCCACTTTCCTCAGCTGCAGGGAAGGGACATCATGTGTGCAAGTGCATGTGGAAAATTCAGAACCACCATCTCTCCATAAGTCCATGATCTGCTCACAAACACCCTGCAAACCCCTCTGAAGCTGGTAGCCAACACAGATAGATCTACTAGCCCCTACTAACAGACACTGCCTGCCCATAACCACTTGGTTTAGGGTGGTTCTGGCTTCCTCTGCTTCTCAGAAACCCCTTCCTTCTCACCCACCTGTGTCTAGCAGTTTTACAGCTCCAGCCTGATGTTTCAAGAGTGAGGAGCTGGAAAATGTTATGGGTTTTGGAAAGCTCTCACTGGCACTGCCAGAATTGTTCATCTCGAGTGTTACTTTGCTCATTTCAGCTTGTTCACAACACCACATCCTCCCCTTTTCAAAGCAACTCGACAGAAACGGCCCTACCAAACAAGTGGGGAGGGAAGGGAGTCCCTCTCCCTCCTTCCCCGATTGCAACTGAATGGAAAAGTCCACAGTACGTGTTACACATTCCTCCTCTGCCTGAGCTTCCCAGGTTGCTTGAAAACACATTTAAACTCTAGAGAGCCTGTGCTTTCTAAGCGAATTGGCAAGTTCCCTCCACAGCGATCTGCATTTTCATGTGCCCTGCCACCCTGCCCTCCCGCACCTCACCCCCCCGTGCCCATGCCATGCGGGACAGGTACATGCACCTCACACAAACACACACGGACATCCCACCCTCACGGCCCCCAGCCCCTCTCACACAGGACTGCAGCACACACGTCCCCCCCCCCTCCCGCAGCCCAGTCCCCTGCTGGAAACCGAGTCCCCGCACCCCTTCCCCCCAGCAGAGCGGCCCCCCAGCCTTTATCTACACTAAGGGGGAGGGAAAGCACCGAGACACAAGGACACCCCA
>NW_009953486.1:9322420-9327849 GCF_000747805.2 Chaetura pelagica | reverse complement strand
GGCACCAGCCTGATGCACCCAGCGTCGCCCAGGGCACCGGGTCGTGCGGGAAAGGCTATTTTGGAGCTGACACCAGCCCCCCCCGTGGTAGATTTGGGCTTCGGTTCCGAGCTCCAGAAGTGAGGAAGGATCCCTTGCCTTTCCCTGCACACCTGCCGAGTGTGTTTCCTCCTTGGTGCCTTTAGAAGGCAGGTTTGGGTCTCCCACCCCTCCTGCTCCCTGCAGGGATCCCTGCTGCTCAGCTCCCCGACCTCCAGCAGCACCTGATCCCCAGCAGTGGGTGCTGAGCACCCTGCCCTGCCCCAGCAGCACTCCCCGGGCACAGCACCATTAACCGTGGCAGCGTGAGACCCTTCATGTGAACCACAGGGGAATTCTGGTGTTGGATGAGGGGGAGAGGACCCCCACTCAGGGCAGTGGGCAGTTTGGGAGGGAGGTGATAGCTCTGCTGCTGATACCCGGTGGAGGTGAGCTGGCAGCCCTGCAGAGGTGAGGCCCTGTCTCGTGAGGGAGCAGGGGATTTTGTCATATAAGCAGAGCTTGGGCTGAACATCCCACTGTCCTGGGGACACTCACACCCTTGGGCATCCCACCAAGACCACAGCAGGGGCTCGATGCAGCCCCTGCCTGGCAGAGGCCAGCCCGAAGGCAGCCCAGGCAGGGAAGCACCATGGGGAGGCATGCAGTGCTGCTCCAAAACCCTTGCACAAAAACAAGCAGTGGTTGAGAAAGGGTGGCTGTGTGGGATCTCAGATGCAGCAGTGAAACCTGCTGCTGAGAGCAGGAGGCATCAAGGCTTGGGCTGACACTGAGACAGAGATGATAAGATACCAAGACAAACGGCCTTTTTTTCAGTTAAAAGGAGCTTTTGGCTCAGTCTGAGGTGAACACAGAAACTTTAGCAGGAGAAGAAAAGCCCATAGAAGAGCAGTGCTGGGGGAGGCAGGCTGGAAAGCCCAGGTGGAAGACCAAGAGAAGGAAGTCTGTGTAATGAAGCAGAGCATCCTGAGCAGCTCCTCCTCTCAGTGCAAGCTGCTGCAGGGTGTTGCTGCGAGCTGCCGTGCACTTGTCAGCCTGTGCCCCAGAGGTGGCTGCATCATGGCTTTGACATGGTGTATTTGGCAGCACATGAAGCACTTCTCATCCAGCTGCTGCATCAGATTGTTCCATTCCACTGGGATGCTGCAGGAGGGACAGTCTATAAGCAACTCTATAAAAACAAACACAAGTCGACCGAGCCCGCATGGTTTCATGCTGGATGCCAAAGTGGAGCACTAACCTTCTGCACAGCCTTAATATTTTTTCCCTGTGCACAGGGAGTGTGAGCCAGTTTTAATAACAGCATGCTGCACGTGTGTGTCTGAGGCCTCAGGAAAAAAACATCTGGTGTTGCAGTTTCAAAAAAAAGCCTTTGGTTCTAACCTCCAAGTCTGTGCTGTGATGAACGGGCATGACAGGGCAGAGTGAAAGCTGCTCCTGGTTGTGAAAAGGAAGGAGGTGAGAACCATTGCACTGGTGTGGGTGCATGTGTGTCTGTGTCTGCCTGTCCCTGTTGTCCAACTGCACTTGTGAGGCTCCGGGTCACTTTCTGCTAGATTTCATAGCAAGGCAGGATCCTCAGAGAGACTGAATTCCATTTTGTTCTTCTATTGTCCAATTGTTTTCTGAAAAAGGCATCTGGGTAGACAAGAGAGTGCCAAGCTTGGGTCCCCACTGAGGAAATGGATTCCTCGTCGACTCTATTATAAGACATCAAAGAATCCACACGAGAGAGAGCCAATATGAGTGCCCCAAACCATGGGAAAAACTCTCATGTGCCTTATTAGCCATGAACTAATCCAACCATGAGACACAGAACGGCAGGAAACTGGGATTCTTTAAGTTGCAGTTCTGAGGGAGCAGCTGGGGTTTGACTCTTTGATGCTCAGCCCTGCTGCTGCTGGTCCTCACCACACCATGAGCTCTGGCTGGGCACAGGAGAGCACCCGTGTGGAGCCTGGCATGGCATCCTGGCTCTGGAGAAGTGGAAGAGAAACAGAAGACACCCTCCCAACGTGGGCATGTCCCAGGGGTTAACAGGGACTATCTCCCAGAGCTGTGAAGCATGTGCTGAGCACTCAGCTCTCCAGCAGAATGGAAGGACTTTGTCCCTGAACTGCTGCCAGAAAGTTCTGCAGACCTGCACACTTTGGGGCAAGAGAGCACCAGCCCTTGGTGGTGGTTCTGCTTTCCCTCCTGACCTGGGCTGGAGAGTAAACGGGATCAGATCAGAGCTGCTGCTGATGATCAAAGCTGGATACTGGGCAAACCTGAGAGCCTACCAAGGTACACCCACAGAGGTGCCTGGCCTGGGATGCTGTGTCCCTCAGTGTTCCCATGTAAGCAACTCCTGCAGCAGCTCAGCACATGACAAGGAAGCTTGTTTCTCCACCTGGACTGCCAGGAGCTGATTGTTTTGGTTACACCTCTCACCCCTGCCAGTCCAGGAATGAGCAGGTAGAAGTTCTTCCCTACTAAGGATCCAGCAGAGATTTGGCTAAAAAGCAGGGGCATTGTGCAGGCCCAGGAGGTACCCAGAAACAGGAGCTCAGCTGGAGAAGATGAGAGCAAGAGCAGAGGTCCTACAGCAGTTCCTCCCCTGCTCTGTCCCCCAGGGAGGGCTCGGTGAACCACCGCCGGTTCATTTCACGAGTGGGTGACACAAAACAGTGACCTGTTCTGCTTCGTGTGCTTTTTAATTAACACCTGCATGGCCTCATCAGCTGAATAATTGCCTCCCTTCATGGGTCAATAAGCCAGCAGCCCCTGACCTCCAGTTCCCACCTGGTTACAACGTTTGGTGGCTGCTCTGGATGCAGCGGGTGCAGGCTCTGACACCAGCAAACCCTCCCAAGGGCCAGTGCAGCAAGAGGAAAAGTGACAGGAAGGTCCTGGGGCTCTTCAACTCCACTTGCTCTTGGCCAGGATCAACCTTGTCCACCCTAATCCTGAGCTTTAAATAGGTACTGCTGCTGGAAAGGTACCCAACATGCTGGGCAGGGGGGTGCCCCGGGTGGAGTTCTGTGTTGCCCTGGGGTAGGAGCAGATTGCAGGAAGGGAAACATAACTTGGATATGAATAATAAAAAAAAATATCTGGTAGTAAAATGAATATAGCCCTGGAGGTGACTATTGAGCCATCTGGAGATTTTAAAGGAAAGGTTAGATATAAAAAAAATCTGTCAGGACCAATCTGGGGTAGGGAAATGGATTGGATGTCTTCCCAAGATCTCTCCCAGCCTGAGTTTTTCCAAGTACAAATTCATTTCCCAAAGTGGCAAGGCAAGAGAGCAGCTCAATTTAGAGGCAGGGTTTCTCCCTAATGATTCCCACTGGATCAAAGGCATTCCTTGCATTGGCACTGACAGAAGCCTTTTCCCTTGGCAGCAGGACTGTGTCTGTGTGAGAGAGGAAGACTTGTGGACAGCCCAGCTTTCCCAGGTGTGTGTCCAACAGGATCCACCCAGGGCTGGCCCTGCCATTTCTGAGTCCCTGGGAAGACAGTGCAGCTATCCCACAGCTGCTTCCCCAACCCCAGGGAGAAATGGGGACATACACTGTCCAAACTGGCAGGCAAGATGCAACAGGACTGCAGTGTCCTAACAGAAGTTACCAGTCCAAAGAGAGCACTGTCCCCAGTAGGGCCTGGAGTTCTCCAGCTTCTCCAGCTGCCAGCTCAAACTGGAAGCCCAGCTACAGGACTGGAAGATATTCCTGGCTCTACACTACATCCCAGCTTGACATTGGGCATGGACCACTTCTCCCGTAGGTCTCAACAGGAAGGAGATGCAGGAGAGCAGGCAGGAGGCAGCCAGTCCAGCCAGCAGCACCAGAACCCTGGGCAATGTCACAGCTTCTGCCTTCTCTGGAGGTTGCTGAGGTTTTGTTCTGATTCAGACCCCGGCCCCAGCCCCAAGGTGTGATTGGGGTGTGTGAGTCTCCACAAGCCACGGGGCACTTGGGTTTGCTGCACCCCTGGAGGAAGCAGCAGTGGCTGAGGGCTGAGAACAAACTCCCTTTCTTCACGGGGAAGTGCAGTGAGCTGAAGTGGCCAGACACCCTTATCTCTGGTTTCGAAAGCCGCACGCTGATCGTTTGTCAAGATTAGCGCGTGCGGCAGGAGGGATGGAGCTGTTCCAAACCCCTGCTCACGTCCCTTCCCTGGGCTCCAGGCCATTCATAAAAATGCCAGAGCAGCAGCAGCAGTGGCAGCAGGCAGCACATACTGGGGCTGTGGTTTGAGGAGGACTAGGAGGGGTCAACCACGGGTTACACAAGCTCTGAGCGGGGAGAAGAATCCACAGGTTGCTTTATTGATAAATCCCTTAACATCCTTCCTCCAGGAAAGCACACAGGGAGGCTGGCAGGGGTGATTCAGCAAGGGCAAGGGGCAGGCAGGAGGTTCTTTCTGTGGGACAGGGGTGATGTGCTTAAAAAAAAAACCCTTTCCCAGCTGTGGCAGGACCCCGGGGACAAGAGAACATTGACAGCCAACAGCCATGGAGCAGGAGCAGTCTCCAGGGGCAGTCCCAGCTGGATTAGCAGCCCACAGACACAGGGTGAGGAGGGTGAAGACCAAGAAAGGGAGTAGGTGACACTCTACACCCTCCCAGTAAACCCCAGCAGGTTGATGGAGGGGCACTGGCTGGACCCAGGCTTTGTGCTGGGGTGGGCTGGCCCTGTGAGGCCCAGGGAGGAGCAGCCCTGATCTCAGCTGATCCCTGTTAGCTCAGGCTCAGCTGAGCAGGACCCTGGGAATGCTATAAAAGGCTGGATGAGTGGGGGTGAGGAGCAGGTAGTGGTTGGTTGTGGGGCTTTTTTTGCAGTTAGGGCATGAGTGCAAGCTGCTCTGCAGTCAGGTGAAGATCTGGGGTGAACAGGGAGTTCTCTATTGCAAGAAAAAAAGCTTGTCAGCTCCTGCAAGGACATCTCTGCAGCCAAGGGAAGGAGGTAGGGGGGAATGTGCCTTTTGGGGGGGTCAGGGACAGCTGTGCTGACAGGAGCATGGCTAAAGCCTGGTGCTGTGAGACAGGGGACTGGTGCATCTGGGAGGCTTTTGCAGGACTCCTTCCAGTATGAACCCTTGCAAGGAGCTATGTGTCCCTTCTGGCTTTGCTGGAGACCTCTGGCATCATAGGTTTGTTCAGCCTGCATGAAACCACAGGAGGATCTTGTTTCAACCTGCTTGAAGCAGGGTCAGCTTTGAGATGTGGATCCACAAGAGGGGTTTGGTGCCAGTTCAACCCACCACTGCCGTGTTACCCTACAAACCCTGCTGCCTGCAGTGCCTGAGGAGCCCTGGCTTTGGGGGAACTATGTGGCTTCAGGGTTACCTGCTGGCCTGACCTGCAGCAGGCTGAGCTTGGGGAAGGTTCTCCCAAAGCAGCCCTG
>NW_009953486.1:9313495-9322382 GCF_000747805.2 Chaetura pelagica | reverse complement strand
GTGACCTCAGGTGCTGCTGAAATCATTCAGTCATTTCTACATGGTTGCAGTAGTTCAGCACTTGAACTTCAGATGGTCTTTCCCATCTCTCCTGTGTAAGTTACTTTCTCTAAGGACTATCCCTGGTGCAAGAAACTGCTTCACTGGAAGTGGGAAGAAGAGCAGCCTATCAGTTTGGTTTCAAGAAATGCCCCTAGACCTGGTATGTGTGATTGCTTCTCCAGGGCTCAGCCAGCTCCTTTGTGGAGCTGTGCCTCTGGCTTTTGGGAAGATCTGTGATCTTCCTTGGGTGCATGTCCAGATGAGCCAGCTTTTGCCTTTGCTGGGAACAGGATGATGGCAGCAATCCCCTGATTTAGCCACTAAACCTCTGCTCAGTGACCTCATTGCTGCACACAGTGGAAGAAAAACACCACAAGAGTGGAAAGCAGATACTTTTCCTTTGGGAGCTGGGGAATATTGAAGGGCATTAGTACAAATGGGCCTCTTTGCTGATTTTTAATTTTCATGTCATTCAGTGACAGAGCACAGTTGAGCTAATTGTAACCTTTGAAGTCTCCTTTGCACCCCCTCTTCAACACTCCTGTGCAGCACAGAGTTTCTCCAGCATGGAAGTGCTGGTGCTGGGATGCTCAGAGGGCTGGCTGCGCCTGGTTCCAGCAGGCAAGGTGAAGGATAACAGAAGCAGGGAGTTGGGTCTGCTGGGGTGACACTAGCAAGGCAGACAAACCTGAGAGGTGGCTTTGGAGACAGGTTTCTCTACACATGTTGGGTCTGAGTAGGCAATGGCCAAGTGTGGAGGCTGCTGCAGGGCTCTGTGAGGAAACAGCTGGAGGGTTGTCCTCTGTTTCCCCCATTTCCTGCGTTTTTTGGGCAGGAGCCACATGGAGCTTTCCTGGTGGCTCCAACAGACTGCTTGGATGAGGGCTGTCTCAGCAGCAAACACGTTGTTTTGGGGTGGATGGTGGAGACCAGCCCTGTGAACCTGCTTAGGGCAAGTTATGTGCCTGATCCTTGGTTTTGTGCCTCCTTTAACATAGCTGTGGCCATTATTTTTTTCCTGAAGATGGGATCCTGGGGCAAAACTGAGGTATCCCAAACCTTGGGGCTGCTTGTTCTGAGCCACAGGCAGCCCGACTCCCCCATGTCCTGGGGTGCCAGCTGACTCCTGGATGGACCAACGTAGCAAAAGCAGGGCTGAAATCCTGCCATTGTCTCTGCTGCTTGAGGCAGGGGGATGAGAGGAGTTATTTTTGGGTCCTAAGAGGGGCCCCTCCTGCCCCCTCATCCTCCGAGGTGACCCCACAGGAACGTGTGTGGGGCGTGCGATGGGGAACGGCCGTAAAGAACGGGTGGTTATTTGTGCCCAGGCAAGAGGAGCAGGGGAGAAAGTGTAACTGACACCAGCCTGGGCTCTTTCCAGACCTGCTTGGAGCTGGGACATCGTGGCTGATACTTGGCTTTGCTGCCTTTCCCTTTGCAACAGCTGTTCCTGTGGGCCCTGCATCTGCATTTGGCCTTCTGCAGTGTTTTGCTGCTCCTCTCTCTCACTGCACAGCAACGTGTGCTCGCCAAGGTCCCACTGACCCATCAACCAGGAGAGGGGGGGATGGGGGGAGAAAAAAAGGAGGAGAACTTGATATCTTCTTCAAGTGAAATAGCTTGGGCTCAGTCTTGGAGAATTTCCCGAACTCTCAAGGAATTTCCTGATCTTAAGAATCTGCCAAAACTTGGGATCTGCCTCAGTTGGACTGCATAGATTTTCAGAGCACAGGCTGTGGAGCTGTGTTTTGGGTTTCCAGCCTGCCTTTGTGAGAGCATGCTCCAGCTGAAGGGGTCAAGAGGGACCTGCAAGGAAAGCCTTCCTCTGACCAGCTGCAGGAATACACAGGGATTAATTTAACATCCTCTCCGCCTTTATTTTTGGGATCAAGGAGATATTTTATCCTAAATTCCTGTCTCACTTCCCTGTGCCAAACCCCAGGCTGTTACTGCAGCCCTTGTGAACATGGAAACTCGGGTGTAGTTGTAATACTTGAGGTTAGTGGCTCACTGGCAGAGCTGGAATTAAAGGCATAACCCCAGATGGACTAATATCCCATATTTTTACCAAAAATAATGCTTTTTCAGCTGAAAGCAGCCTCTTTGCTTGTAGCTGGGGTTTGGCATCCATGTGTTTATTGTATATATTTCAAGAGCAAACAAGCTCCTGGGTGGGAGAAGGGCAGCCCCTCCTCTCAGGACAAACTCAAATGAAATTCCTCAAGGTCTTTTTTTTCCCAAAAATCAGTGCTGGCTGGATTATGACCAGGTTGTTTTTGACAGGCTTTAATCTGTGAAATCAACACCAAGTCAGGAAATGCTTAGATTGACTCTGAAGGAGGATTTGGCCAGAACTTTTCTCCTATTTATGAGGGATATTTGGAAACAGCAAGACCTCCCAGAGGGGTCCTGTTCTGACCCCCCTGCTCTTCCAGCCCAGTCCGGAGAGGCTTTATCATCCCTTATCACTTGATTTTTGTCCCCAGGAGCTTGGTATTACCCTTAGGTCATGCCTGATGCTGGAGTCTAGGGCAGTTTTTCCACTGGCTTTGGTGGACTTTGGACCAGGCTGGTGGGACCAGTTCCCCTGCAATACTATTTTGGGGAAAAGCCCAGTTTCCCAGGCAATGGGTCAGGACAGATCCCTTTGAACCACTATCTCCATCCCATCTCTAACACCCACCAGCCCACAGAGTTGCAGTCTCTGTCTCCCTGCTTGCTCCTGATGCCTCTGCATGGCAAGGTCTCCAGTCCTGGACTGGGACTGAGCAGTGCCTGGTCCATCCAGCCCATGGCATCCCCTGTGTCCCCCCCTTCTTGCAGCTCTGTCACACTGGAGAGGGAGGAAAAGAAAACCCAGCATGAGCACATGTGGCAGGCAGGGGGAAATGGCTGCTGCAAAGTAAGCAGTGCCTTTAAAGAAGTGTTTGTCTGGGGTTTGTTTAGTTATCCTCTAGGTAATTTTACAGCTGAGGAGGCTGGGCCATGCAGGCAATGGCCAAAACAATATCCCCACTGTCTGAGCAGCTCTCGTGGCTCGGCACGGCTCAGCAGAGCTGGGGGGGGGCAGAGGGAGATGGGGAAGAGAATTTGTGAGAGCATGCTCCAGCTGAAGGGGTCAAGAGGGACCTGCAAGGAAAGCCTTCCTCTGACCAGCTGCAGGAATACACAGGGATTAATTTAACATCCTCTCCGCCTTTATTTTTGGGATCAAGGAGATATTTTATCCTAAATTCCTGTCTCACTTCCCTGTGCCAAACCCCAGGCTGTTACTGCAGCCCTTGTGAACATGGAAACTCGGGTGTAGTTGTAATACTTGAGGTTAGTGGCTCACTGGCAGAGCTGGAATTAAAGGCATAACCCCAGATGGACTAATATCCCATATTTTTACCAAAAATAATGCTTTTTCAGCTGAAAGCAGCCTCTTTGCTTGTAGCTGGGGTTTGGCATCCATGTGTTTATTGTATATATTTCAAGAGCAAACAAGCTCCTGGGTGGGAGAAGGGCAGCCCCTCCTCTCAGGACAAACTCAAATGAAATTCCTCAAGGTCTTTTTTTTCCCAAAAATCAGTGCTGGCTGGATTATGACCAGGTTGTTTTTGACAGGCTTTAATCTGTGAAATCAACACCAAGTCAGGAAATGCTTAGATTGACTCTGAAGGAGGATTTGGCCAGAACTTTTCTCCTATTTATGAGGGATATTTGGAAACAGCAAGACCTCCCAGAGGGGTCCTGTTCTGACCCCCCTGCTCTTCCAGCCCAGTCCGGAGAGGCTTTATCATCCCTTATCACTTGATTTTTGTCCCCAGGAGCTTGGTATTACCCTTAGGTCATGCCTGATGCTGGAGTCTAGGGCAGTTTTTCCACTGGCTTTGGTGGACTTTGGACCAGGCTGGTGGGACCAGTTCCCCTGCAATACTATTTTGGGGAAAAGCCCAGTTTCCCAGGCAATGGGTCAGGACAGATCCCTTTGAACCACTATCTCCATCCCATCTCTAACACCCACCAGCCCACAGAGTTGCAGTCTCTGTCTCCCTGCTTGCTCCTGATGCCTCTGCATGGCAAGGTCTCCAGTCCTGGACTGGGACTGAGCAGTGCCTGGTCCATCCAGCCCATGGCATCCCCTGTGTCCCCCCCTTCTTGCAGCTCTGTCACACTGGAGAGGGAGGAAAAGAAAACCCAGCATGAGCACATGTGGCAGGCAGGGGGAAATGGCTGCTGCAAAGTAAGCAGTGCCTTTAAAGAAGTGTTTGTCTGGGGTTTGTTTAGTTATCCTCTAGGTAATTTTACAGCTGAGGAGGCTGGGCCATGCAGGCAATGGCCAAAACAATATCCCCACTGTCTGAGCAGCTCTCGTGGCTCGGCACGGCTCAGCAGAGCTGGGGGGGGGGCAGAGGGAGATGGGGAAGAGAAGTTTCTTTGAGCAGCCACAGCCAGCAAACGCCGTGGAGGATGTCCTGTAATGAAGATGTTGCTTTGAACGATCAAGTCACTTGGCTGTCAGGTTGAATAAACCTCTGGGCTCAAGCTGGGTATGAGAGGGGGAGGAAGGGATGTTGCTGGGAAAAGCCCAGTCCCATAGTTTTGATCTGAATTGTGGCTCCAGGCTCAGGGCACCTTGGGGTGCTCATGGAGTAGGCTGATGGGATGGGGGCTCTGGTCCTTTGTTTCTGTGAGCAGCATTTTTGGTGTTCTGGGTGGAGTCAGAGGCAGGTCTGCTCTGCCTGCTCTGCTCTCTCTCTCTCTCTCTCTCTCCCCAAGCCCTGGGAACCAGCAGCCTCAACCTGTTGGACACAGAGAACTGGGTCTCCAAAATGCCACCTCCTCCTGGTGAAGTTGTGTCCCATCCCAGCCCCACCAAAGCATGGTTTGTCCCATCACCCCAACAGGGTGAAATCCCTGTGGGATCCCCAGGAAAAGCTTCCCTGCCTCTTCCAAAGGCCTGGTGCAGCTCAGGCTGGAAACGTGGGGGCTTGAATCTCTCAGCACTACGTGCAAATAGCTTCCATCAGCTCCCAGAGCTGTTCCCAAGAGCTGGAGCACTCGCTGCTGGCAGCCAGCTTGCAGGAGGATACCAATAGTTCATGCAGACATGGCAAGAAACCAGCCCTGTTTCCCATTCACGAAGAGGTGGCTCCAAAACAACAGGGAGATCTGTCACAGCATATAGGAGGCATCTGTGCAAATTGGCCTGACTGCCTAAATCATTCCGTATATATTTATAAACTGGGAGATGTAACGTTTTTTCCTGTTTACTTTTCGGTTGAATTCCTTGCTCATGGAAATGGGAGCTGCAGCAGGGTGGCTAGACACAACCATTGTATAGGGAAGACACTGTACAAACTGTCCTAGAAAATTCTGCCAAAATGCCAGGCTGTGTCAGCCCTGATCTGCAGCCACCTTGCCCCTTCCCACACACCCTCCCCTTCCCCCCTCAGCCCAGTTCCAGCCCTCTGTGTTCAGCCAAACCCAGCTGGCTGCTCTCACACCAAGGGGGTGTCTGCCCAAATGTTCATTTGGGAGGGAGACCAGGTAGGTTGGGTTTGGACCCACGGTGAGGAAGGAAAAGAATAACCAAGTTGGCCAAGGTGATGCAGCAGCAGCAATTTGGGGTGTGGAGCAGGGCAGGGGCCTGGACTCTGCCCCTTGGTCTGTGTTTTGGGGGGCAAGTTCATGGGAGGCTGTCTCGGTTATGTGGGAGCTGCTAGTGCTTGTACAAGATGCAGAACTTAATGTTTGTGTGAGCTGGGAATGGAGGTACCTGCAAGGTGAGGGATAAGTGCAAAGTGACTGCCTCAAGGAGCTTGTACAGATTCTGCAGCAGCCAGGGAGTCAGTGCGTGCCCAGCTCTTGCTGCAAAATGGGTTGTTAACAGCACCATGATGGGCCAAGACCTGCTGTTAACACATCTGCTGGGGAAAGAAGGGAAAGGAAAAGGGAGAAAAGATGTGAAATGCTGAAAGTGAAATTTGAAGCTAATTTTTTAGCTGCTTGGAAGCTGTGTGTGAAGCTGCTGGTTGCCTATGTGGGCCCTGGGAGGGTGGGAAGGGGAGCCAAGGCCACCCCTGAGGCTGAAGAAGGTCCAGCCCCTGCATGCCCTTCAAGGGATGTGTTTGCACATCCCATCCTGTCCAGTTTCTCCAGGTCCTGCAGGGCAGAGGGGAAGAAAGGATGGGAGAGTGCTTGGGAACTGGGAGGAAGGATGGAGGAGCCTCTGGGTTTTTCCCCATCCCATTGCATCCAGCTCCCTTCCATGGGCACTCTGACCTTGGAAGACTCATTCCCGTATACTGACTGCAGCCTCCCTCCAAAGCGGGAATGGGGGAAATAACCATAGCTGGCAGACAGCAGGAGTGGAATGGGTCATTAGAACATGCATGGAGCCCTGCTGTGTTTGCATCACACCTCAAATCTGTGTCACCTGCTGGTGGCATCTTTGCCTTCAGCTCTATTTATACCACCAGTTGAACTGAAAACTTATTTAGCAATGATCACACTCATTGTGTCATATTTATTTATAGCCTTTCACACTTGCTTCTGTTCACTCTCCTGGTTATTTCAGTCACATTTCTCGTCCCTTACACAAAGGTCTGGGAACAGCTGTGCAGGAGCAGATCAAAGGGCTTTGGAGCCCCACGTCCCCTCCTGGGTATCAGCCAGCAACAGGGACTGGGGCAGGAGGAATGAAGCAAGTGTGTGGTGATCCTGCTGGCAATGAAAGGGTGAGGCACACCTCCAGGTCAGCCCCTGCACAGCCCCCCGGGACCTCCCTGAATGGCTCTAATCTCTTTTGCAATGCAGTTATACTTCTGACCTCCCCATCACCCTGAGCAGTGAATGTCACGTTTCAGGGTGTCCCGGCTGCAAGGGGCCTGTGCCCACAGCATCTGCTGCCCTGGCACTGTGGGGGGGACTGGCTGGTGGTGGCAGGGATCCCTGTGAGCAAAAAGAGGGGGCTAAAAATATATCAGAGAGGCACTGTTGAATTCCTAGAAGTGCCTTTAGAATGAAGAACTGGGCTTGCGCGTGGCTGGGGAGGCATGGGGAGCTCCCAGGCTCTTGCTGGGTGCTGGGAGATGCTGCAGGGTGGGTGTCAAAGGCAGTGGGAGGTCCCCTGTTCCACGGGCCTGAATGGAGGGTGTGTGCTGAGCTGCCACACAAGTGATGGGATGCAGCAGTGGTCCCCAGCTGCTGCCCACCGGTGGGAGCACTGCCTGGTGCCCCAAGGCAAGGGAGCTGGGCTGCAAGGTGAGCTTTGTCCTTGCAGGAGGGCAAAGCAAGAGCCCGTGGACACCCCAGCTTCTGGACACGGTTGCTTCATCCAGTGTTGAAAAGCATCAAAGGGAGGCAAGGCAGGCAGAAGGGGCAGTGTAATTGGATGTTTTAGTAATCCTTTTCTGAAGGAGACACAGGAGCTCATCCGACTGGAACGGACTAACAGCCCATCCGCCCTGGGAGGGCTGGGAGAGCCCCTGCCCCGGGAGGGGACACAGGCAGCTGCCCTCCCCATGGCCATGGGCACCAGTCTGGGGCATCCCAGCTGCTCCCTGGGCAGAGGAGTGGGAGAGGGACAGACACAGCAGCTCCAGGGCAGGAGAGGGGCCAGTGGGATTGTCTCACAACCGCTGCTGGCTTTGCCAGCAGTGCCCATGTTCATCACCTGGGATGCCTCCTTTAGATAAATCTCAAGCCTTGTCCTTGACTTTTATCAGGTGATGGCCAGGCTGAGGTGTCCCTGCACCCTCCCTTGGTGCCATGTGCCCCCATCTTAACTCAGGATGTTGTCCCTGCTCAGAACTATCTGGCCAATGGGCTATAAATCCCATTTTTCTTTGCTTTACCAGCCTGGCCAGGTGTTATCCAGGAGGAGAAGGGCCTGGAGAGGGCAACTGGGGACAGCATGGCAGCCCCTCCGCCCGGGGAGGGCTGGGAGACCCCCTGCCCCGGGAGGGGGCACAGGCAGCTGCCCTCCCCATGGCCATGGGCACCAGTCTGGGGCATCCCAGCTGCTCCCTGGGCAGAGGAGTGGGAGAGGGACAGACACAGCAGCTCCAGGGCAGGAGAGGGGCCAGTGGGATTGTCTCACAACCGCTGCTGGCTTTGCCAGCAGTGCCCATGTTCATCACCTGGGATGCCTCCTTTAGATAAATCTCAAGCCTTGTCCTTGACTTTTATCAGGTGATGGCCAGGCTGAGGTGTCCCTGCACCCTCCCTTGGTGCCATGTGCCCCCATCTTAACTCAGGATGTTGTCCCTGCTCAGAACTATCTGGCCAATGGGCTATAAATCCCATTTTTCTTTGCTTTACCAGCCTGGCCAGGTGTTATCCAGGAGGAGAAGGGCCTAGAGAGGGCAACTGGGGACAGCATGGGTGACAAGGCACTGCCTGGCTGGTGTCTAGACCTGGGGGGAGGCAGGAAGGTAGTGGTGGGGAGGTTCTGGTGCTCTCCAAGCACCCAGGGATGCTCTTCCCCCATCCTCTCCATCAGGATTTTAATCAATGTGAAGAAACTTGCAGCCAAGTCAGTCCCCCCCACCCCCACCCCCCCATCACTCTCCCGTGAAACTGGATCTATTTCCTGGGATTACATGCAGCACCTTAAAGAAAATATTTACAGAATTTATATTCACATCCCGTTCACCCTCTTCTCTCCCTGGTGCCCTCCCTCCCTCCCTCCCTCTTGCACTTCATCTCCTCCAGCTCCCCTTTCCCCCCCTGTCCTGCTACAATACCCGCCTTTGTGAGAGGAACAATGTTTACTCTCCGTTCGAGGATGGGGGGATTGGAAATGAAAAAGGCTTCCTCCCCCTCGGCCCCGAGCTGCTCTCAGTGGCAGGGGGAGGAG
>NW_009953486.1:9302224-9313443 GCF_000747805.2 Chaetura pelagica | reverse complement strand
GACGAGGGGATAAATATTCATGCTGGAGGAAAGAAAGAGAGAGAAGGGCCCGGGGACCAGTATAGTCCAGGGTCCATCATTTTTCTCTGCAGCTTAAGGGTGTGTTGGAAATTCCCCCCCAGCCCCGCTGGGTTTCCAGGTCCGTGATGCAGAACGGGTGCTGCTCTCTCTCTCTTGGCTGAAAGCAGGAGATGAAAGGCACGTCTGGGCTGGGGGAGGTTGTACGGCAGCCCCGGGAGTGGGGAAGGGGATTTGGGGCTGGAGAGAGGCGAGGGCTGCGAGAGGCAGCATGTGGCTGCAATTACAGGGATGCTGGGGAGGATGGTGTGCATGGAAATGAGCTGCTTTCCCTCCCCGCCCTTCCCCAGCCCTGGCTCTGCTTCCCCACCAGAAGCCAAGATTTCTCCTGCTGCTCCTTGCTGGGAAGCCATCCAGTTGGAAAAGGGGAGCACGGGAGGGAGGGAGGGAGGGCTGCCACTCACCAGGGTGGGGGGCAGAGATGGGGACCCCAGCCCGGGCACTGTGAGGAGCAGTGACAGCCCTTTAACCATAAATCAGTAAAAACATGAACCTTTTTTTTTTCCCACCTCACATTCAAGGAAAAAACATCAGGAAAGCTGGAGAAGCTTTAATTTTGGGATGGCTTCCCCACTGTCAGTGCTTCTGCCATCCAGTGCCACCAGCAGCCCTTGCTCCCAGGGCTTGGTGGCAGCTGGAGTCAGACCCTGCTGCTCTTCTCCATCACAGCACTGACCCTCAACCAGCCTTTCCCCACATGAAAGGGGGACTGTCCAGGGCACAAAGAGCCTGCCATGGGTGAAAGGTGTTTTGGGGTCCCCCAGTGCCTGCGGGAAGGGCTGGCAGGGCAGGGAGGACACTTAGGGTTGGCACAGCCATGATGATGATGGGCTCTGGGGCCAGCCCTGGCCAGGAGGGTAGGAGCTGTCTCCGGTGGTGAGCACAGAGGTTTGCACAAGCCTCCTGCTTCCTGAAAAAGCCCGGTGTCTAAATATAGCAAGTACTTGGGCATTTTACTCTGGGAAGGGAAAACAGCTCCAGGTGCCAAGAGAGATCCTCTTCTGTTTGCACAGCATGAGGGCTGAGTGTCCTCTGCCTGCTCCCATCCAGGGGGGCTGTGCTGACAGGGGCTGGCTCACCCTGAGCCCCGTCTGTCCCCCCAGACCTCCACCCAGCAGGCCTGGGTGATGTGAGAAGCTTTGGGGTGAGTCCAGCCAAGGCACGAGCAGGCTGAGAGGTTCTCCTGGAAACAGCACAACCCTCTTCCTGCTTTGTTCAAAAAAAAAAAAAAAAAGAAGAAAATAATATATTCTTTGGTTTAGTTCAGGGCTGAAGCAGGAAATCATCATTCCCATGGCCTTGGTGATGTGAGACAGCCTGGTCAGGTACCATGTCCCTTTCCTCCAGGAAGAAAGGAGCCTTAGGAAGAGACATTCATCAGGCTGCTCATTCAATCAAATTCTCTCTCTGATCTCTCAACAGGAGATTTGGGACCTGTGCTGTGGTCCCTCGTTGTCACAAGCAGGAGCCCCAGCAGCCCTTTGGACCCTGTTCGTTTTTGTTACCTGACAAGAGGGAGGATGCAGCCATCAATCTTCTCCCTGATTTCTCACCCTGAGAGGTGCAATGGGAACCTTCAGTCCACCCAAAAATGTTTTATTCACCTTGTATCCAGATGCTGCAGGAAAACTAGTCTGTGCAGAGTGTTGTCACAAGGCTGGGGTTAGCCCCACTGCCTGGGCAATCCTGGCCCATCCTCAGGCTGTTGGGAGCAGCTTGTGCTCATCAGCTTTGCATCCCCTGCCTGGCTATGGTGCTGGTGTGAAGGGGACAGCAGGTCCCTCTTGGCCCCATCACTCCCTGTCACCACCAAGGGCTGTGGGTGGTCTGAGTGACCCACCTTTGCCCCTGGCCTTTGCTCCCCAAATCAAGGAAAACAAATGAGCAGCAGCCAGGTTGCAAACTGCACAGGCTTCCTGCTCCCTGGGCTCTCTGCCTCGCTGACCTCCTGGCAGATTTTCTTTCTTGCACCCTCCTTCAAAGGAGGATGCTGGCCTGGGAGCTCAGAGCATCTCTGTGCCATCGTGGCTGGCTCCTGGGCTGCACCCCTTGGGCCAGCACCCTGGGTGCTTGTGGCTACTGGGTGATGGGTGACAGAGTGAGCAGGGCTCTGCTCTGAGCTGAAACAGGTCCTGAGCTCTGGGACTGACTGTAGTATTCACAGGCAGGGCTCAGAGGAGAGCAGCTCCAGAGCACAGCCTGGGAGGCTTTGCCTAGAAATTGGTGTTCAGAATTCCCCAGAGATCTGGAGCTGCAGCTGCCACCAGATCCACAGCACACTGGGGCCGTGCCAGTAACTGCCAGTGAGCCAGGACTCGAGACAGGCAGGGGAAATGCAGTGTCTGACTGAAGCAAACATCCTCCTGGCAGGGTGGGAGGCTGAGATCTCAGCTCCAGGAGCAGCCTTTGGCTCACATGGATCACCTGGCACTGTTTTCCCTGGGCAGCTGGGCTGGAGGGGGTGTGATCATCTGCAAACAACACCTGCCACAGAAGAGCCACCAAGGTCACCTCCAAAGGCTGCAGGGACCAGGTTTTGCTTTCGATGGCTTTGCACAGGGAAAGGTGGCCCAGACTGTTTGCAGAGCAGCTGAGCTCCTCTCACCAGGTCGGCTGGAGGAGGCTCTAACAGGGAGCAGGAGTGAGTTACAGGGTGGAAAGAGGCCCTGGATTTCTCTGGGAACACAAGGAGGATTAAAAATCTGGTCCCTATATTGCTATTGCTTTTTCTATTTCCTCTCTCCTTTTTATTTTTTTTTTTCTATCCCTCATGGTATTATTTGATGGTTAGAGAAAAAAAAAATATCTGGAAACATAACTGCAGAAATTGCTGTTATTTCCGGCCATCCCTGCAGAGCCCAACTCTCTCCTCACCAGATGGACAGGCTTAGAGAGTCTCCAGCCCCAGCAAGGCTCCAGGGGGCCCAAGGCTGCCCTCTTTTCATTTACCATCTTGGATTTTGCTCCCACCCCTCTGGGCTCACGGCAGGAATCCATCCCACTCCCTGAGCCAGGTAACCAAGGCAGCTGGACTCGCTGGGACCCCCTCAGGGAGGCACCCAGCCCTGGTTTGCTTTGGGAAATGTGAAGCCTGTACAGCCTGTGGCTGGAAGGGGTTGGGAAATGTGTCCTTGCTCTCCTTTGGAAATATGGAACCTCCTTGAGGTCTGCTTTCTCCCCAGTGGGGTGTGCAAGGGAGTTTGGGTCAGTTTGCCCTTCCCCAGGGGCAGTTTTGCTCCATGTGTCTCTGTGATACCTTGGGGACCGGGAAGGGGGGAAGGGATGGGGTGGGAGAGCTTACATGGTGATCTGGTGATTGGTGTCCAGCAGGAAGGAGAAGGTAGAGAGATGGCCAAGTTTTCAGGCTGTACATCCTGATAGAGGTGTTGGGCCTGGATGAGCCCCACGAGACCAGCAGCTCCCACCAGGGCTCAGTTATTCCCCATAACCACAGAGCTCCTCACTGTCCTCACAGCCCCAGCACCAAGGTGTCCTGTCCCTTGCCCCTTAGGCTGTTCCCCAGTCCTGCCCTGGGCTGTAGCACTGCCAGCTCCAGTGCCAGGGCCAGCAGAGCATGCAAAAATTCCTCAAGTGCAGGAGCAAAGAGGTTTTCAGCCTCACATGCGAGGAAAAATACATATATGTTCCATATGCACAAGAAAGAGGCCTTGAAAACCAGGAGGATGCAATGATCAATAAATTACAGCTTGGATAATATTTTTCACCAACACCAAATAAATCAGGTCTTATTTTCCCCCTATGTCCACAGCTTTAATGGCAGCAACAGTGCCCTTGGTGGTCGTAAAGCTCCATCCTCTTGCCAAAGGGCCTCCCAAACAATTTGTCATTTGGCCTTTGCTTGTTTGCTTTAAAATTAGCTGGTCCAGACATTTAATAGCCCAGGAGCTAAGAAATCCATCACCCTATCCCAGCTTCCAACTATCTCTGTGTGCACTCAGAGGCTGCATCACAGCATGGTGAGTGGAAGAAGTGATGGGGAGGGAGGGAGCAAGCTGTGGAGTCAAGGATCACAGGGGATATTTTTCATCTGAGCTTTGAGATCACCTTTCTTATTTCCTTTTCTTTCTTTCTTCCCATCTTTTCTTTCCCCCCTACAGTCATTTCACCTCTCCAGCTGCCATGAGCAATACTCTCCTTCCAGGCGAAGTGAGCAAGTCAGGAGCTGACCCTTTCTCATAGGTGTAAACACAGCCTTGTTAAAAGGGGATAATTACCGGGGTCTAGTTAACCCTGGTGTAAAATCAAAGTGAACAGAGCCCTGCTGAGACTTCCAGCCATGCAGACCCTAACGCCTGGGCCCTGGGATAACCAGCCAAGGCTCCACTGCTTTGTCAGCTCAGTGCATTCAGTGGAAAGTTAATTTCTCCCTGAAACAGAAACACTGTCTTTTGGGCTGATTTCTACCTCCAAGACATGGCACCAGCTGAGGGGTGGGTCCTTTTCCCATCAGAGTCCCTTGCCAGGATTTTTCTGGCTGCCCCATTGGGAAGGAGCAGGGGTTTAAGTGCAGGGGGATAGAGGCAGCAGCTCCTGGTTTGACTTGCTGAGCATGATCACCCCCAGAGCCCCTGCACCCTGCAGTGGTCCCTGGGGTCCCAGCAAGCCCTGGGCTGTAGCACTGCCAGCTCCAGTGCCAGGGCCAGCAGAGCATGCAAAAATTCCTCAAGTGCAGAAGCAAAGAGGTTTTCAGCCTCACATGCGAGGAAAAATACATATATGTTTCATATGCACAAGAAAGAGGCCTTGAAAACCAGGAGGATGCAATGATCAATAAATTACAGCTTGGATAATATTTTTCACCAACACCAAATAAATCAGGTCTTATTTTCCCCCTATGTCCACAGCTTTAATGGCAGCAACAGTGCCCTTGGTGGTCGTAAAGCTCCATCCTCTTGCCAAAGGGCCTCCCAAACAATTTGTCATTTGGCCTTTGCTTGTTTGCTTTAAAATTAGCTGGTCCAGACATTTAATAGCCCAGGAGCTAAGAAATCCATCACCCTATCCCAGCTTCCAACTATCTCTGTGTGCACTCAGAGGCTGCATCACAGCATGGTGAGTGGAAGAAGTGATGGGGAGGGAGGGAGCAAGCTGTGGAGTCAAGGATCACAGGGGATATTTTTCATCTGAGCTTTGAGATCACCTTTCTTATTTCCTTTTCTTTCTTTCTTCCCATCTTTTCTTTCCCCCCTACAGTCATTTCACCTCTCCAGCTGCCATGAGCAATACTCTCCTTCCAGGCGAAGTGAGCAAGTCAGGAGCTGACCCTTTCTCATAGGTGTAAACACAGCCTTGTTAAAAGGGGATAATTACCGGGGTCTAGTTAACCCTGGTGTAAAATCAAAGTGAACAGAGCCCTGCTGAGACTTCCAGCCATGCAGACCCTAACGCCTGGGCCCTGGGATAACCAGCCAAGGCTCCACTGCTTTGTCAGCTCAGTGCATTCAGTGGAAAGTTAATTTCTCCCTGAAACAGAAACACTGTCTTTTGGGCTGATTTCTACCTCCAAGACATGGCACCAGCTGAGGGGTGGGTCCTTTTCCCATCAGAGTCCCTTGCCAGGATTTTTCTGGCTGCCCCATTGGGAAGGAGCAGGGGTTTAAGTGCAGGGGGATAGAGGCAGCAGCTCCTGGTTTGACTTGCTGAGCATGATCACCCCCAGAGCCCCTGCACCCTGCAGTGGTCCCTGGGGTCCCAGCAAAGGAGGTGGGAGGTGGCAGCTTGGCTGCCATTGTCCTTATTTCTTGGGAGGAGCTCGTGTGTCACCACCATTAATTGATTTGTATATGGTTGGAGGTATCTCATGGTAGCTGAGGGGCTGCCCTCACCTACACCCCCACAATGCCCCACTTCCCTGGATCACGACCAGATTTCAGGAATAAAGATGCTCAGAAGGCTTTTCTCAAGGGCAGGAAGGTGTGCACAGGGGGTGGGAATGGAGGCCTGTCCAGCAGCCTAGCACAGCCCACTCCTGCATCCCAAGCCAGGGGAGCTGTGTCCAGGGGAGCTGTGTCCAGGCAAGCTGAGCAGGGGCAGCAGCACCCAAGTGGGCTGCACAGCACCCACCCCTGCTCTGCAAAATCTAACCATCCAAAGGCAGGCATGCAGGAGCAGATGCCCTTCAGGGTCCTCCAGCCCTATTGAGAACGAAACCAGCTCCCTGGTGTTATTTTTTCCTATTTAACCAGCGGGGCCAGTCATAGACAGCTCCAGTAATTCAACCTGAAATGCCAAGAATCCTATTTCTGTCTCTGCTCACTTGCCGTGGCCTCAGAGTGAGATGAACTGTCTGTGTGTGAGTCTGGGCTGTGCCCAAAGCCCGCGGGCCCAGGGCTGCCTGCAGACAGCACAGCAGAGAGGGGCTGAAAGCATTTTGATTGCTTCCAGGATTACTACCCAGAATGTTTATTCCTCCAGCAAGGCAGACTTCATAACTCAGGGACTCCTGACAATGTATATATATTGAAATCTTATAAGAGTAATGACCATATCCAATGATATTTTGTTCTCCTCTTGCCAATATAAACAACTCTCTGGACTTACTGAATTGCATTGGGTCATCCTGAATAATTAGGCTCGCATGTTCCATTTATTACCTTGAAAATCCTTTCTCATTGTATTTTATATATATATGTATCTCTAAATGTAATATGTTTAAATGAAAACCAGATACAGCTCTGAAGGAATTTGAAATATGAGGCTGAGAGTAAAAGAAGCGGCAAAAAGGTCCTTTGCTAATAGGAAAAGCCAAACCAGCCAGGGCTGAGGAAATCAGGGAAGGTCAGGTGTGAGCTGCTGCACGGGGCTGGGGTCAGGCTGCATCTCTGCAGTCTGGTGTGTGAGGAATTCCAGTCAGGAACTGGTGAGGCCGCTCATCCTGGCAGGAGACAGGGAGGAGAGGGGTGGGATCCCAGCAGCTGGATCTGCTTCCATGTCCCCTTCAGCGCTGAGGTCTCTCTTCAGAGCAGCGGTGGGGTCAGGCAGCACGAGTGCAGAGAGCATCTCCAGACCTTTTTGAGGGTCAGGCCCCAGAAGGTCTCCCATGGCATCAGCAGGCAAGAAGCTGCCAGCAGCCAGAGAGAATGAAACTGCTGTGGGGTGAGGCAGGACTACTGGCTGCCCCTCGTGTGGGGATACGGACACAGGGAGTGTTGCCTGTAGAAAATAAAAGCACCTTCCCTGGAGCCCTGTCTGAGAGAGGGAAATGCTAGACATGGACATGCTCAGGACACTCTACCAGCAGTGATTTGTGGTGGCTGAAAATCACCATCCCATGAAATAAGAGACTTCATCATCAGCGACCATTAACCAGGATGCTCCCTGACATTGATGGGTTCATGGTGGGGTTTTGGATGATCTGACAGAGCAGTGACACTGACCCCAGCACAATGTCTGTGATAATATACAGCTTGAACTAAGCACAGCAGCAACCCTTGGGGTCTGGAGCCAAAGATAATCCTCACCAAACTCCCCTCTTCCCCCTCTCCTGAAATGCTGGACACCCAAGCCAGGTGAGTGTCTCCGCAGGGATTCCCAGCCCCAGCCTGCCAGGGACACACCACAGGATGCAGTGCATCATGGCTTGTCTGTGCAGGAAAGGCAAAATGATGTGGTCCTTCAGTGCAAAAAATGCCTTTTGCAGCTGTGCTCCCACTGTTCTTTCTTTCTAAACACCATTCCTCAGCAAAACCAAGAGGCTGCTGGTCTTAGTGGCAGGTCTGTCGCTAGTTTGGTCTGTTCTTTCAGTAGGGACAAGGAGGAGAAGTGTGAAGGTGGAGCAGACAAACACATCTTGCATCTGAGCTCATGCCTTTGCCATCTTCCTCCTCAAGGATTGCCCCAGAAACCCTCCAAATGGGAACCAGAGAGGACAACCTGCCCCCTGCCCTGCGTCCAGGTGGCTGTGCAGGGTGAGCAATGCCGCGGGGCAGGCGTCCTCCAGCAGGGCATCACCCAAAGCCACCTTGAAGACACTGAGAATCAGGACATGCCCACCCCTGAGGTTCCTGCAGACCCAGCTGCAGGGCAGTGGAAGCACCCAGGGGGGATATTCCAGGCGGGTCCTGTGTGGGAAGCTGGGAGAAGCCCTGCCAGCTCTCCCCATGGTTCTGGCCAGCGCTGTCGAGTCCTTCACTTGCATGAGCACCGAGAGGAAAAACAACATGACATTCATTAGATGTTTTAAGGAGTGTTCAGGCATGTAATCCTCCTGGAATGAGGCAGCCATAACAAGTTACTGTAGTTATTGATGGTCATGTCAGTTAGCCTTTTCCCAGGATTAATCACCATCCTGCTCATGCCCTACAGGATGTTTTTATCTCCGTTTTCTCCCAGTGCTGCAGCGTGCAAAGCTGGCTGGGCTGACCAGTGTGGCTTCCAAAGCTGGGAGGCAGGATGGCTCCTTGTGCTTAGATCCTAAATATTTAACAGTTTGGAAGAGCTCAGCATTCAGAGGCACTGCTGGGGCAGAGCTGCAGCCTTTCAAGGCTTCACCATGGAAAGTCTGATTTCAACTGTCTCCTTAGTGAGGTCTAATGAGCTGAATGATGGTGACTCCCTCAAGGCAGTTTGCAGCCTGCAGGAAGGACTCATCCCCAGGAGAGGTCTTGCTTTGGAGGCCACTGCCACTGCAGGTGCATCTAACCCATCATCCAGAGAGGATGGTGCAGAGTCAAGGCAGAGCTCCTCATACCCAAGAGGGTCACGGCATCATAGAATCACATAATTCTATTTTCCAAGCTGGAAAGGACCCCAAGGATCATCTAGTCCAACCTTTCTAGCTAATAATACAGTTTAAATGACAGCCCAGACCTCTGTGAAGCTGAGTCTTAAAACTGTCCAATGTAGGGGAATCCACCACTTCCCTTGGGATATTATTCCAATGTCTAACTGTTCTCATGGTGAAAAATGAATTTAGTTTTATTTATACCTTTCTATCAGATGGCAAACAAGGTATACCAGTAACTAACCAGAAGGTGATCATTTTTTTGCTTTGTTCTGAATAAAAGGGGGACCCAGGGTGAGGGGGTGACAGGACAGACCTGCCCAGTCTGTTTTTCCAGAGGTTTCCAAGGAGCTGATTAATTTCCCCCCTGAACATGGGACTGAGTCAAACTGGGTATGATTGGGCAAATGTGGGGGCTGCTTCGTTGCAGCCCTGCACGGGAAAACCTTCCACAACCACATCCCAGGAGGAAAAACTGGTGGGGGAGAGGTGGCCCAAAGCTATGGGAGATGCAACAGCTTGAGCATGCTCAGCTCCTGGCATGCTCAGCTCCAACAGGGAAGGTCTCCTCCTCAGTGTCTGGGGACACAAGGTGTTCCACAGCCACCTTGGCCCTGGGATCTGCCATAAGCAAACAAGAAACAGGGCAGCTTTGCTCTGCCACCCCTGGACCTTCCCTGCTCTGCCTTGCATGCTGGTTAGGAAGGAGTAGGACAGCCAAGCCCCTCTTCTCCCCAGCCAAGGTCCACTTTGTCCACTCCAGCTTTTCTGTCCATCTCCAGAAACCGGTGCCTGTTACTGCAGCAATGGGGTAAATTAAACTTTTTGTCAGCATCATTTCCTCTGGTTCAGCTAGGTGGGAAACTCTGCATTTTACAGCCCCTTGGCTTCTCAGCCAAAAGGAAAAAAGAAAAAGAAAAGAAAAAAAAAAAGAAAAAAAAAGGGGGGGGGGGAAAAATGCCCTTTAAATAGAACTTTCCATGCTGGAAGTACCTCTGGAAATACAGAGGAGGGGGAGGCAGCAGCAGGAGCAATAGGTGCAGGCACAGCGGGGTGTGGGGAACGGATGGGGACACAGACACTGGACAAGCTCCTCCATTTGCCTCCTGGCACATCCACAAGCTCCTTCTCCAGCCATTGGCTTGACTTTCCCTGCCAATGCTCTGCCCTCAGCGGGCAAGACTGAATCCCAAGCTCTTGCTCTGCTCAGAGGACCCCAAGGAGCTGTGCTGATTCCTTGGCATCTCCAGGGCGTGTGCCAATCCAGTGCCCTCTGGGTGCAGGGGGCTTCATCACCACCCCCAAAAGCTGGGAAACACTTGCCATGTCCTAGCAGAGCCCCTTTCTCCTCTCCTGCTTCTAATTTTGCCCGGCTTCTGGGTGCACCCCTCCCCACCCTGGGTGAACCTCTCCATCTACTTTGCTTTTTCCCCAAATTTGGTTAACAGGAGAACTCCTAGGCTTACTTTTGCAGCCAGAAGAGCTGGTGGGAATACAGGCTGCTTAAAGCAGGGAAAGATAAACAAGATACTTGGCTCCTTTTTCCACCTCCCTGGCCCCTGATAAAAGCCATGAGACCACCAACTAGGCCTTTAAAGTCCAGGCACAACTGGGAATTCACGTTCAGCTAATGGTGCTGTGGATGCAGACTGCCCTTCCCCTGCTGGGCTGGGACCCACAAGCCATGCAGGCCAAGAAGACCCAGGTATGTCTGAGCACACTCCAGTCAAGGCAAGAGCATGTCACCATTGTCCCCAGTGCCTGGGGACTTTGCTCCAGTGTGCCACTGTCACCAGCTTCTGGCTACATGGAGGAAAAGCGTGGTAAGCCATGGCAGGGGATTGGTTTTCAGAGCTTTTCACAGTGTGAAGCTGCAGATGTGGGCATGTCCTCAGCTTTAATGCAGCTGTTTGGGGGAAAAGCTCAACTGGATCTCCTCTGATGAGGACACAACCCACTAGAGACAGGAATGAGGAAGGATCTCTCTGAACCTGGGAGGGTGCCCAAGGACATGGACGCACTGTACACTGCAGAGCTCACAGCTGGGCAGGTTTTGCATCACTCCAAGACAGGCTGATTTGCAGCAAATGCTGCTCCACAGACCTTACTGTTTCATTGTTTGAGTCATTTGCATTTATTTGATACTCTTTTCTGCCAATTTTTCCCCTTCTGTGTTATCTCCAGGAATCGTTATTTCATACTGTAATGATTTATCTGTCTTGCTGAGCTGTGACTTGGCATTCACCACTGATGCTGTTTCTTTGCTGGGATGGGACCGACTGTGACCCAGTGTCCTGGTCACCAGGACACCCAGGCTGGTAGGAAGGCTGGGATAAACGATTGGGATGCCCTAATGCCTTGGAAAATGGGAGCAGACCTGAGAGGCTGGAGACCTAGG
>NW_009953486.1:9298001-9301883 GCF_000747805.2 Chaetura pelagica | reverse complement strand
TTTCTCCTGTTTTATTGCTAAAAAGAGCTCCTTGTGCTGGAGATGTGCTGGCTGGCTCCAGCCAGTGCTGCTGAGCTGTTCCCCTTGCAGATCAAGAGATGAAATCTGTTATGGAGCACAGACACCAGGCAGCCCTGCCTGTGCTGGGGGGTTTGCTGACCCCCTGCTCTCCTGGACCCCCATGTGCAAAGCCTGAACATTTGGTTTCCATCATGCTCTGCACAGGTGAGACACAAAGGCTCAGACAGCAGTGGAGGACGAGAGCAGCAGTGGTCCAAGCTCAGCTGTGTGAGCTCGAGCCCTCTGTCTGAGCTCATCCCCACGGAAAACATGTGGGGAGGACGCATCCAGTTCGGATTCATCATGTGGAGCAGCTTGGCAGGCCCAAAAGCCCCTGTGGGGCCCTTTGCAAGCTTTAACCAGTGGATGAAACCAGCCCAGCCATCGCTCGTGCTGCCGGGATGTGCATTTTTGCATCCCAAGGCTGCCCAGATGAGCGGGAAAAGTGAGGTCTGTCCCTTTAAATCCAAAACGACGAGGGTATTTCTGGAGGCTCTGGAAAAGAAGTCAAGACTATTGGCTTCTGCGTCACCAGCACCGGCCATTGATTCCCTGGAAATGTTTCATATTTGGCCAAACTGGCTGTTGATGGAATAGTTTCTGATTTAACACTCTCGGCTGCAGCCGGGACCCAGCTGGGTCTTGTTAGCTCCGGAGAAACCAGCCTTCCCGTTGGCTGCTGCAGGAATCCTGACAGCAGAGCCCCCTCCTCCTTAGACCCAAGTAGACATTTCAGCTTCTCTGATGAGATTTGCACAGGGATCCTTATTGCAACGTCTCTTTTATGGTCATTCTCGCTGAGCTTCTGCTTTCATGGCAATCAGGGCTGCGTGGTGGGCAGTCCCAAGCTGCTCTCTCCCCACACCTCCAGCCCAGGCTTCTGAGGGGAGGCAGATGTGGGTGTCCTCAGGAGCACCCAGCCCTGCACCAACCCCTTCCTTCCCCATGTGCTCCTGTGAGACCCCATGTTCTGGAAAGGGTCCTTCCCATTCCTCTTTCTCTCCCACCCCAGCTTCTCATCCTCTGCCCTTCTCGCTCTCTCTCTATTTAGACTGCATTCAACATTCAGCACAAAAGCTCTTACAGCTCCCCGGGCTGTGACCCAAACAGTAAAGAATGTTTATATGCTGGTTGCCTTCCATTTCTGTGTGTGAATATTGCACACACACGCTCGCACACTCACACACGGCGTTTCTGGTGCCTCCACGGGCTGCTGGCCAAGGGAGCCCAGCCAAAGTAAAGGCATCTGGGCCCTTCTGGAGAAAGCAGGAAAAGAAGGAGGAAAGACCAAGTACAAAAGCAAGAAGGATTTGGAGGCAAGCAGTTCCTCCAGCCTGTGTCCCTCTGCCCACGGCGGGTGGGGTCAGGGAGTCCTGCAGAATGGGGGGTTTGCCAGGCTGTGCCTTTCCCAGAAAGTCCCCTTGTGTCCCTTGTCACCCCCCTGGGTTTGCCCGTGGGACTCAGGCAGGTGATGGGGGCTCAGTGTGGGCCACAGACTCACATGGAAGAGGGGGTAGATGTGCAGAAGCTGGGGATCTGGCTTTGGACAAGGTGCAGCATGCTGCTGGAGCCCCTCTCCTGCCTGCCAGGGAACACCCTGGGTGCTGGGGCAGCACAGGGGCAAATCTACACAGCCAGTGGCTGGGCAGGGTCAGCTCCTTGGCTGAGCTCATCCTGCTCTTCTCCAGTGTCCCAAAACCAGGCCCACGTGCACATGGCTTCACCAGCACCTGCAGGCTGTGATTTAGGGATGAGGAGCCTTGCTCGTCCACATGGGGAAGGTGCTGACCCCACTGATCCCTGCTGTGGGGTCAAGGGCTGCTGGGCTCCCCCTGGCTGGTCCCTCACCCCTCTGCAGGACACACAGCTTATCCTCCACCCCTGTGAAGGGGAAACCTTGCCTAGTGCCAGTGAAGCTGCTGCTGGCTGCTCTTTTAACCTGAGCAATCTGATGGGCACTGAATTTCCTTCTCATCTTCCTGAAAAATGCCCCCCCAGAGGTCTCAGCAGGGGTTAACTCTGTGCAAAGTAGTCACGCAATGGGGAGGGCTTGTTCCAAGCACCAAATAACTTGCAGAAGTAATGCATTTGTTCCTAATTAGGATAATTGCCCCATCACTTTTCTCTGTGGCATTGGCCAACCTAACTCAAAAAACGTCTGAAAACACCAGCTAAAGTAAGACCAATTTTAGGAGCCGAGTCAAGTAATATATTGCCTTGATTTGTCCTGAAGCATGAATTGGCTGGGAGTCCCCCTTCGTATTGCATTGCCAGGGAGCATAAGGAACCCATTGTGTAATTAGTGGTAGGGTTTTCACCACGCTGGGGTGTGCAGCCTTCACTGTGCTCTGCCCTCCTGTCCCAGGCTGCTGCACCTCCTGGGACCCTCAGGTTGCGGATGCCAGGAGGTGGGGGGGGTTATAAAGCATCCTGCAGGACAACAGTTTTCCCCACCTCGGGCTAAGTCTGTGCCTTCTCTTCTCCTTGTGCATCTCCCTCCTACCACACATGTCAAGGCCGTACCTGGGGCTGGAGTGTCTCAAGGCAAAGCCTTGGGGCCAACATCTTCTCCCTGCCACGCACCATCGTGCCCAGCACAGGCAGCTTGCAGAGGTGGGTGCCCTGATTTCCCTGACCATCCCTTCCGTGCTCATCTCTCCACATCTGCTCACCCCCTCTGAATGCCACATGAGGCTTCTTTTCCCCCAGGGGTGCTGACATTCAAAGGTATTTGAAGAAACCCATTTGCACTGTAAAAATAACTAATGGTTAAGCCTGGAAGTTAATTCAGCCTCCTCCGTGTCTCCCCCCTGCCAATTCGGGAGCCAGCCAGAAAACAAGCAAAGAGCACTTTCCTTCTCCTGGCTGTTTGTTGTCAGCCCAATGTGTTTACCTCTCACATCTCATCTTGGAATGTTTTCCCCCCTTGTGACTTTGGGAAGCTCTTGGAGGGACAGGGCATTGCTGCCTTGGTTAAGCAGCCCCAGAGCTGCCTCAGCTCCCTGCAGAGACCCTGTTTTGGAAAGGGTGTCCTGCAAAGCGGGTGGGCTGGAGGTGTCAGACCTCTGGTGGCCCAGTGTAGGTGGATCTGGGGTCTGTGCTGCATGGCATGCAGGGCATGGCTGGTGTCACGGCACCAGGGAGGCTTCCTCCTCCTCCCTTTTCCTGAGGAGCAGAGTTAGGGGCTGTCCCCTCTCTCCCACCACTGTCCTCCCACGGAGGGAGGGTTAACAGCAGAAACACTGGCCAGAACAGGAAAAGAAACTAAGAGAGGACTTTGTGTTTGCCAGGACAACCATTCAGAGCAGCTGGCTGGCCCGGTGCAGCCCTGCTCTGCTGAAGGCAGACACTTCCCCTCTACATGCATTTTCCACCTCACCTCCACATTTCACACGAAAGTGCTGGGGCAGGGGGGTGACTCAGGCTGAGATGTTCATTCGTTTCCCCAGCCCAGCTTCATTCCCACACCTCCCTCCTGCTGCCCCCTGGGCTGGCTGTGCCTTTGCCCCTGCTCTGCCCTGCCCTTCCCTCTCTCACCCCTCCATGGGCACCTGGTGCCACGGCAGCGCGGGGCAGACACCTCTGATAAACACCATCATTCTGGCACTGCTGTTTGTGCACACCTAGGGCTGCTTCCGAGGCAGAAAGCAAGCAAAAAAAATAAATGAAATTTTAAATAAGGGTCTGTTTCTCTTACAAAACCACGGGCACCTCAGTGGTGTGGGAGCAGCTAGCTCTCTGATGGGCCCTGTGGCCGAGGCAGGCTGCCCGTGCAGGGCAGAGCCAGTAGCCCAGCACCCTGCTCTGC
The DNA here is from genome assembly GCF_000747805.2 of Chaetura pelagica. Taxonomy (NCBI): domain Eukaryota; kingdom Metazoa; phylum Chordata; class Aves; order Apodiformes; family Apodidae; genus Chaetura; species Chaetura pelagica. The sequence continues at coordinate 9,298,015 of NW_009953486.1, read as the reverse complement.
AAATGGTCAGCAGG
>NW_009953486.1:9285460-9297833 GCF_000747805.2 Chaetura pelagica | reverse complement strand
AATTGTCTGAGACAAGCCCGTGGCCACGGTGCAAAGCAAAACCAGCTCCCCAGAAGGCTTGTGGCAGATAAACTCGAGCACGAGACAGGATGTGAACCTGAGAGCCCAGAGCAGCTTTTTCCCCCTGGACTTCCCAGGCTCCAGCTGAGCTGTGGTTTTGTCCCACTAGGCTTTGTTTATTTTTTGACACGAGGGAGGTTCAAACTGAGACAGAGCAAACCCAAAGGGAATTTCCCTCCCTGCAGTCCTTCCTGAGCTGCTTCAGAAATCCCTGCCTGGGAGGTCAGTGATGCTGGGGCAGGACCTGATCTTGCAGCTCATAGAATCACAGCCTGGTTTGGATTGGAAGGGACCTTAAAGATCATCGAGTTCCAACCCCCTGCATGGGCAGGGACACCTCCCACTAGACCAGGTTGCTCAGAGCCCCATGTAACCTGGCTTTGAACACCTTTCAGGAGGAAAACGTTGGTGTCTCACAGGGTGTCCTAGAGTTGGTATTGCCTCTCCAGCTCTTTCCTGCACTCATTAGCTGTTAGTAGCTGTTGCATTCGCACCACTCACATGTATTGCCTCTCCAGCTCTTTCCTGCACTCATCAGGTAGCTGTTGCATTCGCACCACTCACAATTCTGTGCTCTCCAGAAGTCACCTAAGCCTTTGGCTTTCAGTCCAAGTGCATCCTCCTTAAATCTCCCTCCAGGATCTGGGAACTTAATAAGTCTTAGCATTTTATTAGCAGATGCTAACAGCAGTGGCTCAGAGCCACATACTTTGAATTCAGATCCTCCTTGGCTTGACATGCACCACTCATCCCCCTGTCCACCCGGCAGGATGCAGACATCTCCTGCATCCCTGCTTGGAGCTCTTCCTACCAAAGGGGGGAGTGTTCAATGTTTCCTGCTAACTGGGGGCTGAACCTCCAGCCAGGCTGGAGATGGGGGACACTGGAGAAGGGGGACATTGAATATGCAGCACCCTGACCTGCCCTGAGGGAAGGAGAAACCACCATGCCCCAAAATGCTTTTAAAAACCTTCTCTCCAGCCTCCAGTGGGAAAGCTCTACCAGGCAAGATGAAGCCAGGCAAGAGCTCAGCTGGTGACCATCGAGGGCAGCACAGAGACTGGCCCAGGAGGATGTGTGGACTGGTCCCATGGGGACTTAAGGAGCTGTTCCCACAGGCTCAGTGGGAAGGTGGCAGTCTCTTTCCTCAGATGCCCCCATTTTGCCTCTCCACTTCCAGGTCCCAAATGTGTCTGTTTGAGTAAACCTCAGTCTGGTTTCTTCTTCCCAGCATCCATCCTGACTGGGATTTTCTCACAGCTTGGAAAGAACAAAATGGGCCCTGGGGAGTCAAGACATGGTCATGTCTTTAATTCCCTTTAGCTTCCAGTCCTCAGTCCCTGTCTATTGTGATTCTCCAAAAAAGTAAAACTTCTCATCTATGTGATGGTGATGTGATGCCTAGAGCCAGTCCTAGTGAATCCCATGGGAGACCACAGTGCCTCTGGGAATCACTTCTTACCCCAGCCTTGCCCATGAGCTCTCTTCTTTCTCACAAAGAGCTGAGCAAACCAGCAACCCTTCTCACCCACCTCCTCCCAAAACGAGATGCAAGACCTGAGGTGGCTGCCCAGGATGACTAACACTGTACTGGGAAGGAGGACAAGGAAAAGCAAGGCTTGGGGAACAGACATGAGCCAGGAAAGATCCCACTGGTGATGGGGGCAGTTGCCTCCTCTGGCTGCTCCTGCCTGCTCCACAGAGGACCAGGCAGGTTCCCCGAGTCCAAGCTGCACATCTGGAAGTGGGATCCATTAAAACAAACCCTATTACATAACAACAGACATCTGGAGCCTGTTACCACGACATTTTTAGTAAAAATAGTTTTTTGATATGATCTCTCCTAAGAATGTGGCAGAGGGGCTCCGAGCCAAAGTCCTCCAAGAATGGCTGTAGCTGCTTCTCATAAAACATCCCCCACCTCCTGCTTGGGGCAGGGTTGTTTCCTCCTGGTGCACAGGCTCTGCCTCCCTGCTGGTGCTCAGGGCACAAGGGAGGCAATTTTCAGGCTGCAGGCAGGTGCAGTGCTGGGGCCAAAGCCAGAGGATTCTCCAGGTCCCAAGCTCTGAGGTCTCCACAAGCTTCATACAGCCTCTGAGATCAAGATAACTGGGCAGCCTGCACTCAAAACCTCATGTAGTCAGTGTGGGGGGCTGCTAGCTCATGGGAGGGGAGGGCAACAGAGTGTCTGTGTGTGAGGAGGAGCCCACCAAAAGCTAAAGACCACAGAGAGCCAGGGCTAGCTGAATCCATGGTTGCTTTTTGCCATCGAGGTGTAGCTTGCTGAAGCAAGTTGTGGGCTTTGCTAACCTCTCCAAACCAAAGGCCAGGGCTACATGTCTAAGTTCTTTCCCCTCAGCCCTCTGGAACTTGGAGGAGAGGGCTTCCTGCATGAGTCTGTAGAGAGTAAACACAGTTTGCTGAGGTGCTACAGGCATGGGTGGGTGGATGGATGGAGGGAAGGAAAGAAAGCCATGGTTTTCCAACAGTGGAGTCAGACTTGCTTTTCATGACAACTGGAACAAGCAGCCACTTACTGGAGTGAGAAGCTCATGGCCACACATTTCCCCAGCACATCACCCCTTCTCCTCTGCCTAGTCTTGACTGAGAGAACTCCCAGGGAGTGCTCATCTGGGAGAAGCACAGGAAATCTTGAGCTGCTGGTGACTCAGCTGGTAGCTGCTGCTCCCCTGGAGCTGGCTCAGCAGCAACGCTCTGGAAGGTCATTTGGGCACATGTTCTTGGTGCTAAATATTGAAGTATGGTTGCTAAGGAGACTTGGGTGCTCCCGGCCAAGGTGAGGGCTAATTCAGGTGCCACAGCCAAGATCTGGTCTGAGCATCTACCAGTTGTTCCTTCCATGGGGTTTTAATGGTGCAGTTTTCTCTACTGTCACAGCTGCTGTTCTGGCTCCCCTGAACTCCTCAGCCAGGCTAGACCATGTGCCAACCTCCTTCAGATCCCAGCCCAGAGCTGGGCCTACAGCCAAGGAGGTTCTGCCTTATGCTCACAGACCCCAGGCAGCAGAAGCAGCAGAGAGGAGGGGTCTGGCTACCCAGCCTCATCCACAGGTCAGAGTTGGATCAGCTCACAGACCATAGAATCTCCCTTCCTTGCTGCTCATCTATCTGCAAGAAAGTCAGTGAGATTTTTAACTGATGGGTGGAGCTGGGTGGGGATGGATCCCTGGGTACACATTGGTGCACACCAGGGTGGAGACCAGCAGCTTCTCTCCATGCTCCAAGACATCTGGAGAGAGCAGCACTGTGGGAAAACCCACAGGGTGCACCCATCACAGCCTGAGAACCCATCACCACAAGGTCCAGCTCCTTGCAGCCAGGGAGGCCATGTCACTGGTGCCACCAGCAGCTGTGCTGGGGCTTGCTGGGTGGGCAGGACCACTCCTGGCCAGTGGGTGGTCCTTGGCCCTAATTCCCTGCTCAGCCATCTTCATCCCAAACTCCGTGCCTGCTCCTGCCTTTTGATGCTGAGAGCATCTCCAGAGTGGTCACAGCTCCCTGCCTTGCAGCTGACCCTGGCCACATCTGCTGCCTGGCAGGTCCTCACCCACTGGGAGAAAAGCATTGGGGTTTCCTTGCCAGCCCCAAACACATGGAGTGAAACCTCCTCCTTCTCCCCCTCCATGGAGAACAGCCAAGTGGGGAGCCCTGGAATGGGGCTGGGTCCCTCCATCTCCCCCAGCCCACAGGGCCAGCCAGGGGTGCAGGGCTTTTAACCATACCTGGACACTTCTGACACAAACATCCACGCAAGGCCAGGTGACAAAAGCTCTCCAGGCAAGGAATAAAAGAGCAGAGGGGCTGATTATTGCCAACACCTTCTGAAAAGCTTTGGGCAGGAGAGGACAGGGCTGCCCTGGGCACAGCAGGCGCTGGGTCCCAGGATGTCAGGGGGGCTCCTTCCTGGGCCCGTCATTTCCCAAAGGTGGAGAGTGAGGAGAAAGAAAGCAGATCCCCTGTTTGGACTGGAAGGGTAGTTTTCTGTGTGGATTTTAGCAAATGTGTTGCCACATGGCAGTGGAAGCTCTGCTTTCTGTGCAGGGGCTGGGGCTTGGGTTAACACCTTTGGTGCCTCCGGGCAAGGCTGCAGCTTTTCCTTTCACATGGGGCTATAAAAAACCTGAATTTAAATCCAGCCTTTTTATTTATTTATTTATTTATTCCTGCCATATGCATCAACCAGACTCGAGTTTTCCAGAGGTTATAACCTGGGTAGCTTTTCATCTCATGGCCAGCAGACACATCTTGGGGTGAAGTGCATCTCCCTGCAGAGCAGAAGGCTGCCAGAGCTCTCCTGCAAGAACATCCTTCTCTTTTCCTTAATTCTGCCCTTGCAAATGGTGGGGCCACTTCAGCTAATGTGCAGCCAGCCTAGAGAAGTTCAGGCCAAGAGTTTGGAGCCTGAGAAAGTGAGAAGCAAATTAAATCAGAGGCTTCTAACTGGAAATAGCAGCCTATTTTCATTACAGGTGGGGTTACCAGTTCCATCTACCATAAAAACTGCTGGAAATCTCTAAGAATGCTTCTTTTTTCTTTCTCTTTTTTTGGAGCCTGTCTCTCTCTCTGTAGTCTCTGGCTGAAATCAAAGCATTCTTAATATCCTCCTTATTTCCCACCTGCTAATAAGTCCCTCCTGTACCCTGTAAGCTTCTCAACTGGGCAACACACAGCCAGCTGCTGACAAGCTGAGGGCAGGAGGAAGAGGGGACAGTGGGACAGGAGACAAGGACACCAGCTCTGGAATGTTGCTAGAGGCTGAGGTGAAGCTGATGCCTGCTTCAGTTTAATCTTTGCAGCCATCATCTTGGGAGATGTTCTCCAGCTGCTTCAAACCTGGAAAACAAAAGGTCTTTATTTTCCATCTCTTTTTTTTTTCTTTTTTTTTTCTTTTTTTTTTCCTTTAATGTGCAGGTTTAAACACTGGACATTACTGGGAAAATCCTGCAGGAAGGAGCAGCAAATGGAGGCTGCTGAGAGATGGGCTCTCAAACCAAGTGTGGTTACTCTCTTCACACCTCTTGGATGGCCCCTCTGAATTTCACCCTTTGCTGGAGCTGCCTTCTCTCCCTGGCTCTCTTTCTACTCCTCCTTTTGCATTTGGAAGGCAGTGTGTGTTGCCCCTGATTTTCTACCAGTTTTTATCAAAGAAAGACTGTGAAGAAAAATGGAGCAATCTGGAGCAAAACCAGAGGCTCAGATTAGCTTCACATTTGCCTTGTGGTTTCCCACCAGTGCTTTCCTCACCCATGGCTCGAGTTTTCCAGAGGTTATAACCTGGGTAGCTTTTCATCTCATGGCCAGCAGACACATCTTGGGGTGAAGTGCATCTCCCTGCAGAGCAGAAGGCTGCCAGAGCTCTCCTGCAAGAACATCCTTCTCTTTTCCTTAATTCTGCCCTTGCAAATGGTGGGGCCACTTCAGCTAATGTGCAGCCAGCCTAAAGAAGTTCAGGCCAAGAGTTTGGAGCCTGAGAAAGTGAGAAGCAAATTAAATCAGAGGCTTCTAACTGGAAATAGCAGCCTATTTTCATTACAGGTGGGGTTACCCGTTCCATCTACCATAAAAACTGCTGGAAATCTCTAAGAATGCTTCTTTTTTCTTTCTCTTTTTTTGGAGCCTGTCTCTCTCTCTGTAGTCTCTGGCTGAAATCAAAGCATTTTTAATATCCTCCTTATTTCCCACCTGCTAATAAGTCCCTCCTGTACCCTGTAAACTTCTCAACTGGGCAACACACAGCCAGCTGCTGACAAGCTGAGGGCAGGAGGAAGAGGGGACAGTGGGACAGGAGACAAGGACACCAGCTCTGGAATGTTGCTAGAGGCTGAGGTGAAGCTGATGCCTGCTTCAGTTTAATCTTTGCAGCCATCATCTTGGGAGATGTTCTCCAGCTGCTTCAAACCTGGAAAACAAAAGGTCTTTATTTTCCATCTCTTTTTTTTTCTTTTTTTTTCTTTTTTTTTTCCTTTAATGTGCAGATTTAAACACTGGACATTACTGGGAAAATCCTGCAGGAAGGAGCAGCAAATGGAGGCTGCTGAGAGATGGGCTCTCAAACCAAGTGTGGTTACTCTCTTCACACCTCTTGGATGGCCCCTCTGAATTTCACCCTTTGCTGGAGCTGCCTTCTCTCCCTGGCTCTCTTTCTACTCCTCCTTTTGCATTTGGAAGGCAGTGTGTGTTGCCCCTGATTTTCTACCAGTTTTTATCAAAGAAAGACTGTGAAGAAAAATGGAGCAATCTGGAGCAAAACCAGAGGCTCAGATTAGCTTCACATTTGCCTTGTGGTTTCCCACCAGTGCTTTCCTCACCCATGGGCATCATTTCGCCAGCTGGAGAAGCAGCAAAGGTGCTGGGTCTGGTGCTTTTCACTGCTTCTGGCAGAGAGTTTCTTCCTGGTCTCCCATGTCCTTGGGGAGCAGCTCCTGGGACCAGGGCAAGGGAAGAAGATCTATTCCTGCAAGGGCCAGGGGGACTGATGGGTGATGAGGACAGGGGCAGAGGCTGATCCCAAGATGTGCTCCACGGGCTAATTAAGGATCATTAATTGCTCATCACAGCTAGAAGTGTCCCCAGCTCACCCAGTTACCTTCCACCCTCCTGTCCCAGTGCAAGGTGGGCTGCCACAGCCCTGTCCAGAAACCCAGGCATTTGGTCTTGAACCACTGCAACATGAGGAATCTACCAAGAAAAGCAAAAACTTCAGCTGCTGATTTGCAGATACTGTTATGAACCAAAGCCCAGAGCTCTGCTCATTGTAATATCTGACATAATTGAGGTCATTATTTATCCATTATCGGCATGAACGTTTGACACTGGGAAAATACTTGCAGTTCCTGAAAGACTGGCAAATTCTAGCACGAGTGTTTGTTCATGCCAGAATCTAATCCAGAAACTCGTTTTTTCCTTTCTTTTTGGATATTTTAGCTGATGAGAGCACGGGCTGTGGGGAGCAGGCAAAGCCTGGGCTGAGCTGCTCTCGGACAGGCTGCCCACTGGAGGAGCCTGTGGGAGTGATGGAAATGGGAACACATCCAAACTCATTTAGGAATGAATCCCAAATGAGCCCACAACTGGATTTGGACTTACCCTGGTCCTTTCCCTGCATCTCCCAGCTGATGTCCACCAGCAGCAAATGGGCTGCTCAGGAGACACTCCCTGATGTGCTCTGGGCAACCTAACAGAGAAGGAGGTCACAGTGCCCCTGGAGACTTCCACCAAGGACATTTTCCTGTTGTACTGGAGCACATTGGATGGTTTTGCAGTCTGGGGATGCACCACCTGGACCAAGCTTTTGGTGCTGGGCTGGGGGGTGAGTGGCAGCTGCACCCCAGGAACCTGGAGACTCCTGAGAAACAAGGGTTTCCTAGGGTCTCATCTACAGGGTTTTGGCAAACTGCTTTTGCAGGGCAGCTCTGACCTGAAACCCACCCTTTGAGGACCATGTTGTGGGCACTGAGAGAGCCTGGCTGTGTGGAGCACCTTTGCCTCCTCTCCTTCCCCAGCCCAGCAGCGTGGGGAGTGTTTCCCTCTTGTGTCATGTCCATCCTGGCACACTCTGCTGCCTCTGCACCTGCTCGTTGCCTTTGTGGTTGTGAAGAGAAGAATTCAAAGAGGAGGGAAAAAAACCCAAACACAACAACACAGAAAAAACCCCAAAGAAAACATGAAATCCAGAAGCACCATTAAGCTGAGGCTATAGTTAGGAAGGAGATTCCATCCACCAGCTCCCCTCTGGGTGCACACCCAGCTCACAGAGGGGACACCCTGGCAGAGGGTGACAGTGCCAAAGAGCCAGGATAGAGAGTGGGTTGGGGGGCTCTGGAGCTGGGGGGGGGAGTGGTGGGAAAAGGCATGAACCCCGTTCTCCCCAGCACTGTCTCACAGGGGGACCAGGGATGCAGACTCAGCAGCTGAACCCTGGGTTACAAACTCACCCCTTGCTGAAGCCATCAAGAAACACAGCCCTGGCAGCTGCCACCAAGGGAAAAGCCCTGCTTGTTCTGGTGCTCAAAAAAGTTGGAATAACACGTTGCTGATTGGAAAGCAAGTCCCAGGTCAAAATGCCTTCCTTGGGAGCCAGGATGGGGAGCATGAAGAAGCCCCAAGTCAATTCCAGGCAAGGAGGGGCTGCCCCAACTGGTGTGATTTTATTTTCATGGCAAGTGGTGGATTAAATGTCCAGGCAGTGAGAAGCAGAGGAAAGAGGATGGGTTTCCAGGTTTTGTCCAACTTGCCACAAAACTCCCTGATCCAGGAGAACAGCCTCCAGAGATCCCATTGCTTTTCCTTGTTTGGAGGATTAAACCAGCCCCAGGAAGGAGGAAAGGTGCTCCTGCTGATCCCAGCCAAAATCCCAGCAGGCAGCTGAATCCTGTCACCCCGGAACAACCCCCTGATTTACTGCAGGGAAGATCCTCAAGGAAATTAATAAAGAGCAGGAGATGGCCTGTGGGCAAGGAGGGACCACAGAGCTGTGAGACCCCACAAAGGCTGTGCAGGGGACCCGGCTGCCACGTGCCCATGTCCCCACGGCAGCCCTGCCCTTTAGAGAAATATTTTGAATCCCTGTAAACAAAGAGCTCCCTGGGGAAGGAGGGGAAGCACTTTCACTTCTTTCCCAGCTGTCTGGGAAAGGCCAACACGCTGGCCACCAGCCAGGCAGGGGATGTGCCCAGGCAGGGGATGGAGGTGGCAGCAGGTAAGGGTGACCAGCTTTGGGGTGAGGGAACTTCTCTCCCAGCATGGGAGATGGCACCAGCTCCAGATGCATCACCACTCTCAGACAGGGCAGACTGAATGAAAAACATGCCTGGCACGTAGCAGAGCACAGGGAGTTCCAGCTGCTTGCCCCTTGAGCCCTCACACCCCAGTGAGGGCAGCCCCCTGCTCCTTCCCCTCCTTTGGCCCCTTCCCACTGCGCGGGAGTTTCCATCGCTCCGCTCAAACCGCAGCCCCGGGAACCTGAAACTTGGATTTGCCAGCGAGAGGAAAATGAGGTTGTAGGAAATGCAGCAAAGGGGAGAGGGAGGGAGTGGAGTGTGGGGGGAGAAGACTATTTTATGGCTCCCAGCATCTCTCACCACAGCTCAAAGCAGTCCCCGTGCCAGCACGCAGCGGGACAGCTGCCTTGGAGCAGCCCCTTCCCCATGGCATCCCAGGGGCTCCAGGTGCTGGGTCTGGGAGAGGGTGGCAGGAAAGGGGGGGTGGGCTTTGCTCTGTATCTTCCCCCCCACTTCCACTCCCTCATTTATTTATTTCTTTGCACTCTGGCCTATTACCTAATTCCTCCCATTTTCCATGGCTGTCACAGCCCTGCTCCCGTGGCCAAGAGAGGATGGAAAATATGTTTGATTTCTTTTCTTTTTTTTTTTTTCCCCTGGCAGGTACCTGATTGCTGTTTAGGAATTAAAAAACCAAAACCTTCCTCCCCCAGAAATGCAACAGCAGTCACAGTCCTCCCAGTATTCATTCTGGGATGCCTCCCTGCCCTGGTAGCATCACACCAGCCCTCTGAGGGGGCTGGGCAGGAGCTGGGGGGCTGCAGGAGGGAAAGCAAGTGCTTCTGGTTTCTTGAGGAGGGGCAGCAGGACCTGGTGGGTAGAGAGAGAGGGGAGGGGTCCTCACCAGAACCACTGCCTATTTTTTTTTCCCCTCCTCTTTAAGGAGATAATCCTGGATAATGAATTTGACCTCATTCTGTCTATCCAGCAGGAGCAGCTGAGGTGTCAGCATCATGACACCCAGCCCAGCCCAGGAATGGGGCAGAGCTCTCAGGAGAGGAAAACTCCAACATGTCTTCAGCTAGATGAAAAAAAGAGAGAGCAAAACCACATGCTGCCACTGCAGGAAAACCTTCAACCATGTGAGGGGACACCAAGACCCCCAAAAGTGAGAGCCATGGGAAACCAGCCCTATGGCTCCCCGGCCCCTGGACTTACATGTCCACCAGCAGCACCAGCTCTGCCTTGGGCCCTGATTTTCCTGCTGCCAGAGGATTCAATACCCTGACCAGAATGTCTCAGGGGGCTGTGTCATTACCAGGCAACCCCCCAGGACACAATGACAGGGCTGGGGGCAGAGGGGCCTTATCCTGTCCCTGCAGGGATGTCCTGCTCACAGGGGGAGCCGATGCTGGCTCAGACCCAGGCAGGTCCAGCCACAGCCACGAGCATGGGCTGGGTTCCCTCCCAACAAGGAGACAGCCCAGTCCCACCAAAGACCCAAATTAGAACAGACAAGCAGTGGAAAATGTCTTTTGAGGAGCCTGGAGCAGAGACGGCAATATCGGGTATCAGCCCAGCAGGGGGGCCGGGAAGGGGAGGCAGTGGGACCCCAGGATGGGGGCTGGACCAGTCCCACCAGTATCTGCCTTGTGCTGAGGAGCCTGATGAAAACTCAGAGGACACGGGTGCATCCTGCAACGGGCAGGATTGACACCCCGGGAGGAGTAAATCCAGAAAGAGGTAGAAAATGGGAATTGTTGCATTGTTAGAAAGAGCTGAAGCTGGGAGCTGCATCCTGAGCAGAGCAGTCAAGGCAAACAGCTCCAGCACAGTCACTGCTGGGCTCTGTGACATGCAGAGCACCTGCAGACATCACAGCTCCTCCATGACCCCAACATGGCCACTTCTCCCCCTTTTCCCAGTGACTCTGGAGGAGATGGCAGGGCAAGACAAGACTTTCCCAGGAGGAGGTAAGGGTGTCCTGGCCTGCAGAGCCACCAGGAAGGATCTGAAGATTGTCCCAGGCTCAAAAGCTTCAGCTGAAACTCTTTAAGAAAAAAACTTAATATTCTTCATGGAAAGCAGCTGGATTCCTGTTAATTTAAGCCAAACCTCAGATGTGGGATAGCTGGCATGGCCAGTCTCCTACTGATGCTCAGAAAGACACACAAGGAGGAAGAAGGTAAAAGCAAATTAACAGATTTTAAGTTTGGGGTTGTCTTGTTTTGTCCTTGATTTCCATTTTGCAATCTTCTTCTGGGAGCTGGTGAAATGTCACCTGCCCTATCCCTGGTTGGGAGACAGAGGTGATACGTTTCAGCCCCTGAGTTCAGTGAAGGGAAGGATGGAGCTGCTTGTTCCTTTTGCTGCTTGGTTGCCTTTGGGAAGAGCACGTGTGACCAGGGAGGTGTGGGCAGGGCAGAGTGTTTCAGACCAGCAGCAAATCACTCATGTGCTGTGCAGCTGCAGGGAAGGGCTGCCTGTGTTTGCACACCTAACACTTGGAAACTGGTCCAAGGAAACGGTGAGGCCTGGGGGAGCTGGGGGACGTTTCCAGGCTGCAGCAGGGAACCCTGCACAGGCACAAGGACACTCGTGTCTTGGGGGATGCTGGAGCTGCCTCGGCTGAGCCCCACCTTGGCTTGTGTGTGCAAAACATGCCAGTCCTGGTCCTCGGGGGAGGGGGGAGGATGAAAACTCACTGCATCCCCGCCCCATTGCTGGACCTGCCCTTATCCCCCTGTGCCAGCCCCTCTTCATCCTGTGCCAGCCCTGGAGGCTGCTGGCTCCCTGCTCTCGTCCCCATCCTCCCTGGAAACGGCAGCAATGCTGATGCAAAGTAGGAAGGAAAAGCTTTATTTTGCTTTTCCATCATGTGCAGAAGGCTGGGGGTTACACGGAGCTGATGGGAGGCTCGAGCCAAGATCCAGCTTTGCAGCCCTGCTCCCAGCCCGCCGGCCAGATGAGCTGGTTTAGAGTTTCAACCACAAAGCCACGCAAAGGAAGAAACCAAACCAAGGGGCAGCGAGGCTGTGACCTGAATTCAACTCGGGGGGGCTGGTGTCTCCCTGCATCCCCGCTTCCCTTGTGAGGGGTGGTTCCTCTCCATCCCTGCTGAGCTGCTATGGGAGGGTCTGTGGGACTCGGTGATTTTGGTTCCTGTGTGAGACCCTTCCCATCCTGGTCCCAGCACAGAGGTGCTGGGCTGATGGTCCAGGAAATGCTCTTATTTCAAATGCAGAGCTTGGACCCTCTGAAGCAGTTTCCTTCCCAGCTCTCACCCTGCAGAAAGCTTTCAATCGATCTAATCTTCGAATAAACCTCCTGCAATTCTTGCAGGCTCTTTCTCCATTTCCTTTCCCATTGGAGTTGACAGCATCAGATCCCTATCTCCCCAGGGAGACACAGTCTCCCTTCCAGATCTGCCACTTGGCTTGTGATTTGGATGTTGCCCCAGAGATCCCCAGTGGTAAAGGGATGTTGGGAAGCAGCACTGGTCCCTTCCTCTGCCCTTGTCCATTACCTGAGGCTGCTCAAGCACTGGGGAGCAGAAGGAAATACCTGACATTC
>NW_009953486.1:9284700-9285436 GCF_000747805.2 Chaetura pelagica | reverse complement strand
TGGGCTCGCTGTTAAATTATGCAGGGAGATTTTCTCTTTCTAGCAAAGCCACAGTCTCTGCTGGCTCCCCTGGCTCAGCCAGGCAGGCAGCTCTGCCTGGGGTGACTTTGCAGGCACAGCCCAGCCTTGGGAAAAGGAAAGATGGGCAGAGGAGGAGGATGGAGGGGATGCAGGAAGGTCCTGCTGCTGTAATGGGGTCAGGCTACAGCACTGGTGAATGGAGAGCTGGAAGAGAGGAATGATACCTGCAAGGGGCTTTTCCTTCCTGTTCTGGGTCGGAAAGGGGAAGGAAAAGGAAATAGAAAGGGAAAGGAAAGGGTGTCAAGTCTTTATTTCTTTATTTTCCCTTCTGCCACTGCTGGCCAGCAGCTGTGCACAGCTCCTCCAACATCTGGAGTCTCTTGGCCAGGGGCTGGGGCTGCTGGAGGACGTGTGTGCTGTGCAGACTCAGCCTGCAGCGCGGCACGCGGGGGGACGGCAGGAATGGGGCTCCAGCCCCGGCAGCCGCTGCCTCAGCAGGGCTCCCAGCTCCTTCTGCCCCTCACCCAGAGGGATGGCAGGTCCTGGGGTGGCTCTGATAAAGGGAAGGGTTGCCTAGGTCTGCTGGGGTAGTCGTGCAGCCCCCAGGCTGGGTGCATGGCTGAGACAGGTGAGGCAGTGAGGCCAAGCCCAACTTTCCATCCCCGGCCCCACCGCTCCACTCGTGGTTTCCAGATGTGAGAGGTGAGGAGCATTC
>NW_009953486.1:9280800-9283567 GCF_000747805.2 Chaetura pelagica | reverse complement strand
GCCGCTGCCTCAGCAGGGCTCCCAGCTCCTTCTGCCCCTCACCCAGAGGGATGGCAGGTCCTGGGGTGGCTCTGATAAAGGGAAGGGTTGCCTAGGTCTGCTGGGGGAGTCGTGCAGCCCCCAGGCTGGGTGCATGGCTGAGACAGGTGAGGCCTCCTTCAGCTTGGGAAAAGCCCAAAGCCTGGGGTAAGGCACAGCAGGGAGAGAGGCTGCTGCTGCTGGCATTGTCCCAGTGCTGTGGGGACAGCAGGGTCCCTCTGCCATCCCTGGCCACACCAGCACCCTCCCACATCCAGCAGCCACCCCTCCCAGGGGGGTCCAGAGCTGGAAATAATCAGATTGTGTGTACCCAGCACAGCATGGAAGCTCCTGGGAAAATGCTCTAGGTTCATCACAAGGGCTGGAAGGCAGCTGGGTGCTGAAATTTGGGGTGTGCAGACCCACAGGACCTTTCTTACCCTCCCAGCTATGGCATTAGCTGTGGCCACCTTTGGGACAAGGGGCATCGTGGCCTCGGGGTAAGCAGCCAGGCAGAACCTCACCCCGAATTTTGGAGGGGTTTTACGTTGCTGTTTGCTGCCCTGTGGGGCCATGGGCTGCTCTGCCCCTATGAGGAGAACACGGCCCATCCATCCACGGGCACTGGAGCCATGCAGGAGCAGCTGGGAACCCACTGGTCCCCTGCAGTGCTGGCACTGACCGAGCTGAGCCCCGGCTGCGCTCGCCTTGGCTGGGGCCACAGCCTATTTTTGGAAGCTCTCAAGACTTCCAGGGTGGGACGTGCCTTTTCTTTCCCTTCATTCACAGACGGGGTAATTTTGATTTGTGACGTGTTTGTGCAAGGATATTTTTATCGTTATTATTATTTATTGATGTCCTGCGTTTTATTTATGGCATCAGAGAAGTGGAGCTGCAGCGTGGTGGAGGGGCAGCTTGTTGAGGAGGGGCAAAAGCAGCCAGGTTGCAAACACGGTGGGGACGTGAGTGTCTCTCTGCCATGAAATGTCTGTTCTTTGCATCTCACCAGTGGCACTTGCCAGATTTGGGGATGTGGAGGGAAGGGGAGGATCAGGCAGGCTTCCACCTGGGCTGCAGCCTGGATCCCCACTGCCTGGCGGGGATGCTGCAGGAATTGGTTTTCCAAGAAACTGGGCTCCAAGGCTGAGCACCCAAAAAAGGACCAGTCTGCTTCTGACTGGGGACATTGGGCTACTTATTCCCTCTGCCACCTGCTCTGCAGTTTCTCAACCCAGCCTTTTCCTTACTGGGTGGCTGCCTTTTCCCTGCTCCAGGTGTCCTGTGCAACATCCAGGTTCTGTTTCTGGGAAGACCCTAATTCTTCAGGAATCCCTCCAAAATGTAAGTGCAGCTGCTCTGCCTGGGAGGTAGCAAAGGACCCAGACAGAGCCGGGCCATGACAGACCCAGATTTTAGGAAAATGTGACCCTCTCTGCTCTGGTGTGGGTTTGACCTTGACCACTCTGGTGGCAGTGGTGGAAGGCAGAGAGAGCTGCCTGATTTGTTACCCACTGTAGACAGTGACACTGATTTGGATGTCCCAGGGGAGCCAAACCCCCAGCTCGGTCCCAAGTACAGCTCATCACATTGGTAATCAGTGGGATGTTCATGTGGGAGCAAATCCTCACTCAGCCTTGGTCACAGCTTCTGTGTTTTTGTTGGGACCTACAGCCTTCCCCAGGGACTCCACTTCCCCCAAGAACAAGTGGGGAATACAGGAGCAGGACCTTCCCAATGGGATCAGGGCTGGATCTGGGGTGTGCTGATGTAAATCTTGGTGGCAGAGGTGCTGGGGAGGCCAATGCAAACCCCATCCCCCTCCTGGGCTCTCCTTAGAAAGGGGTGGCATCACCCTGTCTGGTGAGCATCTCCTGACCCACCTCAGCAGAGGGGACACCAGGAGAGCACATCAGATTTTCCTCTTCCCTTGGCTTGCCCCGTGCTGTGGTGCTCAGAGGTGCTGGCAGTGCCTTGGTGCTGGGCTGTCCTGGGGCTGCCTGGGAGCAGAGGCAGGAAACATAAAAGCAGGCTGGGCTGTGCTTGGCAGTGCTGGAGCTGCAGCCTGCAGGGACTGCCACGTCTGTGAGCAGAAACAGCAGGGCCTAAATATACTCCCTCCCCTTTGCCCCCGTCTCCTCCTCCTCCATACACCCCTCAGGCTCACAGGAAAGAGGAGGGGGGTCTTGGGGAAAGGTCTGGATGAATCCCAGGGACATGAAGCCTCAAGCTCAGGCTGGATGGTTGGGGTCCCATAGTGAGAGGAGTAGGGAGTCCTGGAGGTGTCCCTACAAGGCTCCCCTCCTCCTGCCATGCTCAGGCTCTTTGGTACCCTCAAAAGCTCCAGCCAGGCATCAGGCTCACCTCTGCTCCCAGACACACATGGTAGAGACAGTCCTGCATGATGTCCCACAGCCACCAGGTTTTGTCTCTTCAGGGACATTGCATCCTAGGGGGAAATGCCACCAGAGTCCCCAGGAGGGGAGCAGTGAGGTCCTGCTCAGCCAAGGAGGTTGGTCTGGCAGGGAGGCCAGCAGGGACAGCCCCTCTCAAGGAGGTGGAAAGCACAAGCAAAGCTCCCAAGCTCCATCCGCAGGACTTCACCACATGTGAAAGTGTTTATTTCATTGGATGGAGATGGAAAAACAAAGTCCCAGCAGTGGCAGTGGAACAAAATCCCCCTCAACAACCCTGGGCTGGCAGCTGTCAGCTCCCATTCCTGCCATGCTCTTCTGCTTGGGACCCCACACCA
>NW_009953486.1:9278458-9280778 GCF_000747805.2 Chaetura pelagica | reverse complement strand
AGCTCTGTGGCTCCCAGCCCCTCCAAGGAAACAACGAAGCCTGGGAAGGGCACTAATGGGTCTGTGAACAATTAATGCACACGGGGCCGGGCTCTGCTCAGTTAAACTTGGCGTGAGGCTGGGACTGGTGCTAGTTCTCCAGCTTGACACCAGGGAGGCCATGAGCAGGCTTTGGTCCTCAGAAGGAAATGCCACAAAATAGCTGAAATCTTCTGCACAGGGCAGAAGAGAAGCAGCAGGTAAAGCCCACACAATGAATGTGTGTGTTGAAGTCTTGACAGCTGATGCAAGAGCATCTCTGTGCCTTCCTCTCCTGGACCTGGGCTGGCAGAGGATGGCTGGTGTAGGACATCTGTATCCTCAACATGGGATGTTGGACCAGAGGGCATTTGGCAGGCCTTTTCCATCAGAAGAGCTCAAAACTCTTGGCATGTGCTCAGAGGTGAAGCCTTGGAGAAGGGCAGCCAAAAGGGGTCAGCTGCACTGGCTGGGAACAGTTACGTGACTTTCCCGAGCTCCCCAAGGGACTTACAGAGGAGGCTGAGCCAGATGTCAGAGACCTGACTCTGGGACTGACTGGTCTTGGGACCTCCCAGCTCTTTGAAAGAGCAGATGTGGTGAGAACTGGACTTGGCGTAAGTGTCCAGGCTTTGGAGCAAAGAGAGGAAGGAGGTAAACCAGAGATAAAGTGAACTGCTTTGAGGTGGTGAAAGGGCCCATCCAAGGTTCAGAGGTTGGGTGTGTTTCTGTTCTGCCTCTTGCACATGAAAGCAGCCAGACCAAGAGGCTCTGAAGCCAGAGGGGATGTGCAGCAGGGTTCCAGCCCTCCTTACGTGATCCCTTCACTCCACCCCAGTGGAAAACTCCTGGAGAGGCAGTGGACAGTTTGAGAAGACATCAAGCACCTTCATTGCCCATTGAATTCCTGGCTTTTCCTCTGATACACACAAAGATTGGGTCCAGTGAATGCCAGGGAGGGGGACCACGGGTAATGCAAGGCAAGGGAACAAGGCTAAGAACAGCCCTCATTTCCCACTGGCTGCAAAACAGCAGCTATATATACACACACATATATATGTATAATGTATATATAATGTGTCTGGAGATCCACAGGGAGATCTGGCCAGCATGGCTCTGCATCCCTCCACAAAGGAACTCCACGTGGGATGAGATGGTGGCTCCCAGGCTGAACAACACCTCTTGGTCTTGCTGAGCTCCCAATTGGTCCCATCAAGGACCTGCCCGTGCTAAAACAGATCTCCCCTCTTCAGTTCCTGTGCAGGCAGGTGAAGCTCAGACCTGCCCTCCCTGCCCACTGGGGAGCAGGGATGCTGTGGTGTCACCCTGATGATGTGCCCAGCAGAAGAACCACGGCTGGGAGAGGAGTGCTTGTGAGATTGGGCTGGCAGTCCCTTAAGTGAGGAGACTATGGAAAAGAGGACAGAAGGTGGGAAGAGGTCAGAGGAGCTGGTGAAATTAATATACAGCATCTGTGTCTGCTTGGAGTAGATCCATCAAGACCATCAGATCTGTTGGGTGCAGTGTCTCAGCTGCACACAAGGCTTGGCACTGGCATGGAAGAAATTTGTCCTTCTCTCTACTGCACCCACAGAGCAGAACATGGTTTGAGCCTCTTTATTTCATGAGTTAACACAGTCCCCCTCGCATGCCTGGAGTACGTGTTCTGCTCACTTTGAGATGTTTCTGATGGATGGGAAAGGCTGGTGGCTTGATTTCCCTCTTGGTGCTTTGGCTGTGAATTCTCTCACCTCCCTCGAGGCCACAGGGCTGGGCAGGGAAAGGTGGAGTCCTGGAAACATCTCTGGGATGGACAGAAAGCCGAGGAAGTTTCCAAGATAGAAGCCATCTAACATAAATACCATGTGTGTGGTCTCCATAAATTAAAGCTACTCATTGGCCTTAAATTTGCCATTAAAAAGCAGATGGTAAGGCCTCATCAGTGAAGATGGCACATGGGAACTAGGTCCAAAGGATGCTGGTTCCTCAGTGCCCAACACTTGAGCAGCCAAGAGAAATCCTTCCTGACACCTTCTCTGCAGATTTCCCTCCTCAACCCCCCCCGGTGATACCCGCCCCTGTCAACACACCCACCCCCCGTCCCAAAGCTGCCTAGCAAAAGAGAAAAATCTCCGAAAGTAGCAGGTGTCCTTAAATCCTGTCAAAAGACATCAGCTCCTGGAGCTGGGCTGGCCCTGGGAGCCCGGCCTGACCCCGGAAGCACTGCTGGAATGAGGCCTTGGGAAGGAGCAGCGCCAGCGGAGAGGAATGTGCAGGAATTGGCCCGGCTGTGGGTCCTGCT
>NW_009953486.1:9266252-9278253 GCF_000747805.2 Chaetura pelagica | reverse complement strand
GGGGCCCCCCCCCCCCCGCAGGAGCAGCCCAGGGATGCTGCAGGCAGGGCTCCCTGGGAGCAGTGGGTGTTGGGTGGGCACTTGGTGCTGAGCAGCCCCGGGGGGTCTGGGGGGCTGTGGGGGTGCTGGGGGCTGCGTGTCCCACAGGGAGGGGAACGGGAGGGTCAGACGGGTGTTGGTCTTGCTCATTTTCTCATCCAGAATGAAAGGAGCAGGACCTGCCAGGGAAGATCCCCTCGTTCAGACAGGGTCTGCTAGAAACCTCCCAGGGCTGGGCTGCCAAAGAGGATTGAGAAGGGGTTAAGTGTTCACTTCTCCAAGGCTGATGGAGTTTGGTGCATGGAGCCTGGAGGTTCTCCAAGGGGCCTGATGTTTTATGTCTTTGGGATGTTTTTGTCTTCCTTCAGTTGCAGACAGTGCTGGTATATCAGCAAAATTCTGGACGGTTGCCTCAATTTATTTTATTTATTATTTATTTATTTTTAACAAACATCTGCTGCTTCTGCCTGTAGATTGTCATACCCCTGCATCCTGCCAGCAAGGAGAAGCTCTGAGCAGGCCGTGGGTGGCAAACAGGATGCTGCTGCATGGCAGGCAGTGGAGCTCAGCAGGGCTCAGCCTGCCACTGTTCTGGGTGACACACAGCAAAGGGGCTCCATCTCGGCTGCTCTGCCAGAAAAGACACCACTGGCTGCATTTAGGGAGCTGGGTGAAGCTCCCTGCTGTGATGGATAGCAAAGCTGCAGGTTAGAGAGCAAAAAAAAGCTCATGCAGTGTGTGCTGGCAGGGCCCCAGAGCACCTCACGGCTGGAACTGTGGTGGGACCTCAGCTGGAGCAGAGGGGCTGGGTGCAGCTGGGCTGGCAGGCAGCTGTGTTGGCCCTCCTGGATGCTGGTTGCTTGGAACCAGGCATGCCTGGGGAGGAAATCCCACTGCATTAGTGTGCCTGCAGGGTGTCAGCGAGGGCACTGCTTCCTCCTGATCCCAGGGACCTGGTGCCTTCCCAGGAGATGGCACAGCCCCATCTTCTGGGGCTCCCATCCCTGCCCTGCTTCCAGTGCCAGCTCCAGCCCGTCCAGCTCACCCTCCTGGGTGCTCTGCTCCACAAAACCCTGCCCTTGCACTCCATTCCCCACCACCCCTGCATTTCCTCCCTCTCCCAAGCCAGCTATCAGGCATGAGGTCACCAGGAGCCAAGAGAGCTTGTCCTGCCACCATCCTCTGCTTTGCACCAGCGTCCCGAAACCAGCACACAAAGAAGAATGTGAGCAAACATGGACCCCACCTGGCCCCCTCCTGCCCCAAATTCCACTGAGCACAGAAGAGGGGCTGCTGGCAAGCAGGAGCAGTTTCAGTCAGCTCTGTATTTACTTATGAATTCCAGCCAAAGAGATGACAAAGGTGCCTGAGACCTCCCACCCCCAGGCTCTTCTCCCCTTGCACCCCAGCATCTCCCACCACTACCCAGGGGGAGCAGCTCCTCTTGTCCCATGGACAGTTCCCCTTTGCTCTTCTACCCCTTCCTTCCCTCCTGGCAGCTGGTGCCTCTGCTCACCTGCCTGTCTCTTCATTCCTTTCTCTCTGCATTTACCCCCCAAAAAAAGTCTTTCTACAGAAGAAAATGCGATCGAATCAAAAGAGAAATGGAAAGAAGCTCTTCAAAACTTGCTAGACAGGTGATTTCTGTGCAAGATCAAGGGCCAAATTCTGCTGTCATCACACTGGAGAAAAATCTGGACTATCTCCCCTGGAATTGATGGCACTCCTTTGTGAGGGGAGCAACGTTTCATTCATTCACGCCTCGTGCAGCAGCAGAGGGGCCATTCATCCCTGCAGCTTCCAGCCACGTCTGCCCTGCTCTGCAGCTCCAAGTCCTGCATGGGAAGTCCCAGATCAATTACTTGCATCCTTCCTTGACTTGTCAGCTCATGATGAACAGCATCTTGTCCCCATCCCAAAGGTGAAAGCACACTGAGTGATTACATCAGCTCCCAGCCCAGTCCAGTAAGATGAAGCATTGCTTGGATCCAATTGGAACAGCCCTGGGTTCCTTTGTGGGGTCTCTCCCTTCATGGGAAGCACTCAGGGCCAAACCCTGGTGTCTGCTGCAAGGCATTCAGCCCTCAGGCCCTCCCTTCAACTCGGAGATGGTTGGTCCAGGTTCCTGCCAGGATCCTGAGGGAGTTCTGGCCAATTCTGGTGGAGGCTCAGCGAGGCTGCCGGGGAGGGAGAGAGGCTGGCCCAGCTCCCTGCCAACAGCAGAGCCAGGAAACCACCTTCCCAACACCAGTTCACAGCCTTGAGGAGACAGTGGGCAAATGCTGGGCACTCTGGTTTTTTCCTGGGCTACTGACAGGAAGGGGGAGAGGGACCTTCAAATACCTGGCACCTCCAAACATCTGGGCTGGCCTGCCTGTTCCTCAGTATTGCACCCACATCTGGCAGGGGCCCTGTAGCACCTTCAGGTGCACCTCAAAGTACATCAGCTGCCCTGATCAGCCTCACCTGGGAACCCACCCACACCCCTGCCCATGGACCCTGGGCTCTATTTAAGCTCAGCCCCAAGGCTCAGCCTTCTCCCCTTGCCTGCTCTGGGTTGCAGGCACGTCTCTTGCTCTGGATGCACCTTGGTTGTGTGCTGAAGGTTGTCTCCAGTCCTCTTTCTGGCTGCTTTTGCTCCTAACTGGGCTCCCTGGATGTGACTCAGCACTCCCTGTAGCTCTTGATGGATTCTGTTACCAGCACCCAGTGCTGTGTTTGGTGCCTGAGGGTTACACCCCATCAGTGTGGGTGCTCCTGTGCTGCCACCAACTTGGCTCCTGGCTCATCCTCCACCTTGTTCCTGCTCTTGCTACTCCCTGGCAATGCTGTGGCTTCTTCTGTGATCACTCATCTTGCTCCTTGACTTCACTCTTGGTAGGATGTGAGCTAATATATATTTTTTTTTACTGTTATGTTTTTCATGAAAACTACAATGTAAGTACAAATGGGTAGTAATATTTATGATAAATAAGGTGATAGCCCTTAGCATGAAGGTTTCCTTCTACTTAAAGATGGGTTCAGGTGTAGGACCAAGTTGATTCAAAGCTCAAGCTGGCACCCAGGGTTTGGCATTCTCTGTCAATGCACCAGGGCTTCCCCTGCTTTCCAAAGGGAGGCTCCAAAATGGGCAGGAGGAAGGGACTGGCTGGGTTTGTGTGCTGGGGTAACACCACTGGCTTGAGGACTGGGGGATACCTGTGCATTAAGGCAAGCACTGGCCTTGCTGGGCAGGTGCTGCCAGGCTACAGAAGACTTGGTCTTGTGCTCTCAGGAGGTGTCTGGGTGGTGCCTTTCAGCCTGTGCCTGAAATGGCCCCGAACACCAGACCTTTTAGCTGTGTTGGCCCCTTCACCCCAGCAGCATCCACAGCAGAATAAAGGCCAAACCTGAGCAGCCATGGCCACGGGGCAATTCAGTGCTGGTGGGAATGAGCCCCATGCCAGCAGAGAGGGTGACTGCAGGGATCCCTTGCAGAACCCTGCTCCAAGGCTCCCGTGGGAGGGAGCCAGCCTGGCACAACCAGTGCTCAGAGAACCTACTGGTAACACCTCAGACTTCTCCAACGTGGGCATAGTTGCTTATTCAGATTGATGCTGGTTGCTGCCAGGGAGTGAGGAATTCCCTCTAAAGGCCTCTGAGGAGCCTAGCAGGGCAGGCAGAGGACCAAGCCAGCCTCTCAGCAGGGCTGGTGGGAAGATTCTGCCTGCCTTGCTGCCTTGCAGGACCTGCCTTCCCTGGGCATGGAGGGGAGCCTTGGGAGTGGGTGAGGGATTAAAACAACAGCAGGAGGATCTGGGCAGGCTGAGATTAGTGCAGGCAAGGCAGTGGTTTTCTGGGGACTGAAATGAGGTGTGGCAGGAGAGCAGCCCTTGGGGAGGGCTGGGCTGCAGATGAGGAGCAGGTGAGCAGCTTCCTTGTGCTGTGTCTCTGGGGCTGCCAGGAGCCCACGGGTGAACAAACAGCTCCAGCTTCCTGCCAGGTCTTAAAACCTTTGCAATAAGGAGCTTTTTATAACAAGCAAATGCAGGGAATTCCTGCTGTTTGCTGTCTTACTGAGGGGAATGCTTGGCATAGGAAGGAGCAGGCACTGGTGCTGGCCCAAGAGCTCCTGCAGCTGCATCCAGAGCAGCTCTGCTGGAAGGGTGGATGTTCCCATGGAGCCATGGAGCTCCCCACCTGCCTGCCACACTCTGCTCCAACTGTGCACGAGGCTTTGGAGCTCAGGATTTCTCTGTTGTGCAAGCAGGAGGCCAGGGAGCAGCAGTACCTTACCCCAGGAACCATCCAGCTGAACCTGCAGGGATGGGTTTCCATGCTGGAACAGAAAGGAGCTAAGTGGGCTTTGGAGCAGCACCTCACATCAGTTCTCCCGTTTGGAGAAATTTGATCTTGTCCCACCACTGCAGATATGCTATAGAATTAGAGCAGGGGTGGAGAACAGCATCCCTGAGCCCCACAGTATTTTCCTTCCAGAGCACAAGCTCAATTTGCTTTATTAGAGCTGATACCCTGTGAAAAATCAGTGTGAATAAGCCTGATGGAGCTGCTGAGAGTCCAGCACCACCGTGGGGAACAGGAGACAGACCCCTCAGGGCTGCAGGAACCTCCATCCTAAGGTCAGTCTGATGGAGCTCAGTGATTTTTTCTGCCCTTCAGAAGCAGCCACCACTTAGGGCAACAGCCCAGGAATGTCCCTTCTCACAGAAACCCCCAGCAGGTTTGGATGGGGAGGGAGGTTCTTGGGTTCTTTTTGATATTTCTTGAGCCTGATCAACTCACACATAAGCCAAACAGCCTCGTGCAGCTGGAGTAACCCTGTTGATTTACACAAATTCCTCCAGACACTCACTGGGGTTTATGCTCTACTGGCATTTGCATTTCTGCAGTCTGGACTCAGGCTGGGAACTTTTATTGGGTGGATTCTAGCAAAACAGAAGGCAAGGAATAAAAATAACACTTTTTTTTTTTTCCTGGGCTGGGTTGATTGTTCTTACAAGGGCATAAATCCAGGCCAGCTTTATTGATTTTTAAGGAGTAACTGGGTTTATGCTGGTGTAACTATGTCCCCAGAGCTGCATGAAATGTTCACAACAAGGCCTGAAATTACATGGAACTCACAGAGCTTTGCTGTTTGGGGGTTTCATTACAAATTTGAATCTCTGACCAAGCTTGTCAAAAGATTCCTTAAGGTTCATGAACCTTTCAGTCAAGCCAAGCCTGAACTGATTTATAGCTTTGCATGGAAATAATATGAAATCAGTTTTGTTTGGTCTTGAAGATGAAGCTGGATGATTGCAGCTGAGTTTGGCTTTTGAGAGGTCGATTCTCTTTGAAAGTCCAGCTCAAACCTGAGTTTGCAGTGGGAGCTGTAGGAGATGCTGCCCAGATGAAAAACACAGGCCAGATTTGCAAGGCTAATGAGGGCAGTGTTGGTTTTTTTTTGCACAGCCCTGTGAGTAGGGCAGCAGCAGGTCTGAGCCGCTGGGTGGGAATCAGATTTCAGTCAAGCCAAGCCTGAACTGATTTATAGCTTTGCATGGAAATAATATGAAATCAGTTTTGTTTGGTCTTGAAGATGAAGCTGGATGATTGCAGCTGAGTTTGGCTTTTGAGAGGTCGATTCTCTTTGAAAGTCCAGCTCAAACCTGAGTTTGCAGTGGGAGCTGTAGGAGATGCTGCCCAGATGAAAAACACAGGCCAGATTTGCAAGGCTAATGAGGGCAGTGTTGGTTTTTTTTGCACAGCCCTGTGAGTAGGGCAGCAGCAAGGTCTGAGCTGCTGGGTGAGGAATCAGAGGGGATCCTTTGGGACAGAAGGGCATGTGAGGATGATTCCATTTAGCTGGTAGCTAAAGGGAGCTGGGTGCTGGTTGTCCTAATCCCTGACAACCCCTGTGGGAGAGGCAGGAGATGGCAGTGCTCCTCTGATAGTGCACTTCCCACTTGAGAGCTGGGGTGGCTCCTGCTGGTTATACATCTCCTGCAGGCAGTGCTGGAGCAGTTGACAATGTGGTTTGGCAGCACGTGCCTCGTCCCTGGCCAGTACTGAATGCCAAGTGCTCAGGGCAGCCCCAGGAGCACAAGGAGCTCCCTGAGCTCTGCAGGGCCACCCTTGGAGCTAGCCCAGCCTGCCTGGCTTGTTGCTGTTTGTGGCCAGTTTGGGGTGAAAGAAGCCAGGATTGGTACCTTCCCCATCCTCCATAGGTTTGATGCAGCCTTGGTAGTAGTTGGCTCCACAAAGTGCAGTGTGACCCATGGCAGGGGCCAAATCCTGCTGTGCCATGGCTGCACAGGAGCAAGGGCTTTGACTGGGCTTGTTTGACCATCTGTCTGAGAAGACCTGTGGTTTCTTGGCAGCACGTGAAGGGGTCTGATGTGGGGCAGAGGAAGGAAAAAAGCTCACAGGAAGGGGAATGTGGTATCTCCTCTGAGAAGCTCCCAGTCTGGTGATGTTCCTGCTGTTGCAATGCTCTGGAGGTACTTGGAGCATCCATATGTAATCACAGCCTCATGTGTCCCACAGCTGGCCTGGCTGTGGCCCTGAGCTTGCCACCACTGAGGCACTTCTCAAATGGACAATAAATAAACCAGGATCTGAGATCTGCTGTGAGGTCCTGCAGAAGGTACTTCAACACCCCAGGCAGGGTCTGAGAGCGCCTCAGAAAAGGGGCTGTAGTGGCTGAGCTGGGCTGTCCTTGCTTGCTCATGGAGCAATGTCCTCAGCAACTGTCCTGCAACGATGGAAAAGATCCCCAGCAATGGGATACAACCCTGGGGCACTAAACCCAAACAGCCTGATCCCCCAGTCTGGTTTGAGCATCACCACTAACCTTCTTCCTGCAGGACTATGGAATTGAACTTCTTGGATGGCTGGGCAAGTGCTCAATAACAGCTTGTCAAGTTCTTTCTTTGAATAATGTGATCCCTGTGTCCTGGCAGTCTTGTCAAAGGGTTTTGGGGACTGAGCTTCACTGGCAAAACTGTGCTTATCTAATCTGAGACTAGAGAGCAACATCTCATCTTCTCGGGCAATCAGAGCTAATGAGTGCTGTTCAGATGTGAACTTCTTGGCCAACCATGCAGAGAGAAACAAGCCAAAAAGGAGATGAATTGAAAATCAATTGGAGGGACTTGACATGAGCTCACAGAGATCTCCCAAGCAAAACCAGAGACTAAATTCAAGGGATAAATAACTCCCTGTGAGTTATTTGCTGGGCTCTACTTAAGTGGTTGATTATGTGGGTCTTTGGTTAATTGACTTATTGAGTGGCTGGCGTGGGTTTTTGGCTGCTCACTCCCTCCCTGCACGTTTTTGCTATTAACTCAGCTGTTTGATGGAACAAGTAGTCTATTGTCTCTTTTTTTTTTTGTTTGCTGGCTAGGCTGGTGTTTGGTGGGATGTTGGCTCTTGGGCTAATTGAACACATCTGCTGCTGGCTGTAGGGTGGCTTGCTGGGCTCATCACTGACTCTGTTTCATTGCCTGTCTGCTGTGTCCATGGCCCAGTTTGTCACAGATAGGATGCTTGCCTACCTCATTTCCTGCTCCTTTGCACTTCCAATCCATGTTCTTGCTTTTCCCAGTTGCCATTTGGGGCTGCCAGTGCCTCTTCCATCATGCTCAGGCTCCTGAGCTGCAGCAAGGACTCCTCCTTCTTGGCAAGTCACATCCAGTGTATCATCTCTAGGGCATCTGAGGATTGTCACTGGGAAGGATGGACATTTTCTGGAAGTCCATTCCCAGCTGTAGCTGTGATCTTCAGCCCTGGCTCCATCCTGACCTTTCGCTTCTTCCCATTGAGTTATTTGTGGCTTCTGCTGGGAAATGTGGCACAGGAGCCTTTGGGTTAGAAACAGGTGGGATGCTGGCTCAGATGGAAAGGGGAGGGAAATAAGGGGAACAAGGGAGAAGAGAGCTGGGCAGGATATGATCTCTGGAAGTCTATTAAAAAAGCTCATTTTATTCTTGACAAGCACTCCTCATGCTCTTTTGTTTGCTTTTGGCCCTGATCTAACTTCAATTTTGGGGTGAAAGAATATTTTTTTCCACTGTGGTAAGAACCACTCCTTAGAAATGCCTAGAAATCAGCATCATGCAGGGAAATGTAGGTCTGAGAGCAGAACAATGAGCCAGCTGAGGGGACTACATGAGGGCTGAGGGTGGGAAGGAGGGAGAGCCTTCCCATGCTCTTCCTCCATGCCTTGGTGGGGCACCTGAAAGCCATCAGCACACTGGTCCCTTCAGGTGGCCTGGCTGAGGTGCTGACTGGAGCTGAAGCTGCCTTGTGAAGGCCCCAGGGAGACACTCACATGAGCCTGTTTACAGCTCTCCTGCTCTTTCATTTCATCTGCCACGCTTGTAAAAACACTCTTGGGAGGAGAGGGCAGTGGGTGTGTGTCCTGCTTGTGCTTCCTGCTTGTCTGGGGGAGCCCAGAGGGGTGCTTGGCAGTGCTGGGCAGCTGGGGCACAGGCAGGGGATGCAGGTGTCCCCTGCAGCCCCCTGAGTGACCCCTCTGTAGCATGTCCTGTCCCTCCAGCTGAGCACAGGGAATGATCTGGCTCTTGCTCTATGAGCCCTCCAGGTTAAAGTCCTGGCCAGGGGAACACAATTAAATCTGGTCTGGGAGAATCTGTCCCTCAGATGGCCCTGCCCTGGGCTTGGTACCCCTTGGAGACCTCACCCTCAGACAGACTCAGTGGACCATCCTGAGGGATGCTGATTTTTCCTCTCAGACACAGGATGAAAGCCATGGTGTCTGAGGGAATAGCTGCCTGCTTCCCTGGCTGCAGGGTTGGAGCAATAGCATCCTCCATGTCTGGGCAGCTTCTGATGCCCCAACCTCCTGCAATGCCACACTCAAGACACCCTTTGACTTTTCTTTTTATGCCCTGCTCCAAATACTGGATTTTCCTGGTGAACTGCAGCAGTAGGTTTGGCTACAGCCCTGGTGCTGTAGAAGGAGCTGGACCCTCTGTGCAGTCCTGCTCCCTGCCTCAGTGACAGGAGACAAGCCCCTTGTCCTATGATATCCAGGTCTGGTTCCATGAGGAGAAGGGTGTCTGCACCTTTGGGCAATTCCTTGGCAATGGAATGGAGGAAAGGGGTGGGCTAACAGGGCACCACTGAGGTCAGACTTCTATTTCTGACCTTGTATTGGATTCCTCTGGCTGTACAGCAGCCAAAACCTCCTAGGTGAATAGAATGAAAATAGTTCTTACATTAGCAGTCAACTCACCTTCTCCCCTTGCTCCTCCCCAGGCAGCCTGGGCTGCACTGGCAGGAGCTGTTCTGGGCATGCCAGGGAAGATGCTGCCTGTCTAAAGCTCCCTGGAGGTCACTGAAAGGTAAGGGAACAAAATAGGCCAAATTCTACACATTTTTGTTGCTGTCTGAATTTTCTCCTGTCTTGGAAAATGCCTGCAGGGCCATCTTGCTGGAATCCTGCAGAAAAACACAGGGCTTTGGGAGGAGAGGTGAAATGAAGATGGTTCAGGGGGGTTGCTTCTTGGAGAGGCAGTGAGGAAGGAAAAGGTGAGTGATGGGGTGATTCCCACTTAATGTCAGAGGGGGGAAAAAGACAGAAGGAGTAGGGAAATGTGAATAAACTAGAGCAGGAAGGGGTTGTGTGTCCCCAGTCCTTGGCCTTCAGTGGGCTAGAGATTCCTCCTCAAATTGTGACCATGAGATGCACCAGTACAGCATCCCCTGGGGCTGCCCCATGGCTGTGGGGTGAGAATCAAGCCTGGGGGTGATGGTCTTAGACAAGAGACCATCCTGGGGCTCTGGCCAAGGCATGTTTCTGCCCTGTGGAGTGTCCAGCAGCTGCAGCAGGCTCTCCCTGCCCTTGCTGTGTGCCCTGGTCCTGCTGGGCTGGATGCAAACCCCTGCCATGAGCTCACAGATGGTTTTAGCCCCTCCATGGTAGCACTGGAAGAGGGGAGGGAATCTCTACCCATCCCTTTCCCAAGCCAGGGGAAAAAATATTTCATCTGCCAGCCAGGCTGCTGATGGATTTTTGCCTCTCAGCAGCTTGGGCTGGGGTGGCAGGTGAGGGTGGCTGTGCAGGTACTGAAAGGTGAAAGGGTTCATGTACCAGCACCATCATAGGTCAGATTCTGAGGCAGTAAAAGTGGTGCTGGGTAGGAAGGGACCTTAAAATTGTCCAGTTCTAACCCCCTGCATGGGCAGGGACACCTCCCACCAGACCAGGTTGCTCAAAGTCCCAACCAACCTGGCCTGGGACACTTCCAGGGATGGGGTTTCCACAACTTCCCTGCACAACCTGTGCCAGTGTCTCCCCACCCTCACACTAAAGAGTTTCTTCCTAATGTCTAACCTAAATCTCCCCTTCTCCAGTTTAAAACCAGGCTGCATCTGCAGTGCCCATGGTCTGTATTTCTGCAGCCAGGCCCCCGGGGTGCACAGGGGTAACACACCACTTGCAAGGTGGTGGCAGCCAGGTTCCTCTGATGCTGGCACCTCTGTCCTCCTGCTCCTGTCAGCCCCTGCCAGGGTATTTCTTTAGCTGTTCTGGACTGCTCTGGATTAAGCAGTGAGCTTCTTTACAAAGCTAAGAGCCATCCAGAAAGATACCAGAAAGATGGGGATGCAGGGGCAGAGCAAAGGAGCTCTGAGGTGTCCTGGAGCAGCAGGGTCTGAGAGTGCTCAGCCTGGCACAAATATCAGTTAACCTGGGCCTCCAAGCTGAGATTTTTAGCCCCAGTGAAGTGAGGACAAGTATTAATGTATGGATTCTTGTTCTATGGCAAGGAAGAATTTTCTGGATGAAAGCTTTAATTAGATTTGTTTGGACCATGTTCATATGCCTCCTGGGTTCCCTTTCTGTGAATACTTTAAATAACAGTTTTATTGGCAGGAACGTTTGTGCAAACTGCAAATTTGGGGTCAGCATCTCAGCTGATTTATGTCAGCTCAGGCCTCTCCAAGGCAGTGGAGGTGCACCAATTGACACCCACAGAAAGGCAGACTCCCTAAATGAATATTGAGAAATTAGTCTTGGAACATAAACTTGGAGTGGAAACCTCCAAGTGCTTGTGCTGGAAACCTTCTCCTGAGGCTGCAGCAGCTTTCTAATTGCAGCAGGGAGCATCCACCACCAGTCAGCAGGGATCCTGGCATCCTCCAGCATCTCCTCACCTCCTCTGTCTCCCCAGATGGCAGTGCTCTGCTCCCAGCCAGCCCTTCCCATATCACTTGCCCTCTTGTTACCACCACCCAGAGTGAGCTCTGTGGTCTAGATTGGTTGCCCCAGGGGCATCCAGAGCCCTCACCCTGCTGGGGCTTGATCCCTGGTTGGGGGTTTTGGGGGTGTTGAGTTTGGAGGCTTTGAGGGATGGAAAGTGAGGGGGGATGGGGCTGAGCCTGGGGATGGCAGGAGAAAAAGGAGGCGAGGGGCCCTCTGATTGCTGTCTCCTGGAGGAGCTGGAGCATGCCCAGAAACAATAAATGTCCAGAGATGATTTGATGTGAGTTAGGATGGAAAAGCATCACGGAGGGCGCGTCTGAGAGAAGCTCCTGCTTTAAAACTGCAGTGAACTCTTGAACAAGTTCTTCTGCATTTGCAAAGCTGGGCTCCATATGGGCCAGGGCTCCAGGGAGGGGGTGGTTCCCTCCCTGGGGGGGCAGAACCTGCTCAAGACACCTTTGGCCAGTGCTGCAGCTGGGATGAGGGGAGGTCAGGAGTGGCTGGGCAGATGTAGGAGCACAGGAGGGAGCAGAGGTGTTGGATGCTGTGCAGAGAGGATGTGCTGCCTCACTCCCCATTGCTCTGGGGGGCACTCAGGACCTCACCTGGCAGGGAGCAGGTCCAGACCTGGCATTGCTAGCAGGATGCTTCACTGATTGCAATAGTCCCTACATCCAAAATGTTCCACAGAGCATCTGTCTTGTGTGACAAAGGCTGTAAAATGTGGTAAGAATGAGCTCTAAACCTAGGGAA
>NW_009953486.1:9261516-9265796 GCF_000747805.2 Chaetura pelagica | reverse complement strand
AAGAGGACAAAGCTACTCCCAGGTTACTACAGGTAAAACTGGAGACACCAACCATCTTCCAGGTGTTTGTTGCCTCACTATCCATCACCTCTCTGGTCCCAGGCAGTGATGAGAATGGAGCTCCCTGTCCCAGCTGGCACAGCACAGGCTCTGGGCAGGACTGGAAGGGGGCTCAGGGGGGATTTGGGGGCTTTGATAGGCTGTGAGGGCTGGTGTCCCATCTGATTTCAGCACCTTTGGCTTGGTGATGGGGCCGAGGTCTCCTGGGAAGCCCCAGCTCCCCCACAGCCACGCAGCAGGGCAGGATTCCCTGTGCAGAAGCTGGGACCAGAGCCCCTCAGCTCTGTACCTCTGACCTGGGGGCATCACAGCTCACTGGCTCTCACAGCCCTTTTAAAGCAAATTCTGCATGTCTGGCTGGAGCCCCTGGCTCCAAAACCTTTCTGTGGGACTGCAGGTGGACAGTTCATAAAACCAAGAGAGGGTTTTAATCCTTCACTGCCCTAAGCAGATTATTCTTGCTTCCCAGGCCAAGCATCTTGGAAAGGAAGGATGACATTGAGTGTGTGAAGGAGGCTGTGGGACTCGGGGAGCATGGGTGGAAGGTGGCTCCTGGGCAGTGAGAGGTGAGGAAGAAAAACAACAGCAAAGCAGTAAAATCCTCAAAGAAAATATGTGAGAGAGGCTTGGGGAGTCCAGGCCAGGACTTGTCCATTGCTGTCCATCCCCAGAGCACAGGAGCTGAGCCCTGGGGTCAGGCAGGTAAAGGGTTCTTGGGTCTGTGCAGTCACCTGGAATAAGAGGGAGAAGAATGTGCAGGGACTGTGGCCTCACTGAGGGGTTTTGGGATCCTGGGGGCTGAGAGGAGGGTGCAAGTACTTCCCAGGGGCTCTATGGGGAGCAGTGCTCCTCTGGGAATGGGGTGTCAGTCCTCAAAATAAGGCTGCAGCAGAGGGAAGAAGCAGCATTGCCCTCTTCCCAGGTGTGCCCAGCCCCGGGGCTCAGTGGCCAGCCCCAGAAACACCTCACTGAGCAGTGTGGCTCTTCCTCCTGTGTTTTCCATGCCAAGTGTCTGCAAGCATGGGGTGGGGGTCCTGCACACATGTGCAGATGGTCCCTACATGCAGGAAAAGTGTCCTAGACAAGCAGCCCAAGCCCTCCAAATCTGCTCCAGCATCATTTTGGGGTGGGAGCAGAGGCAGGCGGGGTGTGAGCAGCCCTGCCCTCACACCCCATAAAGTGTGGCTGGGTCTGGTTTGTATCTGAAGGGGAAAAGAGAGAGAAAAAGCCTCTCCAAAATGAGATTCCTCACGTGACAGCGTGCTGACATGCTCTGGAGTGATTTTGGCAAGAAACGGGGAAGCTAAGCAGGAGCTGGGGTTTGCAGGGTTGGGGAGGGGGTGGGGTAGGGGACTGCAGGGCTGCTGTGTTCCCTGGCCCTGCACCCTCCTGCCACCCTCACCCTGAGTCTGCTGCCTGCCCTGGATGGTGACCTTGCTGGGGCACTGCCCTACTGAAAAGGCAACTCATGCAGGTGTTGAGGGTTTGGGGTTTTTTTTGAGATTTTTCTCCTCCTTTCTCTCCCCACTGCCCCTCCATCCCTGGCCAAGCCATCGAGGTGTCCAGCAGCCTGGAGCTTTGCAGATTTGGGGCACACTGGCCATGCAGGTGTGTGTCCCCAGCCAGTGGGTTGAGTGGGCATGTGGGATGGATAAAAGGAACAGGGAAACATCAGGCTCCCCTGCAAAAAGCCTCCCTCTAACCCCATCACCTCCAAGGCTCTAAGGAATCCCTTGGGTTCTGCCCTGGGACAGCAGATGAGGAGAGAGCAAACAGGGCATTATGTCCCAGCACTCTCTGGGGAGCAAGTACAGGGGGAAACTGGATTCCCAGGGAGCAGCTTGCATCCCTGTTGCTCCCCAGGGATGTCCCTCTGGAGCCAGCCCTGTGGTTTAGGGCATCAGTTCCCTTCTCACACCCCCTCAAGCTGTTTAACATCATGTACCTGGTACCCACAGGCCAGGGCAGCCTGTTTTGGCACAGGGCTGGTTTATGAGCTGTTGGCTTTGGCAATGGAGGATCTCTCTTGGATCAGCCATGAGGCTGGATGGGGCCATGGGTGCTGCTCCCACAAACACATGGGGGGCCAGAGGGATTAGCAGGCACGTTTTCAAACATTGGGTGGTTGACTATTTATGAAGTAGGAAAGCAAACCAAATGCTGGGAATCAAAGGAAACCAAACCTGATACTTGCAGGTTCTACAAGAGTCAGGAATTGGGGTTTTTTTCCCCTCTAGCTGTGGGGAAGAAGCAGCATGTCCCCTGGGACTGTGGGGCAGGAGACAAACCCATCAAGCAGCTCCATCCATCCCAGCAGGGCCAAGCTGCGCTGGTGTCACCTGGAGCTGCTCTGATTTATGCTTCTGCTGCTGCTCCAGCCCCAAAATATTCATTTTCAGAAGGATCCCATTCCTAAGGTCTTTTTGGAAAATGCACTGTCTCTGCTTGAGTCTGGTGCAAAGAAATAGCTGCTGCTCCCCTGTCTGCAGATGCCTGGGGCTCAGGGGGAGCTGCTGCTGCTGCCAGGGGTGCAGAGAAATCTCTGCCATTCTGATCCATCTGGGAAAGGAGGAAACCTCCAGGTGACTGTTCCTAAAGGGGCTCAGCATTTCAGAAATGCTGGGAGCTTCATACCCCAGCCAGCAAGTGCCTCAGCACAGGAGACTTGGGGCTTGTGCATCAGTCTCTGTGTGCATCTATTTTGTTTTATTTTAATTATTTGTAATCACTTCGGTGACTGCTCCCTGAGGCTTTATATATTTTATTTTTTATTTTCTTATTTAGACACTTGAGGAAAGCTGGAGCAGAAGGGAAATATTATCAGCCAAGCTGGGGTTTCTACCACGTGCAGGAGTCTTGTAGCAGGTCTTCCCCTGTGCCTGACACCACCTTCCACCCACATTTGGCTGCCAGAGCCAAGAAAGGGATTTTCTCTGGTCACTCAGCCCTGGGGAGCACAGAAGTCCTTTTCCTGGCCTGACTGCAGCCCCTGTGTGACCACCAGAGCTTTGCCAGTGACTTGTCAGTGTCCTTGCTCTGGGGCCACCAAGAAGACATGGGTAAGGACCTGCCCATCCACTGCAAGAAGCAGTGCAATGGGCAGTGCTGCCCTTATGCTGTTCTACAACAGTGAGAGGACCTCAAGCTCGGATGTTTCCTGGTGCTGTGGTGTCCTTCAGGCTTCTCCATGCTGAGGATGGACTCATCCTGGTCCACTCTATCTCCAAGGCAGGTGATGGGCCTCACTCCCCACTGATAAGCACCACAGTTGCCTTTGGACATGGAGCCTTCTGGCTCACCTTCCCTGCTTGCTGAGCAGGGCATTCCAAAAGGCTTTAGGAATTACTTAGAGGTGTACCAGAAAGCCATTCCTACAACACTTTTCAATGATGAAATCCCCAAGGTAAGGCTATTAATTACTAATTAATATTCCTTTTCTCTGGCAGTGTGGAGGATGCAGGGAAGCCTGGAGCTGCTGGGCAGTGGTACCCAGAGCCCTGGCAGAAGCTGGGCACTGGGATCCCTCATCTCAGCAGCCACCACTCCCAGAGCTTCCGTGGATCCAGCACAACCTCAGCATTACTTCTCCATGGGCTTTCTAGCTCTGAAGTCTCAGGATTTCCATCCCAGTGGGAGAGCGTTTTGCCAGGATGAAGGAAAGGGTCTGCCAGTATAGGGACTGGGATAACTGGGATGGGGTGTCCTAGGTTTGGGTCCAGGGACCCTGGCAGCCCTTCATGCCTTTCTGCTGGGGGGGCTGGTGGGGCACAGAGCAGGATGGGGAAGGGAGGACAAAAGGCACTGCAGAAAAAAAAACATATTAACAATTTAATAAGACCAAAAAAAAGAGTCTCCCAGCTGGGATTCATCAGGGAGAGCTGTGCAGGAGATGTGGTAAGGAAAGCAGACCCCAGCCAGTGCAGTTAATACCTTAATGCTGGCCGGGGTGAGGGGAGCTCCTGTGAAAACAGGTTGAGCAGCTGAGCTCCTGGGGCCGCAGGGTTCCCCTCCGGGATGCAGGGAACACCCTGGCGATGGGATGTCTTGAAATGCCCTCTGCAAGCAGCCCCTCTGCTCAGAGCCGCCCCAGTGGGGCTGGGGAAGGGGCTCTTGTTCCTTCCCGGGACTGCTGGTATTGAGCCTAAAAAGGGAATTGTTGGAGTCTTTACCAAAGAAGGAAGGCTGGGCTGCGCGGCCGGCGGGAGGGACGCGGCAGCACA
>NW_009953486.1:9259654-9261354 GCF_000747805.2 Chaetura pelagica | reverse complement strand
GCGGGGGGGGGGGCCGCGCCACCACGGCCCGCAGGTTTGGGGGCTCATCCCTCTGGAGTGCAGAGGGGCCAGATCCAGCCCAGAGGTCTGGTGCTGTGCACAGCCCTCCCGGGGGGGGCTGCAGGGGTGTCCCCATCCTCTGCACCCCCGCAGTGGGCGCGGGGAGGCAGCGAGGGGTGAGACCCGCGGGCACTTCTGTGAACTCGCCCCGTTCCTCCCGGCCGGCACCTCCGCGTGTTTAATTCAGCAAGGTCCCCGGGAGGGGGGAGGAGAAGGAGCCGCCCCCCAGCTCCTCCCAGTGCCCTTCTCCATCCTTCATCCTTCTCCTTGTCCCCTCCAGCCTCCCTCCTCCAAGCCCCTTGGCAGCAGGAGGGGCAGCCAGAGGAGAGCTCAGCCCTGGGGGCTGCACAGCCCTGCCCACCCTGGGGGGCTCACGGCCCCTCTCCCCAGGCTGGCAGATTTATTTCCATCCTCCTCATCCCTCTGTCCTCCTCACCATCACCAACCAACTTTGCTCTGTGCCCACATCCCAGCAAGGACCAGCCAGAGACTCTGCCTGGGGCTCCCGAGCTATTTTAAAATTGCAGTTCTTGATGGGGCTACAGGTCAAATGCAGTTATTAGAACTTAGTAACTGTGGTTTTAACAACCATCTGGCACTTCTTTTATATGCAATAACCATTCCATTACATCAAAATAAAATCCACGTTTAAGGCACTTAATTGCACAAGTGGCCTTTAGCTTTTTCTGTCTCATCTCATAAAAACAAAACACCAAAAAAAACCACCCCAAAAGCAGCAACAAAAATCATTCCTACTTCCATCTGTCACAGCAGAAGAGCTCAGCTGTGGGTCTGCAGCCTCCTCTTGAGGCTGGGCTTGTGTATGTGGGGTGTTTCAGCTCCTGGGAGGTGTCAGGGATAAAAAAATAGGTTTCTCCTCACCCCAGCTTCTCTCCAGGAAGGACAATGGGAAGGGAAACACAATCACAGCTGGCCAAAACATGTCTTTTGGTTTCTAGCAAGTCATAAGGTGATGCAAACCCAACTCAGCCTAAAAAAAAAAGCTCTCTCTGGGACAGAATATCAAAATCAGACACTCTGATGCAGAACATTTTCTCTTCCCCACAGGAAAGCTACAGCAACAGGACTGTGCAATGGGCTTCAGAGGAGCTGCATCTCCCAAGGGAAAATGGGAGAGGAATCACCCAGTGCAGAAGGTGCTGAAGGCACAGGTGGGTGCACATGATTGTCCCATCGTGCCCATTTGTGGGTACCCACCCACGCCGTGAGCATGAGGTGATGTGGTCAAACAGCTTCAGGCTTAATAATGAGGGGATTTAGGTGAGATTGGTGCTGCTGAAGCAGGGATAAAGGGCAGCACGTTTTGGCTGGGCTTTGTGAAGCCACGGGTGGAACCGTCCCAGCTGCAGCTGTGTCACGCAGGGAGGAGCAGAGGGGTGGCCGGGCAGCACGGGGAGCGACCTGCCTTCTCAGCGGTGGTTTTCACCCTTTTACCAGCTCCGTGGCTCCTCGTTCTCCCCCTTCTCCAAGAGCCTTGTGCCCAGAACCGGGGGCGGTGGGAGGGAGGGGGGATTGCTGCGGCTCTGCGGGATCTTCTCCGGAAGGGAAAAAAAGCACAAGTTCCCAGTGCCCTCTGCAGGAGGAAGAGCCGCTCCGTTCCCGGTGCGGGGCCCGTTCCC
>NW_009953486.1:9256069-9256931 GCF_000747805.2 Chaetura pelagica | reverse complement strand
CTTGTGCGCTCCCGGGGCCGTTTGGCTCGGGATAAGGGGCTGTGCTGAGGGCCCGCAGGTGCAGGCAGCAGTCAGAGAAGAGGCGTGAGTTTATTTAGCGAGCTGTGCTTTGACAGGGCTGTGAGGGAAACGTAAAGCGTGTGTGCGTTGTGTTCTTGGCATCTGTCAGTGCAAATCGTGGTTAATTACTGATAATCTTTCAGGCGGACTACTTGAATCAATTAGATCTTTGTCCAGGCAGATAGTGCCCTGGGCTTTCTTCCATTGACTCCCTCTAAATGGTGGTTTCATGGCCTGTTCCTCCCCAGCCTGGTGTATTATTACTGTAACTACTAGTTTGTTTCACTGTTCTGTTGGAAAGGTCTCTGCCTGCAGCATGTTGGCTTCATGGTCCTGTTGAATAGAGATGCCCTTATTTAATTTAGTTCCAACACCAAATTCAGCCAGGTCACTTGATGTTGCTATTTCTGTGTATAAAATGTGTTCCCTTGTGTGTACACCAGAGACAAAGCCTCGTGGTGTCAGCATGGTGCTTGCTGGTTACTGCCTGGTTAAATGGGATCATAATGATTCATCTGTCTGGTTGCCAGTTAATAATAAACTGGTTACAGATTAACGAGCAGCCTAATTGTTTACTTTCATACTGTAGCTGCTACCCTGGCTTTTCTTTTTTGTGTGCTTTGAAATTATAGATTCTTCATTGATTAATGATTGTGTGTGATGTACAGCTGGGAAAGAAGATTGCCCACAGAATTTCTGCTCATCTTGTCTCTGCCCCAGGAGATTTTCCCTACTAAATATTCCCATGATACTTTTGTTTTGATAGGTTTTATAGTTGTACTAAATTCAGATTTGAATTCTG
>NW_009953486.1:9220593-9256019 GCF_000747805.2 Chaetura pelagica | reverse complement strand
TCAGCACTTGACAGAGTAGGATGGGGGGGGGAGGTTCTAGGCTTTGCTGCATCACCAGTATTACTGGGGGTTTTGTTTGCCTCTTTTCAGTGTCAGAATGCGTAGCAGTGTACATCAAATTGTCAAGAGTATCATTTAAATCTCCTCTCAGTGCCTTAAGTCAAGACTGTTGGTGTAAGCTACCTTCATTTTCTTCACAGGCTGCCTGCAAGTTTGTCAAGTCTCACGTGGACTCCAGCAGTGTTGATTCCCTCTTCTATGCTGCACAGTCCATCCGGGTCCTGGCTGGCTGTGAGGTGAGTTTGGAGCTCTGAGCTCTGCAGACACATGTTAGCAAGGAGATACTTCTTTGGATCTTTTTCTTGGGTTTATTTTATGGCTAACTTTTGCTTTCTTTGAGTTGGTTGTACTCAGTTGTGTCTTGGGTAAATAAGTGAAGTGTCTGGGAATACTCTGTATGAGGCACAGTGTGAAGATATGAAGAAAGTACTTGGTCCAGAGTAATTCTGAGGGAGTGTTTCTTGATTAAACATTAGTGGCTAAGGACCAGCACCTTCTAATAAAATTCACAGCAGCTGTGTCAGTTACAAGCTCCTTTGGGTTTGGCTGTAAACTCTGTGTTGAAATAGTGACACAAATGCAGCCCACCTGTGCTGAGGGGTGAGTGGGTGATCCAAGCCCCATTTGTCATCAGTACCACCAGCTGCTGCACAGTGATGTGAGGCCAGATGAAAAGCAGTAGTGAGTTACCAGGATAAATCTGAATCCTGGATTATCCTGACTAATTCTTAAGCCCCCAACATAAGAAGGACATGGAGCTCCTGGAGTGAGTCCAGAGAAGGCCATGAAGATGATCCTTGGGCTGGAGCAGGCTCTGCTCTGGAGACAGGCTGGGAGAGTTGGGGTGTTGAGCCTGGAGAAGAGAAGGCTCCAGGGAGACCTTAGAGCAGCTTCCAGTGCTTGAAGGGGCTCCAGGAAAGCTGGGGAGGGACTTGGGACAAGGGCAGGGAGGGAGAGGACAAGGGGGAATGGATTAAAACTGGAAGAGGGGAGATTCAGGTTAGACATTAGGAAGAAATTCTTTAGTATGAGGGTGGTGAGACCCTGGCCCAGGTTGCCCAGGGAAGCTGTGGCTGCCCCATCCCTGGCAGTGTTGAAGGGCAGGTTGGATGGGGCTTGGAGCAACCTGGGCTGGTGGGAGGTGTCCCTGCCCATGCAGGGGGTTGGTGATCTGTAAGGTTCCTTCCAACCAAAATTATTCTATGACTAATTGATAGTTGACAGCAAAACTTACTATTAATTAAGCTAAAAGGTAATGAATTATAAAGGCTTTTTTTCCCCAAAAGGTTACAGTAGCTCACCAGTAGAACGTGTCACACCAGGAAGAAATCAGTGGTTGACTAAAGGCCTTATATTCTCAAGTGTGAATCAATGTGTTCCCTGTGTCTTTCCTCAGGTTACCATTTCAAATGAGACCAGGGAGCTGCTGCTTGCAGCTGTCAGTGAGGACTCCTCAGTCACCCAGATCTTCCATGCTGTTGGGGCTTTGAGTGCCTTTGGCCTTCCCTTGGCATCTCAGGAGGCACTTTCTGCCCTCACTGCTCGTCTGAGCAAAGAAGAGAGCGTGCTGGCGTAAGTCTTCAGATGGAAGGGATTCCCTGATGCATGGTTACCCTCTAGGCACCTGGGTTTGGGGGTAAAGGGTGTTTTAACACTTCATATTTGTAATGCAGATGTAGTAGAGTAGGTGCTGGTTTTCTTTGATCTCTTTGTCCTGTTCATTATTGTCCTTCTGGGGGAATGAAAAATATGGTTTTCAGGCTGTTTTCTGTATGATTTTTACAAAGGAGCTTATGTAGTTCCAGAGGAGTGGTCAGTAAAGAAGGCACATCCCAAAGAAGCTTCCTTTTTTGAAAAAATAAATCTATTCACAACCGATTTTTTACTTAAAACCCAGCCATGGTTCTTTGTCATTGACAGTTGTGATAGACATGATGCTCTTCCTTAGCCCTGATGTTTGGAGGTTGGGATGCCTGTACTGTGAGGTGGGAAAAACGTGCCAGAAAGCAGAAAGGATTCTTGGCATTTGTCACCAAAGAATTAAGTCATTTTACTGTGACAGGAGAGAACAGAGATTTCCTTAAAAGCCAGGGAAGAAAAGGAAACTTTAAAACTTGCTTTGATGATGAGAAAAACAAAAAAAAATGTTGCTGGAAGCCTTTGTAGCAAGTCTGGGGATCTGGGCTGTGCAGGGATCAGCATTTTGTCTTTTCTCTGCCTTTGAACCTGTGAGCTTATTGCAGCTAAAGTGACACCCCCTATGAATTCTAAGTTTCCACTAAATCATTTCAGATTCATTGCTTTGAGTCAGCTAATGCAGGTACAGCTGCTTTACACTTAATTAGAACAGAAACTGTAGTTGCTTTGACTTGAATAATGTTTGGCTTTTAAGGAAGGAAAATCATACAGTTGTTTGTTCTTGTTTAAGAACCATCCAGGCTCTGGAGACGGCATCTTACTTGTCCCAGCAGGCAGATCTAAGTGGCATTGTTGAGGAGATAGAGGTAGGAACATCCTATGTTCTCTAATTATTCAGGAATTTGTTAGATTTCTGTAGCACTAAAACATGTATTCATGTGAAACACAAAATGCAAAACCAACCTGGCTGACTCCATGCTGTGTTATGTGGGTTGGCTTGGCTCTTCCTTCCAAGCAGATATTTCTTCTGGACTTTTAACTGTTTCACAGTCGACTGAGACACAGAAAATAATTCCTTTTAAGTATAATTGAATCCACTAAAGGTTTCTTTTTCTTCCTGCTTCTGAATGACTATTAGAAAATACTTCAGTGACCCAGAACAGCTACTCTTGATTACTGGCCTAATGATTCACTGCAGTGGATCTATTAGATTGCATTTACATTTTAATAACTCTTTCTGTCAGGATCTTGTTGCTCGCCTGGATGACCTGGGTGGAGTTTACCTGCAGTTTGAAGAAGGGATTGAGGCAACTGCCCTGTTTGTTGCTGCTGCCTACAAGCTGTCAGACCACGTGGGTGCAGAGCCAGCCATGAAGGAGGTCTGTAGCTGCCCTTCCCTCCCTTGCACACTGCAGCTCAAATAAAGATCTGCCTCATCCCTGTCATGCAGTGCAGGAGGCCAGTAGAACTGGGAAGAGTTTCTGCTGGAGTGAGCACCCTCACTGAAAAGGGACATCTTAGAGGGAAAGCTAAGTAAAAGAATGTGGGAGGCAGTTCCACCTTCAACATCACAGGCTGGATTTTGTTTGGATTTTTACTTTTTCAAATGTACAGAAGGAAGTTGCAAGTGAGGTATAGTTTTTAATCTGTTTAGTGAGACAAGCTGTTGAAAAAAACCACCTTGTTTAGGAGTTTGTTCTGATATTTGGCACTTGTCCAGCATGTTCCAAGTATTTTCAAATGTTACTTACCTGTGAGGAAATGCAGGCACCCTAGTTTGGGTTGCCCAAACATTAATAACATACAATTAATAACATACATTAATAACAGTTGTTGGGGAGACAACATTAATAACATACACCTACAGGAGTCTAGATGGAAAAACTTGTCTAAAATGAAAGGCTGTTGGAAATTCCTTTTGAGTTTAAGCTAGAAATCATTACTACAAAGTGTCCATTTAGTTTAGCTTTTTTTCCCCACAACAAGTTAGCTGAGGGAGATGTAATTCTGATGGAGAATGGCAGCTCCCTGAAGCACAAGCCAAAGTGGCAGGGCTGAGACAGGAGTCAGTGTAAGACATCTGAGTTTATTCCTGGCTCTCTTCCATGCTGCTGCCAGACTAATGCCAAGTCATTTTCATGTCATTTTCAAGGTGGTGGTTCTGCTACACACAATTCAAACTGTCAGTGTCCAAGTGATGTTTAAAATAAAAAGACTAATTAAGGAAAATGGGGTAGTGTTGTTTCAGAATTGTGCTGTCAGAAAGTGCTATTGTTGGGGCTTAAAGCTTTATCTCTTGTGAATGGTGAGAGTGCCTCCAGAATGCCACAAAACTCTCTTTAAAAATTAACATCTAATACTTGAAAAAAATAGCTCCTCAACTTTGTTCCTCCATAATTTAAATGAGTATCAGTGATGAAGGTCTGGAGCTGTGCCATGCCCTCCATATAGAGGAAGAACACTGCAGGATTTGCACTGTTGGGGAGCATTGTAGGATCTGTCTGGGTGCTTTCTCTAGTTTAATGTCATGTACATTATACAAGTAGGAGGGTGAACATTTGAGATGCAGTGGATTTAATTTAAAGTGTTGTTTGTCTGTAGGCTACTAGGTTGTGTACTTGTTGCTTTAATTGCTGTTGTCTTTGATTATTTTCATTTCTGATTCCAGTTTAGCCCACAATCCTGTGCCTGTATCAAAGTCAAGTTAACCAAGCCCTGTGTTTTCCAAGCTAGGAGGGAGC
Source organism: Chaetura pelagica (assembly GCF_000747805.2). Lineage (NCBI taxonomy): Eukaryota > Metazoa > Chordata > Aves > Apodiformes > Apodidae > Chaetura > Chaetura pelagica. The sequence goes on along the minus strand of NW_009953486.1, from coordinate 9,251,580 downwards.
AATGGAGGAATCTGAGTCAGATGGCACACTCTGTGGAGATAGATAGACTAACCCTGCAATGTCAGAATGCAGAACCAGGTGGGGGGTGCTGTCCCACTCCTACTTGGGAGAGAACAGATGAGCTTTGGCACATCCCAGAGCCGGGGCTGGCTCTCTGCTACTGGTAGTACTGCTTTAAAGCTAATCCTCTTAGCTGGAGGACACCGCTGAGCTGAAGGGGATAAGCCTGCATGGGTCTAGACTGGCTCCTTCCAGAGCCATTAGGATGCCTTGCATCACCTCTCCATGGCCTTCCCAGCTTGGCAGGTAGCCAGGACATCTAGCCTAGTCCTTCCCACCGTATGGTCAGACAACTTCATGGCTCCTGGAGCCACCTTGTCTTTCTGCAGCTACACCAGGTCTGGATGATTCTGAAGCAGGGGAAGAGGTAGTTTCAAGTTCTGGTTTTGCAAGTTTTCAGCACAATGACAGCAGTTGTGGTTGGAGAATAAAAATGCTAACATGATATTCAAAAGGTGGCAAATTGTGAATTCCCTCATAAGTTGAGTTATTTTTAAAGCAAATGGGAAATAAAATGGTCCTTGTGCACGATGTGTTTGTTAATAACATTGTACTGAGACGGTCTGCAGTGTGGTGGTAAGCTGCTGGTGCTTAGATGCAATTTGCTTTTGTTCTTTCAGGACCAAATTATCCAGCTGATGAATGCAATTTTTAGCAAGAAGAACTTTGAGACGCTCTCCGAGGCCTTCAGCGTCGCTTGTGCCGCCGGCGCTTTATCCCGGAACCGCTACCACTTGCCTGTCATTGTTGTCCCTGAGGGGCCTGCAGCTGTGTCTCACCACCAGCCTGTGCTCAGGGTGAGTCCTCAGCCCCAAATCTCATCTCTTGATTCAGTCTTTAGTATTGTAGGTCTGGGCTGACAGAATGTGTAAGGTGATGCCTTCCGTGTTTAGCTCTGAGACTCGGGTTCCAGTAGATCTGGGGTTTTAGTGCCTTTATGAAGGGATTCTTAGGAACTTCTGCTTACCCTGGGGTTACAAGGCACTGTGTGAAAGTCAGCTCTGCTGATTATAAACTTGAGCTTCCCTGGTTATGTTAGGTGAATCTGGGATGCTGGGCAGGGGAGAATTCTGGATGTATCTTGCAGTGGAATAGTGAGTCATCTGTGCTCTTGCATTTCCTCTGGGACAATGAGTTTCATGGACATGCTTGTTTTTCTCTTGTAGCTGCAAGTGACTGATGTTATGTCCCAACCCCTGACTCAAGCTTCTGTAACACTGGACTATGCCAAGTCTGCATCTAGCAAAGCCACCATCCTTCAACAGACAGCCTTTGCTCTCTCTGGGTAAGAATGTAATCTTAATTCTACAGTTTGCCAGGCAAACACGTGGTGTTTAAACAGCATCATACTTGTTTTCCATGTGTGTTCTTCCACCTGAGATGTTTTTACGGTGGAAAACCCGAAATGCTGTAGTTGTGCTTTGTTGGAAATGGGTGACTGAGCAAGTTTGGGAGTGATGGTGAAATTCTGTTGCTTTTTCTTTGATGGAGGGAATTGCAACATTAGTTTTCTGCTGCATTTATCTGCTTTCCTGCTTAATCTGGTTGACTGCACCCAGAGTTATGGTCAATGGTTCAGTGTCCCAGTCGAGGCAAGTGATGAGTTGTGTTCCTCAGGGGTCAGTACTGGGACCAGTGCTGTTCAACATCTTTGGAGACATGGACAGTGGGATTCAGTGTATCTTCAGCAAGTTTGCTGATTATACCAAGCTGTGTGGGGTAGTTGACACCCTAGAGGGAAGGGATCCATCCAGAGGGACCTAGACAGGCTGGAGAGAGAAGTGGACCAATGCCAACCTCGTGAAGTTCAGCAAGGCCAAGTGCAAGGTCTCTCACCTGTGTTGGCACAAGGGGTAATGGTAACTGAAAGAGAGGAGATTTAGGTTAGACATCAGGAAGAAATTCTTCACCATGAGGGTAGCAAGGCACTGGAATATGTTGCCAGGTAGGTTGTAGATGCCCCCTCCCTGGAGGTGTTCAAGGCCAGGTTGGATGAGGCTTGTGCAGCCTGGTCTGGTACGAGGTGTCTCTGCTCATAGCAGGGAGATCTTTGAGGTCCTTTCCAACCTTAACCATTCTATGCTGCTATATTTAGAGACTTGGTAGCAACAAGTTCCCAATTTCTAGGCAGCTGTTGGTGTCCTAGAGGGTACTTAGCACTGTGCTTTTTTGTTTCAGAGATGTTTTTGAGCTGAACTTCATGAATGCAAAACCTGCAAGTGGATATTATGATTTCTCCATCAGTGTTGATGGAGATAAGCGATTTATTGCTAACAAAGTAGAGGTGGGTATGCTTTTTGGTGGCATTTTTACTCACTGAAACAGTTTTGTGTTTACACCCCTTAAGGATTTTGCCATCTTTGTGGCATATTTAGCACGTTTTCCTGTAATGCATTGGATTTTGACCTGGGATTATGACCAGATTAATACCTGATCAAAAGAGATTTGTGCGAATTTCAGAGCTGACTTTTCACTTAGATGCTGATTCTACAGCATCTGACCAAAGGCTAGCAGTGGGAGTGTTCATATAGCAGCCCAAAGCAGCTATGTAAAAAATATTGCTGTTTGTTAGTTCTTCAGAGCATGCAGGTTGAGTCTGTAAATCTCAAGGCTTGGCTGACAGTTGTTTGGTGACTGATGTGTGGGAGGTGAGCATTTGTTGTTACGTGTTTGTGTAAGCTCTAGAGCCCCAGGAAGGAGACAAGGGAGTCTTTGGCATTTCCTAACTGTATGACTCCCTTGTATTGGAGAAACAGTGACCAAAGCAAAGGAAGTAATCCATTTCATGCATGCATACCCTCTTTTTTGTGACAAAAAGCTGCTATACCACACCTATCTGTAACAGAATTTTAGATAAACACTTGGGAGTTTCACTTCCCTCAAGCTTGTTACAGTGAGAAGAACATGACTTCTGTGACTATTCATCTAGTCACCTCACTGTCAGCAGCTGAAAATGCTCTTCTCCAGTGATGTCTGTTCCCAGGGTTAGTTCTTGCCCTCAATCACCTACTTACGGGAAAGATTAACTTTTCCCGTCTCCCAACACAGTCAGCATGGAGAGGAGGAAGACACTTCTTTACGACTGCTGGCTCAACTTCTCTGTGGATCAAATGGATGTTGTCATTGCAGCAGTAATGGCACGTAGGAGTGTCAAAAGGGGATTGATTGGCATTAATGCTGCTGCCTTTGTGTGAACTGCTTCTAATAAGACACATTGTTATGGGGGAGGACTGCTGGGGGAACTGCTTTTTTTTTTTTCCTTACTGTTATTAGCATTAATTGTCCTTAATGCACCATCGTTTTGACAGTAATGAGCTAAACCAGTGGGTTATTACTCCAGGCAGAGACTGCATTTCCTGGCATTAAAATATTTGAGAGATGTTTGTGTACTGGTCAGTTGGAAGGGGCTGTGTGCAGCAGCTCTGAGTTGCCTTCACTTCATTAAAAATGAGTATTTCATTAGTCCCATTTGCTCCCATCTCAGAACAAACTAAGGCTTTAGTAGAGGTAGCCTGAACAGTCTACATGTTAACTGATCCATTTTCAGGGGTAACCTTCATCTTAAATTACACTTCTTGTTGTAAAGGAGCTGCCAAGATCATTGTTTGAAGTCTGACCCAAATACTTTGGTTTATGTTTTTACATATTTTTTCCCACTGGTTCCCTGTGAATTATTTTTCAGGGTGAGGGTGTGGGGCTGGCTCACATGAGCAAACTTGTAATAATAACAAATTGGAGTATATGATGAAAAATATCTTGGCAATGAAACCTTAATTCTCCAGGGGAGCATTTGTAAGCTGTGGGAACAAAAATGCTAATTAAAAATTACAGACTGCAGTTACTGGTTAGGTTTAGGAGGACTGAAACCAGTGAAACCCACCAATGTTCACTGCTGAGATGGTCTGTGGTTTGGACCTGGGAGAGGGCAGGATGTTCTCTGCTCAGGGTTTTTGCTGCACTTAGCACAAAGGAGGGTGAGAAAAGGTGGTGTTTGCTGCCCTGCATGAAATGGTCAGTCCTGTTATTCTGAAGAAAGACTGGCTGAAGAAAGTGCAGGTCTGCAGGAAGACTTTGGCTTTTGCCTGCTGGTAAGAAACATCAGCAGAAACCTGTTGAGACTGTAGGAGCCAAAAAAATGCATAGCTGGTTGCTGTCTGGAGACCTCTCATCTGAAATTGCTATGTCCAGGAAGCAGAAGTACACGTGCATGTGCAGTTTGTGCATGATGTAATCTTTAAGAGCTGGTTTCTGCTGGTTTAAAAGGAAAAGTCGTTTACCTGGATAGTTGGACTGTTTTTAATGAAACAGTTCTCCCAAGGGCAGGTAACTCTAGCATGACTGAGAAGCTGGTGTCTTCAGAGCTGGCTGCTTGTGCAGAGAGGAAGGGGATGTGTTAGGGACTGATGCAGCAGCTCTGCTGGAAGGTAAATTGCTGTAGATCCTGTTGTTCTGGTTAGTTTGTGTCTTTGGCTTAGAGTAAGACCCCCTTTGGGGAAGGAAACAGAAGAGCTAAAGCTTCTGCAGAGAACTTGACCATAATTAGTATATGTAGAGAGCTCTGAGCAATGTTGTGTTCTCTTGCAGCTGAAAGTGAAAGTTTCCACAGAAGTTGGGATTACTAACGTGGATCTTTCTACTGTGGATAAAGATCAGAGCATTGCACCAAAAACAACCAGGTAAAATGACTCGGTTTGTGGGATCCTTTAAGGGGCAACTCTGGCTCTAGACTGCATGTCTTCTGAGATTTACCCACTTCAGCTAAACCAGAGGAATCTTGTACTGGAAAAACTAGAGTTAAACCCAGGCTGTTTCTCTTAAACCTCTGAGTTCATTGGGAGTATGCTTATTATTTTTACAGGTGGCTTTCCTTAATACTTAAGTAAGTACTAACAGAAGGCAAGCAACCTGAATCTTCTGTTCCTTTGTTGGCACCTCTCCATAACAAAAGCAGGTTAAAAGAATTCTGTTAATGTTTCTGGTATTACTTGGCTTTGGTAGAGGTGCTCTAAAGCAACAATTATGCCGTATTTGGAAGGTGTGGCTGTACCATTGCTAGGTGTCCTGGAATTTAAAGTAGGCTTTTTTTTAACCTGCATCTGTTACAGTGTAATGCATGGAATTTAATTTAGGTTGCACAATCTCTCTGAGACCCCTCTGTGCATGTGTTGATACAGCCTTCCTGTCCTGAAGTTTGAGTGTTGTTTTTTTTCTGTCCTGCTGCCCTCACACCTTTGGTTGTAGCATAGCTTTGCCTACATGGAATGTGGGGTGTAGTGTTAGCAAAACCTTCTTCTGATGTTCCTTTGAGCCTTACAACAAACAACTGGTTTACTTGAAAATGGGCAAAGTATGTAGCTCACCAAAATCCTGCCAAAAATTCCATTCATTTATTTTTATTAAATTGATGGGAAGAGAAAGACATGTTAGTTCACCTGACTTCGATCAAATAGCTCATTGGTGGTAAGTAGGCCGGACAGGCTTGCATGCCCTGTTTTCTTTGAAGGCCAGAGCTGCTCTTGGAAAATCAGCTCAGGTCTCTTTGGTTTTTTTCCTCCTAGGGTTGCTTACCCAGCCAAAGCCAAGGGCTCCTTCACTGCTGACAGCCACCAGAATTTTGCTTTATCCTTCCAGCTGATAGATGTGAACAGTGGAGCTGAACTCATCCCTCACCAGGTGAGGACAAATGTTTGTCATTTCTTTGTCACAGGTGTTCCATCTTGAAGTATCTGAGGTGACCATTGCTCTTGAAAAGATTTGATAGGTTTAGAGAAGCCTTATGTTTCTGACACAGGCTGTGGAAGATCACTGATCTTGGTAGGTGGGAGGTGGATTCAGTTCGTTTATTTGGCTGTATGTTCAGTGAAGCCTCTTCTGGCTCTGGGGATGTGTCATTTTAAATCAGCACAGGTAGTCTACACTGTAAAAGCACCTCTGATTTTTTTAATGTAGATTGTTTGCAGGTAAAGTTCTTGAAAGTAGATGTTTTTTTAATTATTTTTTTTCCCCATACAAAATAGGGAGGAATAGCCCCAAAAAACCCATACATCCCTGTTGTGTGCTGATGTGCTTTCCCTCTTGAGTGACCTTCAGGATATTTCCCTGTACTTCAAGTGGGCCACTGACCAGTCTTGGTACTGTGTTCATGCAGTTACTTGGAGACATTGGGCTCTGCTGGTTTGCAGGGATGTGGGCACCCAAGCTCCCAGTTTATAATCCCAGTGTTTATGTTGTGCTTTTTGACTGGGGGATAAATCTCAATTTGCTGGCATTTGTAAAAACACTGTGAGAGATTCCAGAAATGTTCCAATCTTTCCTTTCAGACCTTTGTCCGACTTCACAACCAAAAGACTGGCCAGGAGGTTGTGTTTGTTGCAGAACCAGATAGCAAGAATGTATACAAGTTTGAACTGGATACCTCTGAAAGAAAGACTGAATTTGACTCTGCCTCTGGTACCTACACTCTTTACTTGATAATTGGAGATGCCACTCTGGAAAATCCGATCTTGTGGAATGTGGTATGTACTTGGGAGCATGATGATGTAATTTTGAGATTACTCATAGTCTTAACAGGAGGGTATGGGACAGGCTTGGAAGAAAAAAGCTCAAATGTCTTTGTTCTTTGTAGTGAAGCAGAATCTTTTTTGGCCATTTATGGACTCTGAGGTTGGCTGTTCATTTTAAGTTTTGAAGCAAGACTGAAATGAACATTTATTTCATCATGCAGTGGAACAGAAACTTCAGACATTTATGGGTTTGATTGTTATTTCACAGCAAGCACTTCCAGGTTTAGCCTTTCCAGCTTGCTATGCTGGAAATAAGTCCAGCTTCTAGTGATGGGTGAATGGCATCACTGCCTGTGTTTAGGAGAGACTGCTTCTTAAAAATCTGGTGGCTTTGTCTTAGTTTCCTTTAAAATCATGTCAAGTCACAGATTCATAAATAAGGAAATAGGCAACAGTGATGGAGGAGGTTTTATAAGACTTACAAGATGTTAAGATAAAACTTCATGAAGCTGTACAATTTCATTTCAGGCTGATGTTGGGATCAAATTCCCAGAAGAGGATGCACCATCCACGGTCCAGTCCAAGAACCTCTTTGTTCCCAAACCTGAAATCCAGGTACAGTCAAACAAAAATTCTGTGTGAAGATGTGGGGCTAGTGCTACAAGTGTTATTTGTTCTCACTTTTGAAAATATCACCTCTACTTAAAAAAAGGTGAGTACTGTGGAAGTTATGTAGTTAAAGGAAGGCCAGGGTTACTGGAAGAAATTTGTTTTCAGTCCTCTAGAGTGTGAATACTTGTGTTGTGTGTCCTACCTGTGAGAGAGCATCTGGTATCACTGAGAAGACTGAACTATGTGAATTTGAGTAGGTAATAACACAGAAAACTCTCTGGATCTGAAGGTTTCTTTTGCTTCATTCCAGCCATCTGTGCTGATGACAAGCCAGTAAGTTCATCTCTATGTGCAAGGAGAAGTTAATGGTGCAAGAGATCAAATGTGCAGAGGCTGGAATAAGCATTACTTTAAAGACTCAGTGTTTGCCTTAAGAGGAATGCTTATTGTCCAAAGGAACATCTGGGAGCAGCACCAGGCTGCAGCTAGTCCTCTAGGGAGCTGAGAAGCTGCCCTGTTGGAATACTCCTACTTATGAGTTGGGTTTGTTTGTTTGCAGCACCTCTTCAGGGAGCCTGAGAAGAGGCCTCCCACTGTGGTATCTAACACTTTCACTGCATTAGTTCTCTCCCCGCTGCTTTTGCTGCTCGTTCTGGTGAGTAAACTGGGCCACAGAAGAAGAAAATCTTTTCCCATGAAGACCAAAGTCACTTGAGAGGTCAGACAGCTAAACTTTTTAATAAGAGGTTAAATTATTATTAAAGACTAGCACAGCAGTGCTGCAGTGGTAGCCAGCACATGTCAGTGCAGAGCACTGGAATGGTCCCTAAAGTGTTTTTTATTGTTGAGTTTATAGTCAGAAAATCACTGCTGCCCAGTTGAAGTAAGTGGGGTGAGTTTCTTCAGTGTGCTTCTGCTGGGAATGTTGAATACCAGTGGGAAGATGTTGTAACTAACCTGAGAGTTCCACAGGTGAGAAAGCAGTGATTCTGCTGGCACTTCATATATCCATCACATCAGCTGTGTTACCTAATCCTGTCTGCTTCCCATTTATGGACATAATTGGTATTTGTGTGTCTGTAGTTGAAACAACTACTGCTACTCACTGTATCATCAGATCAGTGTTTTGAACTTAGTACAAAATCCCATTTTAGGCAAGTGAAGTTACTCCTTATTTGGAGGATGAAACTGATCCCTGACTTGCTTGACAGTAATTTCCCATTAGCTATCCTCACTGAAAGCTGGCATTCAGATCTGGAGTTCACAGTGTTCATGTTGATGACTCTTCAATGAAAAATGTCATTGCTCCTGGTTTCCATCCTTCATTCCTTTCTCTTTTGTACTCTAAAAGCTGAAATGGTTTTTATGACCAAACATCTTGTACCTAAATGATTTGCTGTTATGTATCTATAGCTGTTCTTTTGCTGAGTCCAAAACTCTAGAACCTTACTTTTTTAAAATTAAAATTAATTCAACTGGATAAAAATAGCAGTGTTTATTTTTCTGCAAAGTGTAGATTTGGAGCAATACCCTCTCGTTTTAAGAAAGATAATTGAGGAGCTGTCTTTAAGCAGTCAGAAGCAGCAGGAGAAATCTTCACCAAGGGAGCTCAACAGTGTTGTCTTTAGCAAAATTACTGCTGTGTCCTCTTGTAGGAAACAAGTGCTTCTGTAGAGAATCCACTATTCATTGAAGAGCTTAAAGCAAACGGGCTTGAAAGATACTAAGTTAAAAACAAAAGCTTGAGCTCATAAGGCTGTTGTAACTTGGGTTTTGTTTCTTTTCCTCCTAGTGGATAAAGATAGGTGCCAACATCTCCAACTTCAGCTTTGCTCCCAGCACCATTGTTTTTCATCTGGGACATGCTGGTAAGTATCAGAGGCTTTCTGCTTTGTTTGACCTTCTCACCTGGGAGCTACAGATGAGAGCCCTGGTGGTTAATGGGCTTGAGGTCTATTAACTGTAATGACATAATAGCATAACATTTGTTCTCTTGTTTTCATCTGCCTTCCTGCTTTTCCTGATTGTTAATATGGTGATAAACCTGTTTTGGACATCAGCTTATAACAGCAGTCATTTTCTGGGCTCCTCTCACACACCATTTATGTGTACTTAATAGAACTTCTTATTTCCAGAGGTCACACTTTCTTTATTGCATATTTAGCCTTTGTAAGCAGGGAATTTCTGTGGGGATTGAAACCTGCAGGAATGTTGTCTTTATCTTTTCCTTAGAGGTCTTCCTATTAAATATTTTTTTATTCTTTGGCTGGGTCATTTATTTTTTTCTATCGATTTAATTGTGCCCTTGGCTGCACAGTTACTTACTGTCTTGACAAAATTTCAAAAACAGGAGGTTGGGAGAACCTGGGATCTACTGTACCCCAAATGACAGTGTGTTGATTATTCCAAGCCAGCTTCCTTGGAAGCTTTATAAAACTGTAAGCTCCTCCAGATGTGCAAAGGTTAATATCTTATATTGAAATCCAGAGTATCCTCCTTTTAACAGCCCTTAATGTCTATAATATGTCCATAATTCTGCCACAAGAAGGTTGGCTGCAAACTGTCAGCATCACATTTTTCTCCAGTATGGACACCCAGACACCTTCTTCCACTGGCAATAACATGGTCTTTAGACCTGGCAATTCAGAGCTTCAGAGATGAGACAGACCCCCAATTCCTAGGTCTGGCAGTACAACACAACAGTTATTCTGAAGATAATGAATGGTTGGTTTTGGAAATGCAGTTTCAGCCATGTGTTTTTCCACAGCAATGTTGGGACTCATGTATGTCTACTGGACTCAGCTCAACATGTTCCAGACTCTGAAGTACTTGGCCATTTTGGGTGGTGTCACGTTCCTGGCAGGCAACAGGATGCTGGCTCAGAAAGCAGTAAAAAGGTAAGCCAAGGACTGGTGGTTGGTGGAAGCAGCTCTTAAAATCAGCAGGGAGGAGATCACAATGGTGCTATGGTGTGTCAGTAACTGACACAGTAATTCTGCTTTTGGTTCTTGGGCCTGGTGTGTGCGGATGGGCTGCTCTTCTGTCCCACTTCTGTGCCTGTTGCCAGAATAAGAGCTTGAATTCATTAGGGTGACCAGTGGCTCACACCGAGGTGCAGCAACTGCTGCTTCAGAGAGAATGGTCCTGTTGGCCACCTTCTGGAAAGATCAGGCACGTGGAGAAAGCAAAGGGTGGAAGTCTGTGATGCATTCACTGGGGACTTTGATATAACGGGATATATCAAGCTCTTACATTATTGCTAGATGGTGGAAGCTCAACTCTTCTGTAGTTGTGCTGTGAGAAAAGTTGAAGGAGGAGGGGGTGTCTTACTGCTGTGTTCCCACCCCCCTGAAGGGGGATTCTAGAGAAGAGGAAAGCTGCTGTTTCCCAGAGGGGTGCTGCAACAGGCCAAGGGCAGCACACACAAGCAAAACCAGAGAAAATTCTGATAAATGTTACGAGATACAAGATTCAGTTCTGTGCTGGCACTGGACTGAGTCTTCACACTTGTCTTATGCTACTCAGTGTCTGGTGAATGTGCTGTGGCTTAGGCAGCCTGCAGGCAGTTTGCTGACCCAACCTTCCAGTACAGTGCAATAATTAGAGGGCAAACTCTCCCTTTCCTTCACTTCTGCCACACAGGGTTTTCATGTGAGACTTAAGTTTTAGCCCTTTTGTACTAATGTAGAGTTTGGCTTTGTAGATGATCTTACTGACCTGCTTTGCCATCAAACCTGTGCTTCTCTGACTTTCCCCTTTTTAAGCCAACAGGAGTTGTTTATCCTTGCATTCCTATTTGCATAGATACCCCTGGGTTCTCACTTTTGTATTACATTGTGTTAAAACCAGAGCAAGAGCCTTAAAAAAACCCACAAGAATATAATTTTTCAGGGGGTTTGCATTGATGTGTTGACTTTCAAACATCTGTACTTGCTTGGCTGTAGCAGGGAGGATAATTATTATAACCAACCCTTTCCATACCATCCTCCCAGCTTTCTCAGCTTTGCTCCCTTGGATGTCCAGCCCTTTCCACTCTGGCATCATAGCAGTTCCTACTGGGATTTTGTTGCCAACGGGGCTATGTTGTGTCATTTAATAATATTTTCTTTTTAATTTAAAGAGTAATGATAAAGTCATTAGTAATTACAGATTGCCTAGGCTACAGATTTGGGGGAAAAAGAATAGAATGAAACTTGTTTCTAAGTGTCTTTGCTCAACCAGGGCTTCTGTTAGCACATAAATGCAGGTGGTTGGTTCTTACCTCAAAGCACTGCAGGGGGTGTCTGTGCTTTTTCGCTGCAAGTGACATGAAGCCGCAACTACAATGGCAGATTTGAAAGTAAAACTTCTGCCTTAGGCTAAAGTTAAACCCTTTATACATGACTTTAAAGTTCAAAAAGACATGTTCTTGTTACCAGGCTGCTAGCCTGTCTCAGATGAAGTGCAGTGATAATTAACTGGATTGTGCTTTGAGGCAAAGCTGCTGTTCCACTATGGAGACCTGGCAGGCGTGGGAAGGGGACTGTATAAACCATCTTTTTTTTACAGAAGTTACCAGAAGGCCTGGTTTTGCTTTTTGCTTTTCTGTTGCTGGAGCAGGGCTGCTTTCCTCCTTCCTATCTTTTCTGAACCTCTCTTCCTCTCTCCTTTTGGCAGGATTGCTGCAGAGCAGAGCAGTAGGTTGGCAAAGTATAGGACGCTGCGGTAGAAGGGGGTTGTGCTAGTGACCAGCTCTCCTAGAAGTAAGGGCCTTTTTTGGAATTTGCCTTTCCTGGGCATGCTGCCTGTTTTCATTTCATGTCATCATTCACTCCTTGTACAAAAACATACCTGAGCTGAAGCTGCCTCCTTCCAACATCACTTACTGGGCTTTAAAGCAGTCCTTGGCCACAGCTGGGTTTGCATATTAGCAAGTGCGTGTCCTCTGAGATTAAATAAATTGCCTTTGTGTGATTTCCTTAATCATCTGAAGTCTGCAATAATATGTGCACATGTGAATATGCTGTCTTGGCCACCAAGCACCTGTCAGGTAATGAAATAAACCTGGTTTGAGCAGTATTGTAGCTGTAAATAAATTATTAGTAATGTTGGTTGGAGGAAAACATGATGCAAATGGCTGATCCAGGCTGTTCCCATCCTGCTGGTGGTGCTCCCTATCCCCATCTGCAGTTTTCTGGTTATTCGGCTGCCAGGCACTCTGCTGAATTGCATTTCACCTGGGGTGTTGAGAGCTCTGTGTGCAGCAGAAGCCAGGTCAGCACCACCTCATTGAGAACACAGTCTAAGCCCCAGGGCTCAGCCTCCTATTAGACTGAACTGGTTGTAGTGGCTCAGCAGCAGCCACCAGCCCCCTCCATTCAGTTCATCTAATAGGTCCCCATTATCAATTACCAATGCAAAGCCCTTCATTTCCTTTCATTCTGAGCAGGTAAGGTCCCAGTTTGCTACGTTCCCAGTGGTGTAGGAGCTTGCCACTCTGCATGCTGCCCAATTCTGAATGTCTCTGTGCTGCTTCATTTCTCATTTAGTGCACTGTTTTATTTTGGGGAAGGGAGAAAACCTCTGGGACAAATCCTGTGATGGGACTGCAGTCAGAACATGCTGCACTGGTACATCTCGAGCATCTGTTTTCTCTCGTGTTCATAGTGCTTCAGGCACACACACACACACACAGTGTGTTGAGCAGAGCTCAGGTTTTGTGGTGCAAAACAAACCCACTGTGGGTGGCTGTGTCTCAGAACCCACGTGCACTGTGATGGAAGCTCCCATCTGCAGATCAGATAGTGTGAAGGATGCTTTCATAAAAATTACCTATGGAGAATTTGGCATCGTGGCCCATAGAAAAACACCCTGTTACTATCTCTTCTCTCCCTGGAGTGTTTTGAGGTATTTGAGCACAATACAAGCTGTGACAAGTAACTGGAGAGGAACAGAAGTGGCTGTCACTTGCTCTTGTGGATGAATCCTGGCTGTTTGCTGGGGCTGTTCTGCTCTCTGGACACTTCTTTTTACCATAGCTTTGGGCCAGTGGTTTTCAGCTTTTCAGTGGCCTGTTACCACATGCCTCACAGCTGGGTTCTCTAGAGCTTGCATGTTTTGTTTCTCAGCCTGGTATTTTAACTCCTTCATTCCCTGTGGGCTGTGAGTAATCCTGGAAGATCTTGCAAATAACTTACTATCCACAAGCTAAGTTAAATTTTGCTGACATGTGCAGTCACAAGCGTTTTTCCTTATTGTTGGGTTTTCTGATGTCCCAGATAGGTCACTTAAGACTATATTGTTACCAGCTTCTAAGGCTGGACTGTCAAGTGCTCAACCTCCATAGCTGTGCTTGGGTCTGGCATCTCAGAAAGGAAAAGGACCCCAAAAAGATGGGTCTGCTGTGCCCACATTAGACTACTTCATCTTCTTGGGGATATGAAAATCTTTGTGTTTACGCAGACAAACTGATTCCAAGGGGATATATTGTCCCTGTTTAAAGAAAGGAGTGGTTAAGGTACAGGCAGGCTTTGCTTTCAGCCCTGCTTTTTTTGTTCAGTTCTGTATTTTACAAGGCTCGTTCATCCTTTTTGCACCAGAAATTAACCTTCATTTTGTCTGACCATTTCCATCCTCCTTGAATTCAGTCCTCCATTCCATTGGAGTACTTGTTTTATCACTGAGATCAGCTTTTCAGAGCTTCCTCTGAGAGAGAATGAGGGGGTCTGGGAACAATTCTGCTGTGCAAGGAAGTGCTTTGTTGCCTGGAAGAGTTAATTTTTTTGGTTTTTCTTTCCAGGACACACTAGTACCAGAAGAATGGAAGAAATGGGAAAAAACAAAGCAATTGCCTTCAGAACAGAAGTGAATAAATAACTGAAAGACCACAAGAAGAAAGGCAGAAGCATTTTTATTTTTTTTACATTGTCAAAAGGGTGCCAGTTATACCTTTTTTTTTTTTTTTTAATCTGATTTTCATCGTTGTGTTGATGCTACTTGAGGGCTTTTCATATGAATCTGGAAGTTCCTTTCTTCCCTGAATCCTTCACCCTTTTTTGTCCCAGGATGTTTGAATTTCCTTTAGAAAAAGAGGAACAGAAATTACAGTTCTGCTTACCCAAGTGCTAAATGATTTGTGAATAAAGAGGAAAGAATTTTGTCCTGATTTTTGTTTTCTGGCTGTCTCAGAGGCTCTGATTGGAAGTTGGGCTGACAGGAGAATGAGAAGAGCTTTTTCTGATGGGTAATTTTGTGTGTGAGTCATTGCTGTGTGAAGCTTCCTGTTCTTTCCTGACCTCTCCCAGTGGGGCATGTTTATTGGGAGGGACATCCTGCTCCTCTCTGTCCCTCGTGTGATGCTGTCACTTGCACTTCTCCACTGTTCTCTCTGACCTCAGGGTGGCCCCATGGACTGTGCTGAGTTGCTGTGGGCCCTTGGGGCCTGGCCCTTGCTGGGAGCCAGCTGCAGTGTTGCCTGTGTCTGTCCCTGGCAGGTTTGGTATGTCCCTTGAGTGGGTTCACTTCCTTTTCAGCCTCTGGAAGTAACCTTTTCACTCCAAATACAAGCTTGATTGAGGGTATTGTCTGTTCTTCCACAAACCCAATGCCTGGAATCTGCTGGCTGCCACGTTTGAGTGCTCTAACTTCTCTTGGTTACCACCTTCAAGACCACCAAGCAGTCTTGAGGCAGCAGATTTGGGCTTTATTGAAGGACACACTGACAGTAATAACCAAAGGCCAAAATTTCTTCCTGATGAGCAACTTCCACATGGGAAACTTAACAGTTTCCTCCCCTGCATCTGTTTGTTGGCTCGTCCCCTGACAGACCAGTTTCTTTAAAGGCCTTTTGGCAAAGGAACTTAATCAAATGTCTTCTGGAGAGCCCAGAAAGATATATTAACCAACAAGCATGTGGATAAAGGGTGTGGAACTGAGTCCTCTGAAGAACTTCACATGTGTGAGACATGACTCCACTTCATAAAAGCCATCTTGCTTCTTTCCCACTGCAGTTGTTCACACTTACCTCACTGTTTCAGTTCTTTGTAATAGTTTCTACCCATTTGTTCCATGTGAAAGTTCTCCTGTACACCATGGAGGTTTAATGAACTGCTCCTTGGACCTCCTCTGCACTCCTTCAAAACCCTCATCTCTTGCTGCATTTGAGTCCTCTGGGAATAAAGGAATTTTAAGCAAGAAATAATTAAGCTGCTATTTCTAGTATTTGACTTCGGAATTCCTTTTCAACCTGGTGAGTTATTTTTGAGCCTTGTATTTTATCAGCTTTGTTTTATAACTTATTTTTTCACTGATGCTTCCTGCTAGGACAGCTCTCCAGTGCTTTCCCTGTAGAGGTTCGGCACATTATCCAAGGAGAACACAGATGCCAAAAGAAAATCCTGGTGTGCTGCTGTGATCTATCTTCTCTAAGCTGTACGTGTTCCTGTTGATTTTCTACCTCCTCAGCTATCTGTTAGGAAAGGTTGTTTTTATTCTTTGGGCCTTTTATTGCCCATTTTCTGATTTGCTGTATTTGTTTCTATATTTTATCTCCCAGAGTTTGAGCTTGTTTCCTCATTTTGACACAAACTGAACTTTTAAAGGGAGTCCCTTCTATTTAATCACACAGACTCAGGTCTTTCCAAAGTGTTTTTGTTAGGTCTTTTGATTTTTACCTGGAGTATCCAATCTCATGTTTGCATATAACTTTTATGCCACTTAACAGAATTTTAAGTTTTTTTACTCCCACATTTATTTACAACTTGGGAAAGCTGCTTCTTTTGTATAATTGCTTTCCATGGAACAAGCAAGTCCTGATGGCTTCTGGTGTGTTAGTTGTTACAAAACAGGGTTACAAACACATTTAGAATCAGGCCTGCTCAGGTGTTTTTTTCTTCTGTGTGTTCTCTGTCCAGCTGTACTGTGGAGCAGAAGGATGGCTCATGTCTGACTGTGCCAGCTGCCTGCCTGCAGAAGAGTAATAGGTTGCCCATTAGTGCACTTGCTGCTGTCACACCTTCACTGATCTTCCTCAACATCCCCTCATTGCTCCCCACCCTGCTGGGGAGTTAGTAATATTTTTGTAGTGCTGGAATTGTAAAAACCTGAACAGGGAATATTTCTAGGGATTTGGTACAAGTATAAACTCATTTCCATGCATGTGGGAGCCTGCTGTCCTGAAACAGCAGATTCTGTGCTTCTGTGATTCTATTAAAAACATGGTCAGCTGTGGAAAAATGAGGTGGTATCTACTGCAGACTATCAATAACTTGTTTGGGTGCAAGGAGGGATGGTTTCAGAGGCATGAATATGTTTCATGTCACTGTATTTCCAACCTTGTCTTGAGTTATTGGTGTTGACTCAGTGCACTTGACCCCTGCCTTTGAGCATCTTCCATTCTGGGCCCAGAAACAAGAACCTAATGTCTCAGCAGACAAAAAGCCATCTTGACCTGCTGTTGGACAGGTTTATTTAGAACCATTTTTATTTCCCAGTAATGATGGGAAACCAGACCCCATCCTGACGATATTTACATTTCTGAAAATGTGATTATTACACAAACAATTGGAGAATTGGGGTGACAGGGAAGGAAGCAGTTGTGTGAGATCACTGGGTTAATAACTTAATACTCTGAAAACATTTACAGTTGTAACCCTAGCCATGGTGGAGTGCAGAGCCACTGGCTGACAATTCAAACACAGTGACAGCCCAACCTGATGCACAGGGATCTCCTTTAGCTCTAGCAGGGCTGTACCTTTGTTTGAGCACCTCAAGGATGAGCAGTAACTGGTAGCTGAGCTTTGCAGAGCTCAGTTTTTTGCTGCCAATGCTCTGTATCAAGGAGCTAGACAGCAGCAGCTCACAGCAGTGTTTCTAAGGGGTGGCAGATGTGTGGATTCATGTCTTACCTGGCCCTGCTCCAAGCTGCGTGTGTGGTTGTGCCATCAGCATCTATTTAGAGGAGGCTATAATCAATTTACTAAGTTGCCTAAAGGTGCCTTTTGGTGGCCTCATGTTTATTAATCAGGCCCTCAAACAGAATGATGACTTGGCAGAAATTTTGCTATGCTTTGTAATTTGGAAGCCTTAATTAGTAGGCAGTATGTGCCCAGATTACAAATGTATTGGTTGTTTTGGTCTTTGTATGTAAAGCAGCCTGAGGTTAAACCATGGAGGTATTTTTTTATGCTTTGTAATTTGGAAGCCTTAATTAGTAGGCAGTATGTGCCCAGATTACAAATGTATTGGTTGTTTTGGTCTTTGTATGTAAAGCAGCCTGAGGTTAAACCATGGAGGTATTTTCTGATTTTCAGTAAAAATATATATATATATATATACCAGACCAGCATATAGAGAGGGGAGTTAAATTTTAAGGGCTCAAATAAATAAGTAGCATATCAGAACTGCATTCCTTTGAACAGATATGAGGAGTGTATACATCAGTTTCCAGCTGGTCACATCCAGGCATGTCTTCAGTGCTGTGAAGGGCTTATTGTCCAGCTAGATCCATCAGCTCTGAATTGTTCTAGACAGAAGCAGGAGGAAAAGAGAATTCTGAGGAAACTCTGTGAGAGCACACACAGAAGTTTTTTCATTCTTTGGGGGCTTTTCCTGGCTGAGATTATTTGTGGAAAGGTAACCAAGTCAAGCATGGCAAGAGACATGCTGAAATGCCATGTCCTGCCAGCTGAATCCATAGGCATCATGTATGTAAAGTTCTGCACTTCCCCTCCCCAGCCCCTTTTTGGTTTCACGTGCATAAAGGTCTCTCCACACCCCTTTATATAGTGCTGCCTGGGGCTGGTCAGGCTCAGTTTCTATGGGACAGAGCAATAGGATGAGGTTGCTTCAAACAGAACAACTGACATTTGTATGAGTGAGGGTATTCCCAAGGATGGACTGTCTGCTGGCTCTTGGTCTCTTAGAGCTGGTAAGATTTAGAGTGCATTTCAAGTTCCAAGTGACTATTTCAGGAGTGAGGGGTGGATAAAACAGTAACACTTCTATTCAGTGCAAGAAAAACCTGGAATGTCCCAGGGATTTAGAGGCAGGTTCTGCTCCTGGGGGAAGATTTGTCTGCCTTTAGCCCAGCTTAGGCACTCAGGGACACAGTCTCGGGCAACTTTACAAGGCTGCTTTTGGTTGCTGCAAGCCTGTTGCCAGACATCTGCATGCAGCTTCACAACACATCATCTCCTGTTCTGATTAACAGAACTTCAGCTACTTGACAAAACTGATTGGGAGTTTTTTTCCTCCTTAGAATGCAGCAAGCAGCCCTTTTTCAGAGACAGCAGTGGAAGTTGGCTTGGCTGAAGGAGCTCTCCTTCAACTTGCTTGAGCAGTGCAGAAGCAGTGTGCTGTGTACTGAGCTGAGCAGGGAATGGTACTCACCAGAGCATGGGGAGATGGAAAGGGAGAGAGATTTACATGAACTTAGCCAGGGTGCTGGGAAAGCCCTCTAACTGGCTGCTGCTGATGTCCTGAGGCCTGGGAAAGGAGAGAACAGGACAGAGGTGGCATAATTGGAATGGAGAGAGAAATTACTCTTTCCACTGCTATTTTACTGAATTATCAGGGTGAGAAGACACAGCACAATGATGTGCTGGTGTGCATGGTGCAGGCTGGCTCAGGAGAGGCTGTGCCTTCTCTGCACCCTACTTGCCCACCTAAGGGAAGGGCTGGGTTAGGCAGTCAGGTAAGAGCTTTATTCTCTGAGAGTATCTGAAAGGTGATAACTTAATCCAGTAGCTTCACATCTGGAAGCCAGACAGCAATAAGGACTTTGTCTTACAATGTCTTGATCCCCACCTACCTTTGGCTCTGCAGAATGGCTCCCAGGAAGTCCCTCAGTACCATCTGCTGGTGGTAGTGGCTGTCCATCAGGATGCTGCCAGACTGGCGCCTGCTCAGAAATTCATGCACCCCTTCCCCTGGGCTGCTCTCACTGCTTCTGTTAATGCAAGGATGAGAAACATCTCTCTCAGAAATGCCTCTGAGTCACTCCAAGTTTGGCCCAGGCTGAGCAGCACAGCAGTGAAACACACTGGGTCTGAGCCTGGGCCAGTCTGCTTAGTTTCAGTAAGAAACTGGTCAGCCCTACCTGCTGCTGTATTAGGAGAGGGGTTGGAGCTGGCACCCATCTGACTAGTTGGTCTTATTTAGTGGCAGTCCTTGATCTTTCTAGCCAAAGCTACCCAAGTGGTAGTGGAGAGGTTGTTTTCTGTGCTCAAACCAGGCCAGGGATAACTTTTCTACCAGTGAATGATCGTTGCAGTTATTATTTGCAAATATTATTGCTTGTTGATACTATGGTAGAGCTCTCAGCTGATCTGACACTGAGAGCCTCGGAGGAAAGGATTAATTAGGCTGCTTAATTATAGCTGTGATTAGGGGTATCCGAGACAGAGGGATGCAGGATGCCCTTTGGGACATGGAACAGCAGGAAAGATTCCTTCTGTTGCCGTGGAAGGCAGCTACTGCTTCTATGTGCATGAAAGAAGCTGCCCAGTGTACCAAGCAGAATTTTAGCCCTAGGGACAGCAAAGCTCTGTGCTTACCCAAGCCTCTTGCCAATGATGGTCTGTAAGAATTTCCGGGCAGAGATCTGCCCCAGGAATTTCCTGTAGTTGTCAGTGAATATGGCATCAGCGTGGCGCTGCATCCTAGGGGTGAGAGACAAGCAGAAGTTGTGCTCCCTGAGCTGGCACTCAGCCTTCTAGGTGACAAATGGGTGTTTCAGGTGACTACAGACCAGATGTGACACTGCTGGGGTCAGGGGCAGGTAAGCACAGCCAACACTTTGTGGTATTGGACTGTGCTACTGTTGGAGGGTAAAAGGATTTTAGGAAGCTTAGTCCTGACAGGGAGGCAACAGGCAAAATAAAATGTCAGTTAATTAGTACCCAGACTAAAAAAAGTGAGGAGAAGTACCTGCAAACCAAAGATGAGGTCAGAGAATCAGTGGAAAAGAGGAGAACCACAGTGGTTAGACACAGGTAAGGGAAGTACAACCCACTTGGCTGGTCCCACTGTCTTAAGGATGGGTTCTCTGTGCTACAGACAGAAATAACCATCCTCCATCTCCAGGCAGGGATGGAAAGGAGAGGCTCTAACAACCATACAGATGGATTCCCAGAGCCCAGTGGAAAATTATGTTCCCTGCAGGAGTGCTGGGCCTGTGCCCCTGCCCCTGTCAATATGTCATTGCTGCTGGAGGGACAGCAGCCTGGTTGTGGACACAGGTGATGGTGAGAGCTGCTGTGGTCCCAGCCTGCTGCTCTGATTGCAAAGCTCAGCTGGGTTCTTCCTCAAGAGCCTGAACTTTGCAGTGGTCATGGGACTAAGTGACCTGCTGGTTTGCTCCCGGGCTGGAGAAGATCATAACCAGCATGTTCTTGCTGCAGTAGAGCTGAGAGGTGAGGTACAAACCTTTTCTCTGTGGGGTCTGTTAACAAACCCTCTTCCTCCTGTTCCTCTGCCAAGGGGTTATGGCTGTTGTGTTGTAGCTGGAAGTTGAGGGCCTTGGCAGCAACTGGCCCTGGGCTGTACCTGCAAGACACACCCAAGGCTCACTGCAAGGTGTTCTCAGTTGCCAGGCAGGGATCAGCCTTCTTGGCCACTACTCCACGTTCTGCTTTTTCTTTCTCCTTTTGCCATCCCCATCTCATCAGTAACACAAGTGTTGCCTGTCACTCTCCCCAGCTAGAAGCTGCCCTGAAGCTATTTCAGCAGTGAAATGATGGTTGATAGAGCTGCCCCAAACACACGTATCCCCTCACTGAGCTCCCAGCCTCCTCCAGCAAAATTCCAGCTATTCTGGTATCATTACACCACGGCTGTGGCACAAGGCTAAAGCATTTTCCATGGGATGCTGCAAATCCACGTTGTAGACCCCAGTGCTCAATTTTGTGCTTCCACTGATTTGTAGTGGTATGAAAGAATATCACACATTTTAACAGTTGGCAAGAAAATACTTGAAATATTAACAGGCAGATGTTGAGCTCAGGTACTAGAATACCTGCAGTTCTGATTTCCATGCAGGTGGCCTGCAGGCACAAATTTTAATCAGTGATGGAGCCAGTGGTGCTGGCTGCTCTGGAAATAGCCAGATTTACCTTTATAGGACCTAGCATTCAATTCTAAAATGAACTGTTTGGGCTGAAATAACCTCTCAGGTGCCTACCTTCTTTGAAAACCACCTCTAGGCTAACAGTGTGCCTAAAAAATTAAGCCAAGGCAAAGAAATAGATTTTCCAACACACACATAGTTAGTTCTTCTGGCTTTCAGAAGTGCTGGCAACCTTCCTTTGGCACGTGCTGATTTTGCACAAGGTGAAAGATGAGGCAGGAAGCACCAGCATGGGCATCTCAGCCAGCAGCTTACCTGAGAGCTGGGTAGAGAGGAGAGGAGATGGAGCATGTGACCAAATGCAGGAACAGCAGCAGAGTGGCCTTATCCAGCATCTTCCACCCTTGGGGTAACCTGAAACATAGAGCAGTGAGATGCTGAGGGCCAGGAGGGGAGGCCAAGTGCCACCTTCATGTTCTTGGTCCCCCTGCTTACTTATTGGCACAAAGGGGCTGGATTTGTGCCTCTTGTGTTTGTGCTTATGGTGCTTCCCAACGCAGAGATGTCTTGACATGACAAAGTCTTTGCTAGGACGTGCAGTTCCTGGAGGCAGTGGCTGTGTGTGACTGCTCAGGGGGCTGGTGGGAGGCAGGGCTGGTCAGCAGGGTTTCATGCTGTGGGACCCCCTTGTTGACCTGTCCCCTGGCTGTGGTTGAAGGAGAATTAGGTTTTTTTAAAACCTTTCAAAGGTATAACAATACTTTGTTGCGAAGAGAGCTCTTTCCAAATGGAAAGGGATTGCTTGGGCTTCTAATTTCCCCAGCAAACTTTCCAAGCAGGTTTTACTGGCAGTGGTGGCAGGAGGGCACCCATTCTGATGGGAAACATCAGCAGTGAGCTCTGTTCTACTGCTTGGAAAGAGCTGCCCACCCCTCTGGTAGGGGGGACTAATTAAGGACCAGTGTTCATGTAAGTGGGTCCCATCTGGATACTGAGGAAGTCAATGACAGAATTAGTGGCAGTGTCAGAAGTGCATAGGCAGACAAGGTGGTGCACTAAAAAAATGGGGATTCTTATCACAAACTTGTTCTCAGCCCATTCCCTGTTCCCTGATGGGCTGGGAGTTCAGCAGCTTCCCTACCTGTTCATCTGGCGTCCAGCAGAGGGAATACCTGGTGGTATCCCCTTCCTCCAGTACCTGGTTTCTTACAGCGCTACTCTGGCCCCTCAGAAAGCCAAGGAATGCTCAGAAGCAGCAAAAAAAATGACTTTAAGAGAGGCTCGCCGGGCTTCTGGTTTTAAGGCAAATTTGCTGCCTTTTTTATTCCCCATCTTCTTCATTTGAACTTGAAAAAGCTTATCTCTTTTGTGCCTCTCTCCCCTAAATATTTTATTTCTAGAATACAGCCCTGCTTACCACTTTCTTTCTGCATCTGTTTTATCTTTGAATGCTGGGGTTTCCTCCAGAATTACTTTTTGTCCTTTTGAGTTTGGTTTTGGTTTTCTCTTCCCTGTTATTAGTTTCATTGTGATCATTATTGGGGGGGGGGAGGGGGATGTTTTCAGTTTCTGGTTTTGCCTTTCTTCTCCTGTCTTGCTTTATCTTCTCTCCCTTCACTACAGTCTGCTTCGTGGGCATTTCTGTCTCCCTTTTTCCCTCTGGAAGGAGCCTGAAATGAGAAGTCCCACAGCCCTTCCCTGTTAGTGTCTGCTATTTCAGAGGAGAAGCTGGGGAACTGAAGTGTCACCCTGCATACAGGCAGCTTGACAGCTCTGCAAAACCTTCAAAATTCTCCTGAGGTGAGGAACACTTTACTCTCCTTTCTGGCAGCATGGAAAAAGAATTATTAATAAATAAATTCCCCTTCAGATGAAGAGCTTCTAGTGCCGTTCCAGCAGATACAGCCTAATAGCTTCACTCCATCCTGTGCGCCAGCAGCACCAGTGATGTTGCAGAGATGGGGTAACTTGCTGTTTCTGAAACCTTAACCTGATCAGTCTTAAAAATACCACTATGTAGATGAAAATAAGTTTTTCCTGTGGTTTTAGAAAAGTTCAGATTTTTATACCATGAAAGACTACATCAGCAAAGCAGAAATCCTTTCAAGTGCCTCCCCCGGGCTCGCTGGAGCTGGCTCCTCATTGTCTGTAACACACTGTTGCCTTTCTCCGTGGCTCAAACACAGTTTTATTGATGGGTGAGTAAAACCACTCATTTTCCAAGGTAAAAGGGAATCACATCAGAATAGCAGTAGAGGAAGGCTGTGCTACAGCTGCCAAATGTCTAATGTGTTTTTTAACAGCTCATCTCTAGTGTTACTCTGTTGATTTGCACTTACCCTGCAGTTCAGCTCTCGCTTCATTCTGTCACTTGGTACAAACAAATCTTGTATGGTACAAAGGATATTGTACCTGGCAGAGCTAGTTACAGATGCCAGCTTCCATGGCATTTCAGTGTACTTTAACTGTCTCCAATTTACAGACAGACATTATCCTGTTAAATGCACGTACAGAAACTCACACTTACCGTTCCCTTGGAAAACCAGCTCTTCCTGGATCAGCTCCTGCTCAGGTGTTTCCTTCCCCTGTTGCGAATCCAACTTCTCCAGAGCTGCTTCCGTGAGCCCTGCTGGGTCTGTCCTCTCCACGGGGAGCCCGGGCAGGATGTGGGATGCGTGCTGGGCTGGGAGGACACTTGGATGTCCCCCCAGCTGTCCTCTGGCTGCCAGGGAGGTGCATCTCCTTTTATACCTGTGCTCGTCAGGAGCCCCGTGGGCTTCTACGCGTCAGAGGATCAATTATCCTCCTGAATTTCCGAGGCTGTGTTTAGCATCCCCTCTGTGTGTGTGTGCAATGACACAGGCAGGGAGGTTGCAGGTGATTATGCCTATAGTCTGGGGTCATTTGCATGCTTTCTCCTTACTGCTCAGAGAGTGAAGAGCAAATAACAGCAATAATCAGCCAGAGTGAATGACAAATTTGCTTTGCAAGGTGAACTTCTCTTTCGCTTTGCAATTGCATTTTTTCCTCCTACTCCACAATGAGAGCAGATTAACCATTAATTCCTTCTCACAATGCCTGCTCGGGAGGGTTTATCTTTTTTGCTATTTTCTTTTGCTTTGATTATCAGCCTTTTTCTCCTTTGTTACTCACACCTGCTAGCATTAGCGGGGCAGTTCATGCTTCAGTCCCTTGCAAACATCACAGCTTGACATCAAGCACACAGAGCTGTTCCCACTCTGTTCCTGTGCTCTGGAACAAGGTGAGGGTCTTCCCTGGGGTGCTGCATGCGCTGGCAGCTGTTTTCATTCTGGGAACAAGGGTTGTGAAAGCCCCAGTAAAAAGAACACATAGTCTTGGTGCCAAGAAGTTCAGGACAGTTCAGAAGAGTGAAAGCCGAGGTGCCAGCATGAGTTCCACCTGTCAGATTTTTAGTATTGACTTTATAATGCCCAGAATTGATGGAGACCCAAACATCCCTCTTGGAGCTTGCATGACTTGATGCTGGGAAGAAGTTCCAGCAGGTGAGATGGCTCAATCTGTCTGCTGCAGAAATACCTTCCCCTTGCACCAGAGCACTCCTCACAACCATCAGTGGCAGAGAGAGACTGCAGGGAAGGACAGTGCACCTGATGTGCCTGTGCCCACACGTGCAGGGGGTTGAAAGCATTCAGTGCTGGTCTCTCTGCCATTGCCTGTTTGCTTCTTGCCAAGGTGAGAAATCAGCACTGTGATTGTGTCTCACTTCTTGGTGAAGCAATACCCTCCTTCCAAACTGTGTGCTCTCAGAAATATGTGACCCAACAGTTGGAAAGGTTTGAGTGAGCTCAGCACACCAAATGACTCCATGGAGTTAAATAACAGTCACTCTATACCCAGACAGATGTGCACCACCTCTGAGCTCTCCCTGCTTTGAGGGCTTCAAGGGCTTTGGTATCAAATCAGGACCAGGACAATTGAAAGAGAAATGAAAAGGATTGAATGGACCAAAGCAAAAGTTTGAGCTGACTCTGAATTGAGCATCTGACCAGCCCCTCCTAGTGTAATCCTGAAACAGAACAACAGATGTGAAGAGAAGCAAGAACTACTGCCTTCCTCCAGTTGTAAAAAGAAATGTTCAGCCTGTTCATGGGGAGAGGAGCTGCCATATAGGTCAGGTAGGTGTATCACATGTATCATCCACTCCTCAACTCTGGAGAAGGGAATGTTTGGGTAGGGCAGAGCACGTTTTCCAAAATCCCTGTACAGGTGCACACAGCTGCACTCCATCCCTGCAAACTGAAGAGGGATTTCTCTCTGCTTTTTTGAAACAATCTGTTCTTGTTCGCTCATCTGAGAGGCCAGTTGCACCGATATTTCAGCATGACTTATTTTTCTTCCCCTGTCTTGATTCTACACGGGCTGAAGAGATGAATCAGACCACGTTAAACCAATCGAGAGCTGGTGCCATTTCAAGGATTATCCCAGTGTGGCTCTGAGCTAATTCTCTCTTCCCCTGGCCCATCACCTGACATGGAGCTGCTGTAACATCCCAGGCAGCACCTCTCGGATCAAGGGGAATCAGTCTAGAATTGCCTTGTTTATAGCTGCCTGCTTGGATTAGGAGGGCTGTGATCTGCATCCCTATCTCAAGTGAGCTGCTTTCAGAGGAGGCTCATAAAGCTCCATCGTCTTTGGGCTTTCCTTGCTCTGCCTGGGTGAGGTTCCTGTCATGCTCGGCTGGACCCAGCAAGGCTCAGGCAGCAAAAGCTCTCCTGGTGACTTCAGGTTCATTGCAGGAGGCAGCAGAAATTTCTAAAAACCCTCCAGGCTCTGTCGGGTGTGTGCAGCTGAGGAGTTCTGAAGTAGCAT
Organism: Chaetura pelagica; assembly: GCF_000747805.2. NCBI lineage: Eukaryota > Metazoa > Chordata > Aves > Apodiformes > Apodidae > Chaetura > Chaetura pelagica. The sequence continues at coordinate 9,225,510 of NW_009953486.1, read as the reverse complement.
AAATAGGACAGCTTTGCCATCCCCACGATTTCATGTCCTGCCTTTAGTAAAAATCTTTGTATCTCCTTTTTCGTGGAGCTCCTCCACCAGACTCCTTGAGCTCTCCCTCTGGCTACCGAGGCTACTTCCCCCTCAGCAGAAATGGCTGCAATCCCCTCTGCTGTCAGCAGCTCAGCCTTGGCTGGGGTCCCACCGTGGTGGGGTAGGCAGGCAGGTGGGGCTGGTGCCCCCTGCACTCCTCACAGCCTGAGAGCTGCTCTGTGCCTATTCAAAGTCGAAATGTACCAGTTGTGTGTCAGCATTCCTCGTGGGAATTTCGTTTTAATTTGGCACAACAGATGACAAGCTTGCATTGCAAAACAAACAGCGTTTGCTCTTTAGAATCTCTCTTGGTTTGTCCCTAGAACCTTCCCAATTTCTGCCCACCTCTCCTCCCTGCCACAGCTGGTCTTGTCAGCATCCCCTGGCTCCCCAAAGAGAGGTATGGAGCACTCAGATCACCTCCCACAGACCATGGCTTCAGGGCAGCACTGTGCACTGGGTAACCTGGTGTGTCTCTACACCCAAGCCTACAGCAGTGGAAGCCCAATGGAGTCTGCAACCAGGTACAAGCTGCCACAGGCACCTTCTGCAGCTGGAACTGCTGGATTTTGGGGTCCCATCCATGCAGACCCGTCCTCCCTAGGGCCCTTGGGTGAAGCACAGGCCAGTGAGTTTTATGTCAGTGCCAGTCCTTTGCTGACAGAGGACACCATGTTAGGATCCTTCAGACCAGGATCATTGTCAACTCAGACATTGATTTCCTCTTAGCTTCACCTCCCCTGGTTTCCAACTTAAAAAAATTGCCCCTGTCAATTCCAGCTGCACAATGTACAGCTCCAGACAAGCCTGTGAAGTGGTCCTGCTCACCTGGTGAGGCTGGAACTAATGACAGTAGGAACTAACTCATCAAATCGCAAAAAGAAAACATCCTGTAGTCTCAGCTATCAGAAGTTCTACTTCTCTGCAGTCCCCACAAGTCCTGGGAGAGCCCCACACAACTGTTCTCTCTGGTTTGCTTTCACCTCAGAGATGTGGTGGTGACTAACTTACTACAAATGCCCTAATGGTTAATTAAACAGAACAGGGACATGATAAATAAGTTGATCATCAGTCATGTTATTTCATTGTCCATTACTGGTGCACACACAGTAACTTTCATTCCTACATTCTTTGCAAAAATGCAATCATTTCTGTGGAAATTAAGCAAACAATGAGATGAAGAAAATAAGATTTGGCTTATGTTGCCAGTTTCTTTTAAGGAAGAAATGGAGGACCCAAAACCTAAACCCAGCAGATGTGGTGACAATTGCCATTATAAAATGATATGAGACTTGAAAATTATATGAGACCTTGGAAGGATAAAGTGCTGGGATTTGGATATTCAGAGTCTCCAGACTTAGTCACTAGAATATCAACAGATTTCCTGGGGACAGTTTTCCCTTGAGGAATTTGGATTGGTAGGAAGCTGAATGCAAACATTTATCAAAATAATCTCAGGGAGTCCCTCTGGATGAGAGCACAGTTTGCACTCAGAGCATGAGTCTGAAGCCGGAGATCAGATTAAAAATAGAATAAATCAGCAATTCAAAATGTGCATGGAAGTGCCATCTGAAAGGACTGTCTCGGAGAGTGAAAAGCCTGTTTGAAAAGCCTAGTTAATCTTCAGACTGAGGAGAAGAAGAAGAAGAGCAAATGTCACCAGCCTGGGAGGTGTGTGTGGCTGGTGAGCTGTGCGGGGAGATCTGCTCGCGGAGCCCAGACCTGCCTGGCTCTGTCTCTCCTAGCAGAGCTGCTGAAGCATTTCCTCATCTCCCAAGTGAACTGCCAAGAGTTTCAGCCAGATGTCAGCACATTACACGCAGCTGTAGGCTTGAGAGTTGCTGGTTCCTGAATTTCTGGCTCTCTAAATACCACCTCCTGCCTCTTCCAGCCCCAGCAGACGGAGCTCGAAAGCCAGCAGTGAATCTGTCATGAAAGGAGCTCATCTCTGTTCTTACCACTCTCAGTTGGGTTTGGGAAGGAGCCTTGGCTGGAGGGTTACACTGCATGTTACAGCCAAAACCAAACCAACAGGGAAGGAGAGCCAGCCTCACTCCTGACCCTGCCACCAGCTCACAGGGACCAGGCTCACAAAGGCCCTTCAGCTGCCAGTTCTTGGGTGCTGGTGCCCCAAGCAGGACCCAACTCCTGATCTTTGGAAGTGCTGAGACCTTCAAGCTCTGGGACAAAGAGGCAGCACAGGAAAGGGTCTGTGAACACCCACCCTATGCTCAGAGGGCTCTAGTGCCTACTCCAGTAATGTCCCTTCCCAGCAGGACAGGCTGGGTGTTGGTCTATTTCTTGTGACTTGTTTTCCCACCAGAATCCAAATGCTGCTATGACTGCTCACCTTGGGAAAGTGCTTTGAAAGCTCATAATAAACAGACTGTGAGTGAGACCTATTACCTCACATGGAGAGGGAGTGAGGGAGGGTGTGTTTCCAGTAAGGGCTGAAAAATGAAAGCAGTTGCTACTAATTGTCACCTGGCTGAATAATAACGTGCAACCTGAGGATGAAAAGACCTTGCTGCACAAGGATCCCATACGTGTGCAATGAGTGGTAATAAACAGGACTCACTGCAAAGACATGCAGGAAATGCTGCCATGCAAAGCAGAGGAGAAATGTAGAAAGGACTGCAGGAGCTAAGGATGCCTTGGATCTGGAGAAGGACTTCATCCTCAGCTCTGTCTCTACATAATTTGGGTGCTGGCAAATTTCCACCTGTTGAGTCCATTTTCTCTTTGAAACCCACTTGCACCTCATAGGCTTTGGGAAAAAACCTTTCCTTTTTTTAAAAAAAAAAATTTCCTGCTTTATCATTTCACAAGTGGCTGAAGCCAGGGGGTCAGTGTGGTGCTGGTGACAGCCCCACAGCCACCACGGGCTGCTGGTACCACCTGCTTGTGGCTCATGGGTCTGGGGGGGCTGGTGGGGGGCCCCAACCTGCCTGGTTCTACTCCAAATAGGTAGTGCCACTTGTTCTGGGGGAGAGGGGAAGGAAGGGAAGGGAAAGGAAAGGGGAAGGGAAAGAAAGGAAAGGGAAGGGAAGGGAAGGGAAGGGAAGGGAAGGGAAGGGAAGGGAAGGGAAGGGAAGGGAAGGGAAGGGAAGGGAAGGGAAGGGAAGGGAAGGGAAGGGAAGGGAAGGGAAGGGAAGGGAAGGGAAGGGAAGGGAAGGGAAGGGAAGGGAAGGGAAGGGAAGGGAAGGGAAGGGAAGGGAAGGGAAGGGAAGGGAAGGGAAGGGAAGGGAAGGGAAGGGAAGGAACTGTGCAGTGTTGGTTGCAATCTAAGTATGGATTTTCCCCTTCAGACAGTGAGGAGCGGGATGGTGTGCACAGACAGCACCACCCAGTTCAGTGTACTGGTAGGACTGGGAAGAATTTAATCCGGCCACTTCATCCAGACTGACAGGATCTCTCCTGACATTCACAAGAATTATTTCTCCCTCCTTGGTGTTTTTGTGTCCTAAATAGTCAGTGTTTGGGAGCGGAAGGGGCAGAATTTATGGCCTTTCCTGAGCTCTAGGCTTACCCCTGAGTCAGTACAGCCACTCACAAGGCAGGGGAAGCACTGGGAATTATTTAAGAGTGATGTTTTTCTTAGGATTTTTATGCTAGAAGAATTCCTTTGTACAAGTATTTCTGTCCTCTGCAACTCACAGCCATGTGCCTTCTCCAGTTGTCTGTAACCTCTTCTGCACTAAAACAGATGAAAAGGTTTTTAATCCAATTGCTCAAAACCTTTGAAATTGCTTTCATTAATACCCATTTAATTCAAATGCTTGGTAACAGCCTAGAAAACCCTTTTATTACAAATGTCATACCTTACTCCCTCAGTAGATAAGTAAGCAGAAGTTATTTAGGCTCCCTGATCATGAATCTCTGCAGCAAAACTAACCTGCACTACTGATATTTTAGGGTTATGGAAAAGGCAAAACCAAATCAGAATCTTTAAATACCACAAAGGAACAAAAAGAGCACAATGCATTTTAGCTTTGTAGGTCATCTTATCGAGACATCTCCATTTCAGAGCTGGATACTGAAGCAGGACATTAAAAACAACCAGAAATGTCCTCATCAAGAGGTGTAGGTGTTAATTGCTGCTGCCACAGCACTGCCAGGGTAAAGTGAAACCCACCAGGGCTGAAAGCCCATGCTGTTGGTGACAGGGATTAAAGCTCCTCGCACTGTTTTAGGGTCCAGTTCTGGGACCTTCAGTTCCAGAAGGACAGGGAACTGCTTGAGAGAGCCCAGGGCAGAGCCACAGAGGTGCTGGAGGGAGGGGAACATCTCCCTGCTGAGGAAGGGCTGAGGGAGCTGGGTCTGTTGGGCTTGGAGGAGACTGAGGGGCCACCTCATCAGTGGTTACAAATATGTTAAAGATGATTGTCAGGAGGACAGAGCTAGGCTTTGTGCAGTGATGTCCTGTGACAGGACAAGGGGCAGTGGGTGCAAACTGGAGCACAGGAGGTTCCATGGGAATCTCAGGAAGAACTTCTTTGCTGTGAGAGTGCCAGAGCCCTGGGCCAGGCTGCCCAGAGAGGCTGTGGAGTCTCCTTCTCTGGAGACATTCCAACCCCCCTGGCCACGTTCCTGTGTGCTGTGCTCTGGGTGACCCTGCTCTGGCAGGGGGGTTGGGCTGGGTGAGCTTTCCATGTCCCTTCCAACCCTTGAGATTCTGGGATTCTATGACAAGCCCGTTCACCTCGAGGTGTAAAGGCCCGGGGAGCTTCGCTGCCAGGCGGGCCGGACCGGGTCTGGCCGCGGAGACTGGGGGGTCGGCACCTCCAGGGGCCTTCGGGGACAGCCTGGGAGGGACCCCAACCCGGGAGAGCCCCC
>NW_009953486.1:9209335-9220264 GCF_000747805.2 Chaetura pelagica | reverse complement strand
CGGAGCCTCTTCACGGGCTGCAGCCATACTGCTGCTCTCTGCTTCCTGCTCCAGAGGGAAGATAACACGTATTCCTGGAGGTGCTCCTGTGGCTTCCTCCTCTGGGAGTTACTGGTAGAGTGAGAGGTCTTGAAGCTGGGAAAAACAGGGCCACAGAAAGAGAGGTTTGAGTCTTCTCTGTTGGGATGGTGAGTTTATGGCCCTGGGAACACAGGGTTATGGATCCCAAGGAGCCTGCAGCTCCAGCTTGGAACCACGGCCTCTAGTAACTTGCTCCAAGCCCTGAGAGAGGCAAGACTGACTATTTTTAAACACAAAAGTCAAAACCAGCTCTTGTAGTGCAGTGCAACTGTTTGTGACCTACTTCTGGTGTGATGTTCCAGGGAGGTGGCCAGGCTGGGGGGGTTGGCTGCTGTGCATGCAGGGATACTCTGCTAGGAGCAGCTGGAGCACAGAGTCAGGTCTCTGCATTTCATGGGGTTGTGCTTAAAATGGTGGTGGCAGCTGCTGCCAGCCTGCCTGGGAGCTCTCAGTGCTGCTCACATCACCTGGGGTTTGGTAGAAAAGTATTAATAGCCCTCAGGGGAGGTGAAATAGGAAAGGGAAAAGGAAGGGAGACCTGCAGAAGGTGAGGATTATTTTTATTTTATATTTTTTTCATTGTACCAGTTCCTTTTCCTGATGTATTTCTGCATGTTTTGTTTCAGGTGTGTGAATCAGGATTGTCAGGAGGAGTTTGTCCTGAGAAAACTCCAGGTGAGGAAGGAAGCAACATCCCTCCCTGTCTGAGGGGGGCTGGGGGGACAAGAATAATGTGTTCCTGGAGATATCCCAGTGAATAAAGCCAAGATCAAATGCAACTCAAGGGTGCAGTTTTCCATGGAGCTGGTTTTTTTTTGCTTAGGAACTGCTGCCTTAGAGGGATGAGGGAAGGGTATTGGAAGAGTCAAAGCACTCAGGGATGAGCTGCCTTTACTCTTGCTTTCCTGACACCTTCCTGTGTCCAGGGCAGCTTTTCTGTCTCTACTGGGACTCGCTGAGCCTGAGTGGCCCAGCATGTTATTCTGGCTTCATAGACAGGTCCCACCCAGCCCTTGCTTGTTGGATTTGAATCAGAATTTAAAATTTTTCCTTTTTGCTGAAGTTCAGACCTGGAAGGGGCCACGAGAGGTCACCCATTCTTATCACCTGATTCAAAGGCAGGATTAAATGTACCCACACCCCATCCCAGGCAGATGTGTATCTGATCTGTCTTCTGAATCACCAGGAACAGGGATCCCACAGTCTGAATTCCTGTGGCTGCTGGTCGCAGCAGTTGGGAATTTTTCCTTGTCTTTTAGAATTTAAAATAAGATCCCATATTTCAGCTGAATTAAAACAAAATCATTATTCCTTGTAATTGATAGATCACTTGTTTTAGTGTGTCCTCAGATGACACTTGCCTCTTGTGCAGCAGCCCTGGGCTGTGGATTCATTCTCCTTTGCTCACGTTTTACTCTCATTTTACCACCTCTCTAAAGTGGGCCATGTGTGCAAAGAGCAGGAATCTCCTCCTGGCCTGGGAAATCCAGAGCCTGGCAAATCCAGAGCCTGCTTTGGAGGTGGTTTCTAGGAGGCAAATGTCTGCCATCCCCCTGGGACCTGTGTGCAGCACAGTCTCACCCCCAGGTTTGGTCATGCAGAGGAGCTGTCAGTGCTGGGGAGTCAAGCTGACCTGCTGAGCACATCCCAGGATGGCATAGGTTGGGAAGACTGAGTCAGATGGGAATCACAAGGGAGTCCTGATGGCATCTCAGCCTAACTGAAGTTCCCTTTTGGGACTTTCTGTGGTCTGCCCCAGCAATTGTGGTAGGAGAGTTCTCCCTTATCCTGGAAAGCCATTAATCATTCACAGAATTAATTGACAACTCCATTAGCAAGAGGTCAAGGAAGGAAGAAGGGACAGACTCGTGGCTGAGGAACTGGCTTGGGGCCCAGGAGATCAATGTGTAACTGCCACAACCTGCCTGGGAGATCATCATGGGCATGTGGGGCTTGGTGTAACACACAACCCATCCCTTTCTCCTCAACACACCTGCCTGCCCTGTGGTTTCTTGACGTGCTGGTTGGTTTTTTACACCATGAACACCAGGAGGCTGTGACCACACGTGCAGTGTAAGTGAAAATTAATGACACCCTGCATGCATGATTGACTGCAGGGAGAAGGATATTCTGGCTTATTTAACTTTTCCCTTATTGTTTCATGAGTACTGCTCATCTTTTGCTTGCCTTCCCCTTCCCTGCAAACAGAGGAATACCAGCATTTGAAGAGTATTTTATTGGGTAGGTGGGAAAACAGGGATGTAAAGAAAATGCAGCTTTGATTTCCCTCTTTGTTGTTAGTTCTATAGATCAAGGGTGTCTTCAAAAAACTTGCCTGTCATTTGATAATGGAAAGTGAATACCAGAAAGGATGATGCAAATAATGACTCCTCTTATTTCCCCCCCCTCCCCCCCATAGTGACCAGTATTCTGGAGAGCACTAGAGGAGCAGGAGGTGCACTCACCATGGCTGCTGAGCTGGATTTCTCCCCACCTGAAATCCCTGAGCCCACCTTCATGGAGAATGTGCTACGTTATGGACTCTTCTTTGGAGCCATCTTCCAGCTCATCTGTGTGCTGGCCATCATCCTGCCAGTCTCCAAGTCCCACAAGACAGTAAGCAGTGCTCCTCTTGATGGGTGTAGAGGGAAAATAGGATGGGAGGGAATGTTGAGTGACTGCTGGAGACACAGTGGTCTGGGCTGTGTTTGATGAGGGTTTCATTGTTCACTCTCCTTCCTCCTGGGTTGGCCATCTCCAGCTTTGGAGTTGTTTACACCCAGATTAGAAAGTTGGGAACAAACACCTGAGCCTGAATCTCTCTAAATACCAGTGACAAGAGTGCCCTGAAGCCCTGGCAGATTGTCCTAAATGTAGGTGCTGCTCCTGACTGCACATGAGAAGGCTGTAGTCCCAGCTCCATATTGTCATCCTGCTGCTGATTTGCTCTGTTAATTAACAGGCAGGATGTCCCCTTTGCAGGACCTGCCTTTCAGGAATTTCCTTTGGGCTCTAGTTTGTGTGCAGTTTTTTTGGAAACAAGATACAGGGGAAATTTCTAGTACATTGTGACGTGAGGAAGGCAGTTTTCAGTACTGACACCCAGCCCTGTGCCAGCAAGTGAGGGGTCCTTTGATGAGTTAGTACAGGAGAAGGTTAAAGTGAAAGGCTGAGAGAGCTGCAGGACTCCAGTTCCTCTAGGCTGGGCCACAGCAGGATGACCTGCATCTGCCTGGCTCTTCTGGTAACAGCTCCATGTGCTGGGGACAGATCTTCGTGTTGGTGATTGGGCTGCAAGTTTGGTAGTTTGATACAGATTTTGTCTTAAGTGTGTGTGGTGTGTTTTCAGTTACAGCTCAGCATGGGAAGCTCTGTTTCCAAGCTGTCTTTATTACCATGTTTGCTCCCTCTCCTGCATGGAAATTTTCAGCCTATCTGGGGGAGAGGGTTCCTGAGGGTGAGGGAGAGCATGAAGGATACAGTCCATGACCCAGCTCTCACCTCTCACTGTTGGTGTGATGTGGATCCAGTGTCCTGGATTGTGGACACTGCCCTGGCATGGGCACCTGCTCCCTCCTGCCAGTCCTACCATGGGAGCTGCAGCTCCCAGAGGGAGATGGAGCAGGCTGGTCACCATGCAGTGGCACTGCAAGTCTGCACCCTTGTTCTGCAGCCCCCAGCACCCATCTGTCAGTCCGTGGTTCCCCCTGATAAGTTACAGAGAAATACTGAGTAGCCTGGTTCTTGAAAGCTGAGAAGAGTGAGAGCTTTAGTTTGAAGTGGGAAACTGAAGGCCAGGCCCCCAATTAAAATGATAAAGCTCAAGGACCTGTTCATGCTTTGATGTCTGCATGCTCTACTTTTTATTGTCTCCATGTGTAATTGTCTCAAATCCTCTGGATTTACTGTCCATGTGAGTCACTTACAAGACCGTACACACCAAAGGCTACCCCTCCAGATCTTGGGAATGATGGCTAGGATGCTGAGGATGCTTCTTCTCAGTCTTGGAGGCTCCAGGCTTTGAAGTCTCCCTCAGTTTGGAGATGAGAAAGCAGCAGTGTTCACTTGACAGCAGCAGGAGGCTGCAGCCCTGAGCAGTGACTGCCTGTTGCTCTGCTCCTCCCAAGCACCGCCTCGGGAAGCCAGCCAGGCCTCCTTCCTTGGAAAGCCACACAGATGTGAACTGTAATAGCCCAGTAGCTTGGGAGATGTTTAAACCAAGCTCCTTGATTAAAAGGATACTGTCAGATCCTTGCCTCCCCCTCCATTATCTGCAGCACTGGCTTGGAAGCTGGAAACTAGCACGTCTTGCTCAGCCGTTTTCTGTGTGTCCTTTTCCAGTTGGCACACTCTGACTGATAGGAACCAAGATGCTAAAGCAGTATTTATACTCAAATGCATTTAATGAAAGGAGGCAATCTGCCTGTGTGTGCTTTCTCAGATGAGACTGGCTCTGTTCCCTTGTGTTTTTACAAGATAACTAGACTTTATTTCCCATGGCTGAAATATTATCTGTCATCTCCCCTGAAGGAAACAAGCAGGATATCTAAGCATTCCTTGTTAGTCCAGGTGAAGAAAGCTTTGCTTGCAGTTCCCTCCCCTGAATTTTGGGCTTGGTTTAGAGCCTCTGAATTTCACATTCTTACTGCTGTTTTGGGGAATGTTTTTTGTCTTGCACATGAGAAATATTAACATTTGGCAGAAATACCTGCTGAGTATTTACACACACACTGGTGATTATATGGTATCTTCTCCTTTTCCTAATTTGAACAGTTCTCATTTACTGTTGATTTTCTCCTTGCCTTTAAAGTTGGTTTTGTTTTTCTTCTCCAAAGCCTGTTTTAGACACTTAAAGCTTTTAACAGCTTCCCTGGTAACAAGCTGTTTCTGTGTATAAACTCACCAAAAACCACATGCAGAAGCAGCAGAGATGGTGCTGCTCAAGTCTCATGAAATGAGACTCAGTTTGATGTAGCTGTGTTCCAACAGAGATCCCCAGCATTTGCTTCCCTTGGCTGATACTCAGATTCCCAAAGTGAGCTGTCAGCACATTGGGAAACAAAGTTACTGACTGTTTCTTCTTTCCTTCTTGCAGGACTCGGACAGTTTTGAGCCTAAGAATTCAGAGACAGTGAAGAAGCCAAAGGCAACTGCTCCACAGATAAGCAAGAAACCCAAGAAGGAAACCAAAAAGAAACGATAAAGCTGTGCCCAGTGAGCCTCAAGAGACATGATAATCAGAGATAATCATGCTTCCTCAGAGATGACATCAAAGACAACTAACCATATGAGAGGGTTTTCTGGCATTGCCATGCTTCACCTTTTGGGGACAAGGAACTTACAAGAGTGGAAGGGGCAGGGTTCTGCTGTAGATTTCTTAGAGACAAAGAGGACTTTACATATCCAGGACTTCATTTGACATGTTTAAGGTGTCAGTCACCATGAAGGTGACTTCTTCTGTCATTCCTAATGGGTAGGGAGGGCTGTTGTCTGAGCTCCTCCACGCTGGCCAGGAATTGGAGCAAAGTCCCTCTGGGAGGTGGAGCACGAGTTTGCTACTTTGGATACTGGTTTGTGTTGTATTTTTTGAAGGCAGAAGGATCAAATGCATCAAGGATACCACACTACACAGCTTTGTATTCATCTCTGTTGTCATCTAGTCTGAAATACACAGCTGAATTTTATGGCTTAATAATAATGTCTTTGTCATATTCTTTAATTCTTTAGGTAATAACTCATGGGGTTCCAGCCTGCTGTAGATGAAAGCTTTCTTTTCCCCAGCATCCCTCCCTCTTTCTCATTTGCCATCCATGCACTTTTCCTTCTGTTCCCACCCTTGAAAGCAGGTAATGACTACAAGGACTGGGCAACATTCTGATTCTGGGAGATGCAGCATTTAATGCTTGTGCTAATGGGGTGTTCTTGGAAACTTGGGAAGACCAGGTACTGCGTGTTGGAACAGAGCTGCTGTGAGGCAGGAGTCTGGGAGTGCTCTGTTGGTCCTGAACCCAAGCATAGTGCCTCTCTGTGCTGGGATGGACCCTCCTGTCAGCTGGCTGAGTCCTCACCTGGGCTCCATCTCATCACAGCTGGGGCTCCCTGCAGTTGCAGGCTCCTTCCCAGCCCTACCTGCTATGAATTCAGCCTGAGGAGATGTGGTATTTTAGGATCCAAGGGGTGGCAAACTGGCTGTGTAGCATGATTGGATGGCAAGAGACATACACACTGTGTCCCTCCAGACTCTGGCTCTCCAGGCCCAGGGACAATCTAGAATGAGATGTAAATATGGCTAGACAGGACTGGGGAGATAGGGGGTGACGTAGCCACCAGTGTCTGCCGGGCAGCTCCAGCTTCCTGATGCCAGCTCACATCTTGGTTTGTTTGATCAGGAATGAGTCAATGGGAGGAGAACCTGCTCTTTTAGACGCACCCAGGGTTCAGAGTGGCTTTGAAGGAAAGGGTTCTCTGGCAGAGCTGCAAGTCTGCAGTCCTTTTTGCATACACAGACTCGACCCACCACTGCCTTGTGAGCCCAGAGCCAGCAGCTGTGCTGAGCTGTGCTGTGCTGGGGGTTTTCTAACAGGAGGTAAACAAAACATTTTCAGAACCCATCAATGTTGGGAACATTCTATGCTCACTCTTGCTTTTGGTGGGTGAGATGGATCCCAGGAGCAGCTTGATTCTCACCTCCCTGTGTTTCCCTGCTCCAGGCTCTCAGCTTCTTTTACCCAGAATGCTGACACCAAGTTGCACTGCTTAAAATCTAGCTTAGAGTCCTGCTTTAAATTTCACATTCTCTTTTTTTGTTGTTTTTTTTTTGAGCTACATAAAGGCAATACTGGGAGGACAGAACAAAGCATGGGAGATAGAAGCACTCTGAAGTTGCTTTGAGTTCTCAGTACAAAGAAACATTACAGAACTTTCCCGTGCAACCAACAAAGAACAGTGTTGTGCTGTGAGTTTCCATTACAAACCTGTGTTCCTGTCTGTGATCTGCAGGGGAATGAAAAACCTTCCCACTGCCCTGGATAGACACTGCAGATCCCTTCTTCCATTTTAATAAATGAAGGTGGTGGTGATTTTATCTAACAATTCTGGCTTTCTGCAGGTTACCTAAAAGGTAGGGGATTAGTGCTCAACAGAATTGTAACTTGGAAGAATAGCACACACATCACCTGAAATATAGAAGCACTTCTCCAGCCAAGAATCAGTTAGCAGTGAGCACTGTGTGGTTGTTACCTGAAATAATCAGGCTACTGTGTCAACATCTACATCTAGTTATTTGCAGGCTGGCTTCCTCATTGCTAAGTAGAAATTATTGATACTGACATTTGGTTTTGTTGGGAGGGATTAAAGCAAATTCCCCAATCTGTTCCTAACAGCTTTATGTCTATTTGAATGCTCTTGTTAGCTGAACTTAGTTTTGAGAGATTACCCATATCTCATGTATTTTAGTTTCTCTTGAAATGTGTAATAAATAGTATCAGAATCTCTTTCTTTAAAGAGAAATCTCTTTGTACAGTTGTGCTGCCTCTTCCCCTGCCTCCATTGTGAAAGCTGCCAGAACTTCCAGACTGTGGGAACACAGGGACATAAATAACCTATTCAGGAAAGTGATCCATGAAGGGAAGGCCTTTCAGGGTAGCTAACACTGTCAGGTGTGTGTGCATCTGTCTCTGTGTTTGACTTGGAAGTAGTGAGGGGTCTCCCAGGATAGCTTCACCTTCCTGGAAGAAAGGAGGAAATGCTGCAAGGACTCAATGAACTTGCCTCTCATGAGAGATTTTGGCTCCGAGAGCCCCCATGAAGGCAGCAATTTCCTAATAAAGGCATCATTTCCTAATCATACGAGCAGGGGATCAGGTGGGAATTCAGTAGACTGGTGAGAGGGATTTCAGTAGCCTCTTGGTGTGTGATTGTAGCCCAAGCTGACGTGGTTGGAGCTGCCTGGTGGCTCCTCTTGGCTGCGGTAAGACCGGCCTGGTAACCAAGCTCTGGCAAGCTGAGCTGTTGGTTCCCTCACCAGAAAACCAAAAGGAGAGAAGGACTAGTGTGGTGACTCCTTTAATTCCCAAGCACTTTTCCCCAGGCTGTGTTGTAATTAACATCCCAAAGGGAGCTGAAGACCTCATTAAGTCAATTTGATTGAAGGGGAGGTTTTCAAAGGTCTTCCTCCAGATACCAGGCAGTAGGCAGCAGCTGGGTGAGCAGCACCTTGCTCTGCCACCCAAGGCCAGGAGGGCTGAGAGGTGGGTTTCCTCTGCCACTGGATGTTACAAAGTCCCTTTCCCTCAACAGGCCAAGCCTCAGCTCTGAAGAAACACGGCTGGGAGTTGAGAAGTCCTTGCTTCGTTTCTGATGGTGTTGAAGCAGCTCTGCCTCTCTGGCCATGCTCATCTCAGAGCTGTGGCCACCACTGAGCTGTCCCACGCTCACAAAGCATCCTTGTGCTCCTCCAGAGTGAGCAGCACAATCCCTTGAGACAGGCTAATAAGTAGCTCGTGACTGGAGTTCCAGTTCACATAGTTCAATTAAATCCCTGTTAATCTTGCTCAGACCTAATTTACTTTCATTCTCATACACATGTTTTTCCCTGCTCCAGAGGGGTTCTGGTGAGGTTCCCTGCTGGCAGGAACTGAAGAGCCCAAAGCCATCTTTGAAGAGGACTGATGTTTGCAGAGCAGCCCCCTTGTCCAGTCAATATGAGCTACGATTATTTCCCAGCCTGTCATGAAGAGTATGAAAATCCCTCAGTGCCTGACTTTCAGGGAGGGTCAAGGCTTGATATGATGATGCTCAAGCAGAAAATCAGGAAGCTGTAGGAGGGCAGGACATCCTCAGTATCTCTGTTTCCCAGGCCACTGTTGAACTGTTCCCCTGTGTGTGTGTGCATTCATTCTTGGACAGCTGAGAGCTGAGGTGCTGGACTTGTCTCTTGGGAGCCTCTCTTACAGGCTGGTACTTCTTTCAGGCAGAAGTGATGCTGGGCACAGCCCATGGCCTGCAGGCATCGAGATGACTATTGATTGAGTTGTTTGTTTATTCATCTCATGAGGCATCAGAGCCTGACTGCAGTGAGGAAAGGGGATGATGAATGGAGAGTGTTGGAGTACAGAGAGCAGGGCTGCTCTTCAGTGGTTAGGCTGATTGCCAGCTTCAGCTGGCGAGGGAGGGGTTCTGACCCTCCTTCTCTTCCTCATCCAACCAGAAGGGATGATTTGGTTGGGGAATGTTCCCTTTCTCTCTGGCAAGTGACACGGGCAGTAATCAATGTTTGCATTTCTTCTTAAATTGGCAGTTACTGCAGGTCCAAGGTCCTGCTCTTCTCCTCTGGTAGTTTGTGGCTTTTGAGTGGTTGTTTGTGGGGGTGTTTTCTGGCTTTTGGTACCTGGCCCAATGTGCAGTAGTTAGACTAAATGTCTCTTGCTTGGGGCTGGCAATTGGAGGATGACGAACTCAGCTCCCTGCTTCTCCCTTGAAATTCATATTTTATGTTGATTCTTCCCAATTTGTGGCTTTTCTGTCACCATAATTCACTCCTGTGCCCCTTCTTGTTGCTTCCACCCTGTAGACTTATGTCTATAGCAATCCTTCTGTCCTTGCAGTCAATTTTTACCTGCCAGTGACAGGCTGTGGGTCTCACCTGCTGTTGCAAGGACTGATGCAAAGAACAAACACTGGGACAAAGAACATCTGGGATGAAGGAAACCACCCCCTTGTAACCAGCCGCTTCACCGGGTGTTTCTCTTCCCTGATGTTTTTGTTCAACCAGCAGATGTAAATGCTGAGGAAGGACAGCTCTCCAGCTCAGGAGCCCCAGGCAGAAGCTGTGCCATACCCACCAGCCCACCCCTGAGCCATCAGGAGTTAAAACCATCAAACATGACACTTCCAAGCTCTTGGGTTGAGCGAGTGCTGCGGTGCTGCAGTGCTTCGCACCACCCGTGCAGATCCTGCTCCTCCCCAGCACACGCAGATTTGTCTTGTGCAATCCCAAACCTCTCTCAGGGCTCACTTCCCTTCTCCCAGCTTCCCTGGTTTCATTTAGTGCCTGGAGGCCCTGGTGTGGCTTTGATGCTCTGTGCACCCTGCGTTGCCAGAGGCGCGAGCAGCTGGGGAACAATAAGTCCTGCTGAGGAGCAGAGGGACACAGAGCGGGTGGCTGGGGCTTGAGAGGCTCACAGGTTCCTCCACGACTTAAGTCCAGCCTTTTTGGCTGGTAGGTACAAGGTAAACCTGCTTTGGGTCACGTCTTTGCTTGTTAAAAACATCTACTGCCTGGTGATATCGTACTTGACGAGCTTGGCTCCCAAACGGGGGTGCTGTGGGTGGAGGGGGTTGAAGGGCTCTCACTTCTTCCTATCAGCAGTTCCAGGCCAGGAGCTGTGTCCCTGGTACCACGCAGTCCTATTTACATGCTGAATGCAGCATTCCTTGTCTGTGAAACCTGCACTCTGGATGGTCCCCCCTGTTTCTTGCCAGAAGGCTCTCATGTGCTGCCCTGCAAAGTGTCCAGCCCATCCCAGTTCAGGGACTGGGGCCACAGAAAGCATCAGGGAAACGTCTCCCCCCTCATTCAGTTCACTCTAAACTGTGCAGAGATCCAAACATCATATGGTTTAAATTTTTCAGAGTCAGACTTTGGCCTCCTTAGCCCATCCCTTGCTCGAAGGACCAAGACAGGATGAATAAGGGGAAACACCCTTGTGCCTTCCCTGGCTCTGGGCTGGTGAGCAGGGGGTGCTGGCAGGGAGACTTCTGGGCTCCTCTGCTGCCCCAGCAATGCCCCAGCCCCCAGGGCAGGGTCACCTGGATGTGGCTACCAGAGCTCTGCACTAGCCCGCCACC
>NW_009953486.1:9206293-9209202 GCF_000747805.2 Chaetura pelagica | reverse complement strand
AGCTCTGCACTTCCCAGCCACCCCTCTGCTGCTCTGTTAGCAAAGCAAGCCAGCTTGAGGGCTACAACTCTCATCTGGACAAGTTTCCATCAGCTTTTCTGACCCACTCGTTTCTGTGGATACTGAGACTGGCCAAGAAGCAGAATTTCCACCACTGGGAAATGTTAACATTTCGTGTGTGGATTTTCTGCTGAGGCAAGAAGCAAAAAGTGTCAGATTTTTGCCCGAATGAGCCATTCCAAGATACCTAACTCAGATTGTATTGAACCCTCCTGTTTTATCAGCCAGCAACCTGACGGGAAATGCTGTGCCTCTATTGAACATGCAGATAATCCTCACCCCCAGCTGTTGAACTCGATGCCTCCTTATCAAACATTGGCACGTCACCCAGTCTGTGGTTTCCCTGAAGTCCTTTCCTCCAGGGAATTTTGCAGTGACACTTCCTGGCTGGGGCTGCCTCCGTGCTGGGTGTAAAAGAGCTCCTTTTGCACAGCAGATTGTCACCACACTGAGGGACACAACAGGTCCTGAGCCCTCCTGGTGGCTCCTCAGCCACCTCTTTTTATCCTCCAACCTGGGGGACAGTGGCGTTTGCTGCAGCCCTGATGCTCAGTGTGGGAGAGAATGGCCAGGATTAGTGTTTCTGCCATGAAATACTGGCAAATGGCTCGTGCTGCAGGAGGTTTTTCTGGTCAATTCCCCTTAGTAAATCAGCCCCTGAACTCAGAACTGCAACTTCCCTAAAGAGGCTGATGGTGCAGCCATGGCTGTTTCTGTCCAGCATCTCAAACACAACCATTACATGATTAATTGCAATAATTGATGCAAATATATCTGGAATTTGCAGTGAGCAAAACGCAGGCAGCCTGAGGAACAGAACCCATTAAACAAAACTTCTTCACGCTTGCCAAGGGGATGCTTAAAAATAAATCTGGCTGGAGATGAATAGATGTTTTGTTGTAAATCCACAGCTACGTTAGAGAGGTCAGGACTCAGATCAATGATTTGACCCAAAACACACCCTCTTACTTTGCAGGAAGATTTCAGGAGCCCGTGGAGCAGTTTGAGCTGCACACCTGGAGGGGGAAGGAGCCAGGTACTTACTTACTCATACCTGTAGTAACTCTCATTCTTCTTTTTCCTGATGAAACTTGTGTAAAGGTCAGCAAGAAATGCCTTTAAATTATATTCCAACAAGAAATCAAGATGTGCTGCAATAGCTGAGCCACCAGAAATATTAATTTCTACTTTTTTTCTTTTTAATTTGAAAGTACCTGGTTTCATTTTCTGTAACTCTCTTCCCCTCCCTGGGGTGGTTTTATTGGTACTATTCAAAAGTGAAGAGAAAGAATCCTCTGAAGAATCTAAATTTCAGGGAAGAGACTGAAATCCCTAGTTGGGTTAAAAAATAAAATAAAATTAACATTGTGGATTAGACTGTTTAAAGATAAATACTCAAGAGAGGGGCAGGAGGGAAAGAAAGGCAGGTGGCTGGGGAAGGTCTTTCAGGCTCAGGGCTGAGTCAGGGATGCAGTGGAGCGTGTTGGGTTGCTGAAACTTAAATGGTCTGTGAGGGCACATTCCTGAATCTGAGCCCAGAAGATAAGAGCTGGTTTTGGAGAGTATCTGTTGGCCATTTTGAATTTTCACTTTGGCATCTGCTTTGAAGACGAGATGGTGTGGTGGAGTGGGTCTGGTGTGTGAGGAGGGCAGAGCCTGTTGCTGGCCTCCCAGGGCTGCCAGGGATGGGCACTGGGATTTGTGGGGCAGCCTGTAGAAAGGGAGTTGGTTGCACAGGAGGAAAACAAAATTCAAATATTTATAAGTCATAATTGTCTCTTAGATTTGGGTTTAGATCCAGTAGAGGCTGAGTCACCCTAACCAGCTCGGCGGGGGCTGGGGCCGGGTCCCTGCTCCCCCAGGGCACTGGGAGTGTCCCTGTGTCCCGGTGCTGGCACAGCAAGGGGGGCCCCAACCATCAGTGTGACCCCTTCTTTGTCCTGCAGTGTGATCAAAGAATGAGTGAGCAGGGTGGCTGCCCCACACCACATGGTTAATTCTTTAATCCCAAGTCAGGTATTTGGTCAAGAAATCTCTCCTTACACATCCCCAAGCCAGGATAGCAGGGCAGGGGGTGGCTGTGAATTAACATCCCCCCCCCAAAAAAGCCTCATTGCAAACTGGGCTGTGGTTTGATGCTCCAGCAAGGGGCAAGCAGGGCTGCTACCCCCAACCCAGCACCCCACGGGGGTGTGGGGAGCCCGGCTGCCCTCTCCCAGCCCTGGGAAGGAGCAGAGGCAGGAGGGAAAGTGGCTGCACTGACATTATCAACTGGCAGCTCCTCCCAGGGAAGGGCCCCTCCACGATGTGCTGGCCGGGGGGTGGTGGATCCATGTGTGCGTGACTCCTTGTTCCTGGTGACTCATGGATTCTCCTGCCTTTGCCAGTGTCATGGGAAATATTTTTTTAATAACTCAAATGCATAAGGGCGGGCGGGGGGTGGGAAACAGAAAGAGAAACTCGGCCACATGGCTCTCCGAAACTTTTTAACTTCCTACATTGTTTGGAAGTGTCAGGTCTTCCTCAGACTAAATGGGGTTTTCAGAAAGTCCAGCTGGGTGCCTGCAAGGGCTGGTCAAAGGAGTGGGGAGAGGAGGGCAGAGGCAGTGCTGGCTCTGGAAATACAGCCCACGGGCCAGCAGAGCCGAGCGCGCCTTGGGAACCAGCTGGGGGGGGTTAAGGATCGGGCTGCTTCGCCCCTTTTCTTCCTGGAGGGGGAAGTGACAAAGGAACACCCGAGTGGATGGGGCAGCTGGGAGGGCTGCCAGGAGGGCTGATGGGGCAGGAGGGAGGGCTGATGGGGCAGGTAGGAGGGAGGGCTGATGGGGCAGGGAGGGGGGGGGGGTGGT
>NW_009953486.1:9188758-9204072 GCF_000747805.2 Chaetura pelagica | reverse complement strand
TTCCGCCCCTGCGCGTGGCTGTGGGGGCTGGCACTGGTGTGCCCCCCCCGCCCCTGTCACAGCCCCTGCTGCCACGGGAGAGCATCGTGGGTTTTGTCCTGAGCCGCCCTGGGCTCGGGGAGGGGGATTTTAGCACTGCTCGCTGTCCTGGGGACCCTGCTGGCAGTGCCGCCGTGTCCCGGTGCTGTTTGGGACGGGGCAGGGGGGGGGGCAGCGTGCGGGGTCGGGACCCACCACACAGGGCTGCGTGTGCCCTGGGGACACGGGCTGGGGAGGTGGGGGAGATGGCACCGACCCCTGCTCTGCTCCTGCCTGGTGCTGAGCATCACCTCGGGGAGCTGCACAGACACCCGCTGGCACTGAGTGGGGATCTGCCACATCTCCCCACGGTTTGCTGCCCCTTCCCCACCCCGGCCACTGCTGCTGCCCGTGTGCTCAGACCCCCGGGGCTGGGAATTGACTGTGACCCTGACCCCGGCCCCGGTCCTGCTCTGGCTCCCGGTGCCGTTGAGCAGCAGCGGGTCAGTAAAGGTGGCAGGGAGGGTGTTGTGCCCCCGGCCCCCGGGAGCCGTGCAAAGGGACAGACACCATGTGGTTGTTCCGTGCAGCCAGGGGGACCCCCGAGACAGGTCCCCGTGGCATTAAGGAGCTGCGGGCAGCAGAGGGGGCAGTGCCTGGGAGGTTCCTGGGGTGAGGTCCTGCCTGGGGCCGGCGCTGCCTGCGCAGTGGGGACGGGGCAGCAGGTACCCAGCAGTGCTGTACGCAAACTGAGCTGCGGGAAGGTGGCAACAAAAGACTTGTTTTTTCTTCCTCGTGCCTGGCTGGTGCTTCCCCGGAGGAGGAGGAGGTGTACGGCAGCAGGGAGCTGGAGCTTTGTCACTCTCTCCTCTCAGCTGAGCAGATTCCCACTGCCAGCAGTGACCAAAGTGCATGTGGGAGGACCTCTCCCAAGGTCCAGCTGTGAATGGTGGGAAGCTGTTCGTCCCTGCCAGGCTGAGACCTGCCTCAGCACCCAGCAGCTCAGCATGTGCCTGTGCTCCCTGTGCAGCACGTGGTGGTCAAACAAGGGCAGGGGCTGGCAGGGATCTCTGGAAAGGGGTGAGAATCGGGATGTGCAGGGGGACATCAGCAAGCTTGCACTTTAAAGCAATACCCTTTTTGTTATTGCCACTGTGGGGCTGCTCCTGACACTGTTGCAGTCAGAGAGGCTGATCCTGGGCTGCCTGGTGCTCAGCGAGGTGTTCTGTGCTGCTTTGTGCTGGCTCAGGATCCATCCCATAGCAAAACTGTGGCCGTTCAGTGTCTGTGAGCTGGGGCTCGTGTGCTGGCTCCCCAGGGAGCCTTGTCTCTGTAATCATTAGCCAGTTACTGCTTGGTTGTCAGAGAAGGGCACCTTTGCTTGAAAGGTCGAGGGTCCATTCCCAGCTCCAAGCTTTGACCCAGGAGCAGAAGGGCAGAAGTTCCTCCAAACACCTTGCCCCAGTGGCTCTGCCAAAACAAAGCCTGATAATTTTATATTTTTTTATTATTTATTTTTTTTAAATTTTTGGAGACAGTTATTTACGGGCTGGTGCAGCAGCAGTGAAGGGAAGTCCAATGTTCCCTGTCTCGATCGTTAGTGGCCTTGCAGTGCTCCCTGGGTGATGGAGATGCCCTAACGATAGCTCTGCCCTTTAATGACTTTGTGCCAGAGTGATGGAAAATCATGGAAGTACCACAGGGAGGCAGAAGGGGCTGTCCAAGCCCCTAGCCAGGGAGCTGGGGGATGAGACAGGGAAAAGAGCTGCAGTTTGAGGTGACAGACGCAGAGGCAGGAGGCTGCTTTGCTGCCTTGGTGGCATGGAGGGAGCACCAGCAGACCTGAGGCAGGGATGGGCTTTAGCAGCATGTGCCACTCCTGGAAAGCAGCATCATTTCACTGGGCTCACCAAGGTGAGGAGGGGACGGGCCATGGGGCTCCTGTACCTCCCAAATCTCGTCTGCCTCTCCCGACCGCTGGTACCAGGATCGTCACTGAGCTGAAGCTCTTATCTAATGAGACCTGAAGGACTTGGCCTGTGACATCTCGTTTTAATGATCAGGAAATGCATGTAACATCTTGAAAGAGAAAAGGTAGGAAGCAACCAAAGAGTCTGAGCCTCCTCCCAGTGTGTCAAAGGGGAGAACCCACGAGCATCACTGGGACAAAGCGCCGTGCTCCTGGCATCGCTGGGGGAAATTTGAAAGCCTATCTGAAGTGCTATTGTTTCCTGTACTGTCTATTTTGCAGCTCGGTTTCCAACTTGTTCCTTTATCTCTCGGAACAATTTCCCATCTGAGCTCAATTTCCCATCTGAGCTCCAACACACATCCCATCGGCCACGGGAAACGGCCCCGGCACGTGGTAGCGTGTCCCTCCCGCTGCTCCATGTGGGAAAGGTCCCGTTAATCCAATGCCCCAGAGCAGCTCGGACCTCAGGATGGAAACAACCATCCTTCCTGGGATGGGAGCATGGATTGTCCCTGTTTCCAGCCCAACCTCCTCCTCTCTCAGTTGGCCTGTAGCTGCGGGTGCTGCGGAGCGACTCCCCCGGGGCTCGTGCCTGGCTGAAGTTTCCGCCCATCAGCAGAAAACGAGCCTGTTTTAAAGCAGGCCTCAGAAAAAATCATCACGCCTTTGGTCCTTCATCTTCTGATGGGCGTCATGAGATAGTCTGGTGCATCATCCACTTAGGAGGGAGGGGAAAAAACCCAAATAATTATAATTAATTGGCTGAGTGTGGCTACGCTGTGTGGGCTGCGGTCGGTGCTCGGGTGCACCCAGGCCCCCGACTTGGCCCCGTGTTGGCACAGGCGACCTCAGCACTGGCTGCAGCAGGAACTGGTGCTGCTTTGCACATGCCTCTGCACATGCATGCTTTGAAAATAAAGCCCTGAAACAGATTTCAGTAACAAATGTGGTTTGAACGTGGGCCAGGAACTAGGACCTGCAAATCTGCGCCTTGCACTGACTTCCCTTTAGGCTATGGATCTGCTGGCTGCCCTCGCCGCCGAGCTGGGAGGTGTCTGGGGGGCTGGCAGGGCTGGGGTGGGAGGGGAATGGACTTTAGAGAAACTTGCCTGAGCCCCTTGGCTCCAGGTGGTCTTGGTGGAGATGCAGCATCTGAAATACCCATAGGTCGGTGGGCTTGTTTGGAGGAATTTGGGAACAGAACTGCCTGGGTGTTTAAAGCAAAAATATAAGAAATGGGGCACATGCACAGGGAGCCTGTCCTGGCACTGGGATGGCTTTGGGGTTTGTGGCAAAGGGTGAGCACCTAAGGGACATGCTTCCTTTCCTGGACTGTCAGTCACAATGGCTGGCCCAAGAGTTTCCCAGCCCTGTCCTGTGCCTGACCTGTTGCGGTCTTGCTCTCATGACTGTGAGGTTTTGGCTGTTAGAACTGGATGGATGGAGGAAAACCTGACTGCCTGCTGCAAAAATAGCTTCTACCCAGCGTGGCTGCTCCAGCCCTTCCCAGCTGTGTCTGGCAATCTCAGCCACCAAAAGCCTGGGAAACAAGGTTAAAAGCTCACTGCGTTGTCCCCCCTCCTCTGTGGGTGGGATTCACAAGCCCAGCCTGTCCTGAAGGGAGGATGACTGGACAGGGAAGGTGTCCACACTGTTGCTGGAAGTTGGTGAGGCTTTACACCAAGTGTGTGCCTCAGTTTCCCTCTCCTGCCTGTCTCTGCCACCGTGCAGGCACCATGGGCAAAGCTGTTTCTTTACATGGGGCACATACAACCTGATCTCCACGAAGCACCACTGCCCTCCTCACCTGCTCTGCTGCAGCCACCAGTGATGTTTTTGAGGGTTTCCTCTCCAACTCATGGACCAGCTGGGCACCACCTTCCCCAGCCAAAACCAGCCCTCTTGGCTCAGTGGTTTCCTGGTGCTGCTGGTGCCAGTGGCAGCAGGGTTGCGCAGTGCCATTCTGGGCTCTGGTTCCTCCTGGGGAAGAAATGTGCTCTTGGTCACTTCTGCAAAAAAAAAAAATCAACATGAAAAGGCTGTTGGAGTTGCTCCCTACTCGTTTGGGTCCTTTCCCTCCCCTGCCCATCGGTGAGCTGTGCTGAGGAAGGGCTCAGGAGGCTGTGGCAGGGCTGGGGGGAGCTGGTGGTGAGCACCTGGGCAGGGAGGGTGTTGTGGGATGAGGAAAGGGGGTGTTTGGAGCTGCAGAAGTCCCCGTGACCAGGATGAGTTTTGTGCTCAGACAGTTGAGTTTGGACGTGTGTGGGGTGGGGAGGCTCAGGGGGGCAAGGACTGGTGTGTGTGGCTGGGGCTGGGCAAGGAGAGCAGCACCTGGGGCAGCTGCAGGAGCTGCCTGCACCGTGCAGAGCCGTGTGTGGATGTGCTTGTGCCTGTGTGTCCGTGCAGTAACCTCAGCCCCTGCTTTGGGCACGGGGGCAGCTCTCGTGCCAGGTGGGCTCTGCTGAAGGCACCCCGAGCCAGAGGTGCTGGCAGCAGAGGAGCTGCCCTGCATCCTGACATCCCTGCCTTCCGTCCTCACAGGCCCTGCCCGAGGGCAGGGAGGGGGCAGAGGCAGCTCGGGATGCTTATTTTGGGTAGGAAGAGCCACACAGGGGAGGGCTGGGGAGATGCCACGGGAGGCTGCAAGGTCACGGCACCCTGGTGCTGGTGGCTGGAGGCAGGTTCCCTGCACCTCTCCCAGAGCCCATCTCTGCTCCCGGTCGCGGGGCCCGGCTCTCCCCTCCCGCAGCCACAGGGACACAAGGCACCAGCTCAGCGTTTTTCTTTGTTTTTTTCATCTGCTCGGGCTGTTTACAGCGAGGACCGTTTGGGGATGCACCTCCCAGCCAGCTCCTCTTTTTTTTAGAGCTACCGAGCATCCCTGCGCCCCTCCGGAGAGGCTGGGGAATCCCACACACCTTTTTGGTTATGGAAATGCTGCCGGGGGGGGCTGGCTGGTCTTTTCCATTTGCTCCTCAAGACCCTCCCTGGCTGCTTGCTCTGACGCATCCTGAGCGCTTGGCTTTGTTTTGGTGGTGCAGATGGGAGTGGCCACGGGGACCAGCATCTCTCCGGGCTCTGTCGCTGGCAAAGTCTGGGCTTGCCTCGGCGTGGGCTCTGATGCTGCTGACACCAGACAGCACGGTCCTGGGCTGTGCCCCCTGCTGTGGGAGCTGCTTCTGGTCCCATCCGTGTCCGTGGAGGTGGAAGCAGGAGTCAAGTGTGTATCACAGGAGATGGATCTTGACCCACAGCCACCCACTGCCCCCACAGCATGCATGTGTTGGGGCTGCTGGCCCCGGGGTTCTGGTGGCCCCGGGGTTCTGGTGGCCCCGGGGTTCTGGTGGCCCCATGCTTCCCTGGAAAACATGTCTTGTGTTGAGCAGATGGCCCAGAATCTCAAAGTAACCCAGGAAAATAAGCTGATCAGTTTGCTGTGTGAGATTCTGCTTGTACGTTGGGAACAGTTCAGGGCTGTGCAAAGCGGGAAGTGTTGAAATTTGGCAGTGGAAGATCCTCAAACCCTGCTTTGCTTCTCCTTCTTAGCCCGTTGCAGTGAACCTTGCACGTGTCCTGCCAAGCCCCTGTGGCTCCTGGCTGGGAGCAGGGTGATTCCTGGCCCCACAGCATTTGTGTTGAGGGTGCAAATACTTTCCCTGCATTTTCCCTTTTTTACCAGAGTGTGTTTCAGTTCCTGCTCTGTTCCTGGGAGAGTTTCTAGCAGGTTTTGAGCCATGGAGGTCTTGCAGGACCCCTTGGCAGGGTAGCAGCCTGTGCCAGAGGGATGCTGGAGCCCCAGGAGCTTTTCTCCTGGCTGGACTGGACGAGCTGGTTTCTCTGAAAGTGGAAATGTTTTAGCAGTGACGCCAGCATGGCCAGGGATGGTTGTAACTTGCTCAGATCCTGAGGTTTCCTGCCTCCTTGCATGTTCCTTGCCCCCTTCCTCCCCCTGCCCCAGAGATTTGCCACCTGCCTGCATTGCTGTCCTTGCCTGGGGGCTGAAATCACCTCCGTGCTGTCGGGTGTGGTGTCCGTGCTGGTGGCAGCATCATTTTGGCTGGATCTGAGCTGCCTGTGAAGTCCCATCAGGCTCTTGCTGCCCCCTCCCCAGGAGGCAGGCACAGGCCGTGGCCATCCCCAGGGAGCAGCTGGGGCAGATGTCTCCTTCCAGAAAGCAGAAGCAAACTCCATTTCCTGGAGCCTGAGGCCAGCCACACTGGGAGAGTCACTGCAGAAATGGGGAACAGAAATCCTCCCTCCTCCTCGAGAGGTCAGCTTGTATCACCCTGGGTCTGTCACCCCTCCACAGGGCTGCTCCCTTGCCCTGCTGTTTTGCCTGGAGGAGGACAGGATCAGTATTGATGTGATGGGGCTGTGGGAAACCAGAGAATGACGTGGTGGGCACTGGGAGCTCGTGGATGCCAGCATGCTCGAGGGCTGAGACTGAAAATGTACATTTTGGGGGGCATTGAAGCCTCTGCATCAAGGTAGAGGGCTGCTTTTGGGGAAGCACTGCCCCGTGGCTCCAGACAGTCCCAGTGGCCAGGAGCTCTGGCTCCTAGTGCTAGCCTGACTTGACATTGGTGCTTCCCTGCCCCACGGGCACTTCTGCTCTCTGAAACATTTCCTTTCTGTTTCCTTCTCCTTGGCAGGAGGAGGGCATTGCCCTCATCACTTGTCTGGGAGAAGCTGGCTTCAGGTTAACCCAGGCCAAGGTCTTTGTGTACCTTTGGAAAGTGTTTGCTGGAGCTGGTTGGGCAATTCCTGGCTTTGGCTGGTGTCCCAGTGGGAATGCTGGAAGTGCAGGCTGAGCTGGGCTGGGAGGCAGAGGCAGGCATCCCCTCTCTGACCCGGAGCAGTGCCAGTGAGGTCAGGCTGCACAGTGCCCAGCCAGCTTTGATCCCACCGCCTCTCCGAGCCCTGTTCCTGTGCTGGAACACCCTCCTGGTGAAAAAGCTTATTTTTCCATCTCTAATTGCCAGGATGCCCTGGCAGGAGAAAGGGATGGGGGTGCATGGTGGCTGGGAAGTGAGGTGCTCCCCTCTGCCCCATGGCTCCCTGTCCTCTGTGTGTGCAAGCAGCAGACCCCAGCTGGGTTTGTGGGAGCCATGTGCTTGTTCCCTGCCTGTCCCAAAGTGCTTGTGCTTGGATAACAGAGAACAGCAGAGGCTCCAGGAAGACTGACTTTCATTTCCTCCCTGACCCTAAACACTTCCTATCAGCACCCTGAACTGGGAGGGTCTCCCTTTAGACCAGAGCAGGGGACGGGAAGAGCTGCAGGAGCCCTGATGTTTGGGGTGTCTCTGTTGCAGCACAGAGGTGGGAAGGGGTGCTGGGGCCCTGCTGGCATCCCACCCAGCCCCTGGGCAAGGGCTGCAGCTCCCAGCACCCACCACACAGCACAGCTCTGGGTGGAATGCCCGGGAGTGCTGTGCCAGGAGCTCGCTCTGTGGCATGTTGGCTGGAAAAGGCAGCTCCCAGCTCCCTCCAGAGCCCTTCACTCTGCAGAACATTGAAAACCTTCTGCCTCTGAGGGAGATCTGAGTGTGCAAAGCTTTGCCAGCTCCCAGAGACCTGGGCTGTGGCTGAGCATGGTGCTGGCTCAGCCCGAGCTGCCCACGCACCAGGGACCTCAAGTGGTGGTCCCTGTTGGCACCCAGCGCTGCCTCAGCGTGGTGATGGGGAAGTGACACGGCGTGGCAACAGCCACCTTCCCTTCTTCCTTCTTTTTGGGGGAGAAAAAGGATAAAACAGAGCACTCAGCAGCTTGGCACCAGCAAGCGCAACTTGCCGCATGTCCCGCTGGCTCTGGGCAGCCACGTGTGTTATTTCAGGGAGATAAAGCCTGCAGCTTTTCCGTGTCAGCCTTACAAAAGACAGTGCTTGGAGGGGACCTGCTGATGGGCTTCCCCTGCCTTCGGCCAGCTGTGGGGGCTGCAGGGGGCAGCACAGCTGTGTGCAGCCCCTGGCATTGGCACAGCCACTGCCCATCACCCCAGCAAGCCAAAAACTGCCTGTCGAGGGGCTGGCCCTGCCATGGTGGGGAGAGCTTGAGCTCCCTGCACAGCTCCCTGCGTGTGTGCTTGGTGTTTCCCAGTTCCTTGGACAGATAAACATCCAGAACTTGATTTTGTGCTTCATGAATTGGCTCTAGTCTTTTAAACTCCCTGTTTTGACATGTCTTTTCAGAGGCATTTTGCATCACTCCCGACCCAGACTCTCCCCCATGCTTCGGAGGGTGAATTTGGATGCTTGATTTAATTATCCTTTCCCCTTTCCTGACCCACTGGCCCCTGCTAGCTTGGGCTGTGCAGTTTTAATTAACATGGTTTTAAATTTAACGGGAGTTGACAGGGTTGTATAGGAGGGGCTGGGACTTATGTCTGGGGGGAGTGTGTAGCTGGGCCCCTGTGCAGCAGCCATGCTGCCCTCCCCTCTTCTCCGACAGTGATTCCTTTCATCTGGGACAGTTTTCCATCAGCTGGGGGGAGTAAGAGGAGGGCTTGGGTGCCTTAACACAGGTGCCTTCAACATGCAGTCACTGAGCAAACTGGGGGTTCTGGGTGGGCATCAGGGGGCACCTGCCCATAGAAGTGGCTCCCCTGATTGCCAGATTGGAGCCGAGAGATGAAGTGACTATCCCTACATCTTTTATTTTGTTTTAAGAATCAGTATAAGTGAGAAACAAGTGTCCTTGCAGAGGAGAAGGGCTGGAGGCATGACCTAGGTGTGCCTTCATGGTGTCAGCCAGACAGGGTAGGATCTGTGACACCAAACCCTGGTGTACAGGGCTAGGGGAGCAGCTCCCAGTTTTTCACCAGCCCTCAGGACTCATTGCAGTGGGGCTGGTCCCAGCCTGGCAAACATATGCCCCTGTGTTCCCCTTCTTGTACTGAGCAAAGCTCCATGGCACAGGACAGGGGATAGGAATTGTTTTTTCTATAGGGGGGACACACCTGCTGCATGTGGGTGGCAGGAGGGGGCTGTTGGGCTGAGCCAGGTCAGGCTGACCCCACTATCAGGGGATGGCCTGGTGCCCTTTGCCTCTTGCCTGCCTCCAACCTGGGTTGTGTTTTTCATAGCACACCTTGTGGGCAGCTTCTGTGTGTCCATGACTGTGCCCCAGTCCTGCTGGCAGGGGGTCGGCTGCGTGCAGAGGGGATGGAGCGGGTCGGGGTGGGTTTGGGCTCACCACTCTCTGCTCCTTCCCATCCCCAGTGCCTGCTGCAGGGCTGGGTGCTGGGAGGCTGCTTTGTCTCGCCCGCCATCCCGCACGCTTCATTTTTCAGTCTGGCGTGAGACAGGTGCCGTTATTAATCTTGACGGGGCTTTGCTCGCTGGGGACACGGCTCAGCTCGCTCCACCACCCGGCAGGGGCTGGGCACTGGTACCCCCAGCCCCTCACCCACCCATCCCCTTTGCTGGTGGAGCCCCAAGGACAGAGCCTGTTTTGCCGGCGATGTCTCCCTCCCCAGGGCTCGGTGTCTGGTGTTGGGGCCCCAGCCTGGCTCAGCATCTCCCAAGGTTTCTGCTTCTGCCGTGCTGCTGTTTTGTCTGCTCCCAATCAGTGTCTTTTGTTAGTGTCTTTGAAAAGAAGATAAGATCGTTTCCCCCTCCGCCAGCCCCGCTGGCAGCCTGGCCTTAACCACGGCCATTGTATCCTTGAGCCATCCAGCCCCGCAGAGAACAGCCGGGGAGCAGCCAGTTCCCCCTCGCTGGTGTCTTTCCAAGAGCATCTCTGCCGTGGGGAGGTAGGGCAGAAAATCCAGCCTCTTCCTGCATCCCGACTTGCCAGTTAGTTTTGTTGGGGAGCATCCCTGGGGATGCTGGTGTCAGAGGAGCGGGGATGCTGGGGGGGAGGATGGGGACGTCGCTGTCTCGCGTGCCGTGATCTGATCCGAGCTGAGCTGTGCAGCTGAGTGTGCTTCATTTTTAATTGCTTTTGGAGAGGGGTAGGGCGGGGGTGGCCTCTTGCTGCAGCTCTCTCCTGGCTGGGCTCAGCCCTGACACCCTCCCCTCTGGCTGTGGGTTCAGCCCAGCCATGACACGGGGGTGAACTGGGGGGGGCTGGGAAGACCCTGAATGCAGGACCCAGCAGCACAGGGAGGCACGTGAGGGTGGCAGCCCTGGCAGGGTGCCCGAGCCTGTGCCAGCCAAACACTGGTTAGGATTGCAACCCCACTACTGAGCGGGTGGGCCAGGCTGTGCCACTTTCAGCCACCAAACCTGGGTGTGTGAGGGATGCGAGTGCGTCCATCCCTCTGGGGGACCCGTCCCTTCCTCCCTTCCCCTTAGGAGGACCTTGCACCTCGCCACCTCAGCACATGCCTGACCCTCAGCCTGAGGCTTTCCCTGGTCGCTTTTTTTTGGCCCTGTTGGGTCCAAGTACATCCACGGCCTGAGCAGTGTGTGCCCAGGAGCTCAGTGGCACAGCGTGCAGGGGCGCTGGGGACGGGGGGCACCACGTGCGGATGCGGCGCAGCCTCATTTGTATGTGCTGCAGCCTGGAGTCGAGACTGCAGCTTCCCCCACCCTCCATCCCCCTGTGCAATTATTGCCAGAGAATATTAGTCAAGTACAAATTACAAACCATTCAAAGTCCTAAAGAGCTGTCAATCAGCCCCTGCTTATTATCCTAATCAAAAGGCGCTAAAAATAGTGACAAAACTTATTAGCGGGGGGGAAAGGGGAGGCCACCCAAATAGACGTGGAATGTCCTCTGCATGGCAGTCACCCCCCCAGGCACCTGCCCAGTGTTACACTGACCCTGCCTGTGCTCCATCCATCTCAGATGTTGCCTCTGGATGAGATGTGGAACCCAAGCTCCAGCCAGGACAGGAACCTGTTGGGATGCTGCGCTGGGGTGGGAAGCTGGGGGTGCTGAATCCCTTCTGTGCTGGACAGCTGAGCCCCTCGGGGGCAGATGAAGCCTCTGTCCTGCACTGGGTGAGCAGAGCTGGCTAGAGAGAGATTTCTTTTTCAGTATGAAAGGGGAAGAAGGGGCAGGTTGTGCAGGGTTTGGGAGTGGGTGGCAGAGCCAGGCGAGTGACTGTCCCAGCTCTGCAGGGCCCTGTCCTGCTCTGCTTCCCACCCAAAGCTCTGCCCTGAGCCCCTGCTGCTGCTGTGTGATTCCCCCCCCCCCCCCACCATCATGCACACTTGCAGCAAGAAACTGTCCCTTTTGAAAAACTTGGCTAAAACATGTTTCTCTGGCTGAGTCAGGGCTTGAGCAGCACAAGGTGCTCCCAGACCCTGTGGTGGTTCCTGCCATAGCATCTGTCTGTGCTGCTGGGGATGCAGAAGGTGACTGCCACCCCTGGAGACAAGATCCCCAGTTGGTGGCTGACCCTCCCTGCCACCAGTCCCGGCTGTCTGGAGACACAGAGGCAAGGCTGGAAATGCTGGTGTGTCCGGATGAACCAGCTTCACTTCTGCCCCGAAACAGCCCTCAGTGGGCTGGGGGTGCCTGTGCTGCCCTCCGGCCCTGCAGCGTCGCTCGGGGCAGCTCCAGCCGCCTCCTCTCCCGTCCCCGGGGGGGTTTGATGAAGTGGAGCAGAGAATCGTCCCCTCTTCACACATGAGAGATCAGAGGGAGCGGGTGTGAGCTGCGGGATGGAGAGGAGGAGGAGGAGGAAGGAGGCAGCCCTGGGCGCTGGCGTGGGGGGTGCTGGGGACAGGGACAGGGGCAGGGGCAGCTGCCGGGGGTGCTGACGTCCCCTCTGTCTCGCAGGCTGCAGCAGGAGCTGAGCTGACTTTGCCTCCTCACCCCGCGGCGTGGCTGTAGCTGGAAAGCTCTGGTAAGGCATCTCTGACAGCCCAGGGAGGGGGGAACTCAGCTGCTTCACCTGCCTGGGAGAAGGGAAAAGCTGCCAACCCCCCGGGGGGTGGGCTCAGATCTGGGGTACAGGGTGCTCTGGTCAGTGGCTGGGCAGGGCAGAGCCCTGGCTTCATCCTTCCCAACCCCCCCGGTGCTCCCCGCGGTTGGGGGGTGTGGGGGGACAAAGCTGAGGCCTTGCAACTCGTCACCGTGGTGGTTTGTGATTTGCTGCCAGCGCTGACCCCCTGGGAGCGGAAAGCAGGGGAGTTCCTGCAGGCTGCGACGTGCCCGGGGTGCTAATCCCCGCCGCAGGAAAACCTGCCTCCCCGCGCTGCCTGGCGTCGGGAGTGCTGGCCGTGCTCCAGCCTTGCTGCCACATCAACCCTGGGAGGGGAAGCCCTGCTGACAGCCAAGACCCTGGATGGGATGGGGAGCCATCCTGAGCCCCCCCCCATCCCAGTGCTCTGGGCTGCAAAAAAGCACTGGAGCAGGGAAATTGGCTGCCTGGATGTCGGTGGCTCAGAGCGTGCAGCCTGTTACATGCAGAGGGAACCCTGCCTTGGACATCAGCACGGCAGAGCTGCTGGCCGTGGGTATTTTTTCAGGCTGGCCACTGTGATGCTGTCCCACAGCTCCCAGTGATGCTGCTGGGCTGTGCTGGGAGCCGCCGTGGCTGGGCGATGGGTTCACCTGCTTCATTCCCTGCCCCTCAGCTCCAGGGGGGGTCAGAGGCAGGGGGGGGTGTCTCTTCATGGTCCCTTTTAACCCCCGGGGACCTGAGTGCACAGCACATTCCTGCCAGCATTAACAGCTCCTCTGCCTGGCTCTTGCACAACCCCATGTGTCCCTTTGCTCACCGGCTGCCAAGGCAGTGGTGGGGGGAGTGATGGGATTTCTGGGACCACCTTCTCCTCCCTGAGGGTGGGTGAGAAACTGTCATCCTCCCCCCCCCCAGGATGGCCACAGAGCTTAAGCCACATGGTCACGTTGGGTGAATTGCCTGCAGAGCAGGGTGGGGATGGTGCAAGGCTGCCAGTGCCTCGGGGCATGTTTTGTGGTTGCCAGCCTACATTTTGCACTAGCCAAACTGAAGCAAGCGTCTGCAGGTGTTCAGGTGCAAAGGTATTTGCAGCAAGAGAGCTCCAAGCAGGGCTGCAGCCCCTTCCCCAGGGGATGAGAGGCTTGTGCCCCCTCTTCCTCCTCCACTCCCACCTTTGGCTCTAGCAGCCAAAGCCCCAAGGGCTGGATTGGCCCCATCCGAGCAGCACAGACCCAGCAAAGCCCCTGCCAAGGAGGGTTAGCACCAGGCACAAGCTGGGACCTTGTGTGTTGGAGAGCTCTCCCTCCCCAAAACCACTGCACAAGGAGGGATGAACCCATGTCCCACAGCATCCCTGGCTGGGACACACCTGGAAGATGCACACCCTGTGCCCGTGGCCTAATGGGTGTGAAGGCGAGGGCCCCCTGCTTTGGGGACTCTGGGGAAGTGCCTGGAGGACCTGCTCTTTCTGTTCTCTGCTCCTGGCTAAGCTCTGGGCACACCAACTGTTTTACACTCTGCTGTTTCTCAGTGCACTGCTGGCCCAGGCTGGCAGCCCCAGGGGCTGCACTCGGGGGATGCTCGTGTCCCCAAAGTGCTGCTGCATCTGCCGGCCCGCTCGGGTGTTTTCCTGCCTGGGGAAGTGCTGCTGCTTCCAGGGGAAACTCTGAGAGGCTGTGCCCTTGCTCACAGTCGCGTGGGCAGTCACAAGCCACATGGTCACAGCCCCACTGTGCCCCCACTTTCCTCCCTGCCCTGCTGCTGCAGTCTTGGAGCAACAGCGGGTGCCAGAGCCCCAGGCAGAGGTGAGCCAAGGGCTGGTGGGGATGGGGAGGTTCACTTTCCTTACCAGTGGGGGCTTTTTCTCACTGTTTCTAAGGTCCTGTTTCCCCCCACTGTTCTGCTTTAGCATCTCCTGCACCAGGCTTTTAAAAGTGCAGGTTTTTTTTATGGGACAGAACCCATCCCCTGTGCCATGGGATCTGCCTCTGGATGGACAGTGGTGACAATTTGCGAGTGCAAAGCTTATATTTCACCTCCCTTTGCTCCGAGGCCCCCAAAGCCCAGCACAGATACGTGTGGGGTGGGTCCTGTGGCAGATAGAGGCATCAGCCCCTCCTCGTTGCCTGTACACGTAAGAGGAAGGACAGTTCCTCTCCCTGCTGGAGTGGCTGCCATAGCTGTACCCAGCCCAAAAAATCAGTTTATTCCCATTCCCAAGCCCTGGCAGGATCTGAGCCCGCCAGCACAGTTGCAGCTGAAGCAAACCTGCATGGAAGCAGGATGTGGAATGCTGCCTGTCATCTCGGTAATTTGGGAGCTGGAAAACGTAGAGGGAAGTTGGTTTTTTTGGAAAATCAGCCCCAATCATCAGACAAAGCCTTTGCCATGAGGAGCAGAGCTGGGAGGGGAGCTGAGCTTGTGCCTGCCACCCCCAAGTGTCCCCACAGCAGGAGCCAGGGGCTGTGCAGGTTGCTGGAGCTGCCTCTGGCTCTAGCCCCCTCATGGGGGCTCAGCCCGAGCTTCTCTCAAAAGCTGGGTGAGAAAAACTCCCTGTTGGGTGAGGCTGAGCCCTCAGCAAAGCCCCATGGGCGGCTGCAGCCAGGTCCACACCCTGTGGGCAGCAGCTGCCTTCTCTACTCCTTTCCTGCTTATTTTTTCTTATCAGAAATATTCTCCTCCCTGGTTGTCTCCACCTCCCTTTTTGCTCCTGCCATGCGTGATCTAGCCTAAATATTTCCTTCCATAGCTTCAGGACACTGCTGGGTATCCTGCCATCTTTGGAGACTGCAAATAATTCCCCTTCTTCATTTATATCATTACCTTGAAGGTATTTATAGAGCATGATCTTGAGTGGTAAGGAAGGCATGACTATATATAAGGCAGAGATCCCTTGGTCCTTAGCTGCTGACTGCCTGGAACTTCTCCTGATTTCAACTTTTATCCTATTTGCTGCATATTTTTGACTTCACAGGAACATCCTCAGCAGTTAAACCCCCATCCTGAGCAAGCAGAGTGATGCAGCTACGGGTTCTCCAAATGTCTGCCATCGGAGTCATGCAAACTCCTGACTAGTTGCCTGGATCTTGTCTTCTCCTACCCATGCCCTGACAGAAACCCTCTTGTCAGAGGAAACGTGGCTGTATGGGCTGCTGAGCTACATCCCACAGTGGGTGCCTGGGTGTCCCTGAGCACCGGTCCGGGCATCCTCGCCCCACCCTCCCACAGCCCAGCGTGCTTCCCTCTGCTTCCCAGATTCCCAGATCCTGGCAGCTCCGCTCCGGGCCTTGGCAGGAGGTGGCTCAGCCCAGGGCAAGGGCAGCACGGCCAGACTTTCTGGCAGCTGATGCTTGAACAGACTCCAGAGGTTGTTTCGTTTCGTTTCCTAGCGGGCAGGCGTCTGTCGCACCAGCCTTGAGAAGCCTAATAATAATAATAATAACAACAAAATATAATAATAATAATAA
>NW_009953486.1:9183953-9188428 GCF_000747805.2 Chaetura pelagica | reverse complement strand
CTTATTGGGAAGGTGGTGGGAGAGGAGGGTCCCTGGAGAGGGTCTGGCAGGCCCGTGCTGGTGGCTTCGCCCCTCCTGAGCGCTCCCTCTTGCAGGGGGAGTCACCACCTTCGTGGCCCTCTATGACTACGAGTCCCGGACTGAAACGGACTTGTCCTTCAAGAAAGGAGAGCGCCTGCAATCCGTCAACAACACGTGAGTGTCCCTGCAGCCGGGCCCCCACGGGGGAGGGGGAGCTGCCGCCTTTGTCCTTCCCACGGAGCCCCCAGGCCCAGCTCTCCCTGGGGACGGGTGCTCAGGGAGGGATGCTCTGGGTGATCACTGCCTCACCAGCACTGCAGGTGATCATTTGCTTGCTCCCACATCCTTCTGGACCTGTTTCTGGTCTTGACATCAAGCCATGTCCTTCTGGCTTGGTGGCCAGTTGGTGCCCCTCAACACAGAGCCACATCCCTGCCAGTCCCCTGTCCCCGTCAGCTCCCTCTGGTTTGCCTGGACACATCTCAGCTTCACGGGTGCTTTCCCCTTGGTTTGTGCTGTGTCTCTGGTCTCAGCTTCTCTCTTTTTTTCTCTCCTTTGTGCCACGCTGTCCTTTAGGAGAAAAGTGGACGTCAGGTGTGTATTGCAGGTTATTACTGTTATTATTCTGAACAGTCTTAAATGACAAAAGCCCATCTGCTGCCCCTCTTAGGGGGAGATCAGGTGGGGCAGGGCTGGGAGGAAATGGTTGCCCAATGGTTTTGTGGTCAGTTGGGTTTGTCCTCCCTGAGTGACCAAGGCAGAGCAAGGAGCCCCTTCCCGTGCTGGGGAACTGCCCCATCCAGAGCTGTGTCTGCACCCAGGAGCTCTGAACCTGCCCCACTTGCCCTGTCGGTGCCTGGCCCACCTCTGCAGTCCTGGTTCTGTTGGATGTCTGCTCTCCTCCTGGCTCTTTTTTTTGCAATTATCCTGGTTCTCCTGGTTCCAACATTGTTTATCAATGGCGATTCATTTAATTCTTGAAGTCCAGGATGGGCAAGGCTTCGATGCTGCAGGAAAAGCCTGAGTTGGGGGAGTAAAGTGCTTCTTGCTTTCACAGCCTCAGCAGCATGCAAGCGCCAGACTTGAGTTCTGGTTTGGGCTGTCCAAAGTGAGCTCTGCCCACTGGGGGTCTGTGTTGGGGCCAAATATGAGGGTGTTTTATTTTCCTTAATGCCTTAAGTCACCTCTGGAGTTTCATACTTCTTTCCCTCTTCAGCTGTTGTTTGTCAAAGGCTTGGTCAGAGGGCAGGGTCAGGGTGTGATGGGCTCTTCAGCACCCTAGGGAACAAAAGGGCCATTTTTTGGTGCTGCAGCCCATCAGTGGAGGGTGAAGGATCAGGCTGCTGACCTTCCCAGTGTCTGCTGCAGCTGCCTGGGTGGGATGTCCACAGGGGAAGAGGGGGGGGGGGAAGCTGTGCCATTCATGCAGTGCCTGGGGGGGTGTAAATCTCTCCTAGGATCTGGGGTCGTGCAGGGGGAGAGGAGGAGCCTCCACATCCCTCCCCTCCCTGCTCCTGCATCCCAGCAAAGCCCAGACTGTCCAGGATGGCCCTCACCCTTCCAGTTGGGCCAAATCCATCCACCCCAATGTGAAAAGGCTCTCGTAGTACCATCCCAGTGGGAGGAGGTCTCCTCCCAGCCAGCTGGCAGCCAGCAGGGATGTGGTGGGATATTTTTGGTAAGATCGTGCAGGGAATTGTTGAAATGCTTTGTTTTGGTGGTGATGATGATGATTATTTTTTTTTTTCCCTACTGAGACATTTTTGGAATAGTTTGTTTTTGCTGAATTCCCAGCTTGCAGCCCCAGCTGGAATAAAGCCACAAGTCAAAAGCTGGGCATTGCTTAAGCAGATGTTTTCTCTCATCCTGTGGGAAAGGAGCACAACCAGCCTCCTGTCTCACTCAGAGCCACCCCAGTAAATGTGACTGGGGCAGCAGCAGGATCCCAGGCTACCTGCTACGAGGTGCCCTGGGGCTGGGAGAAGATAAAATGCCATCTGGGGCTGCTGCAAGGCTGGGGGTGGGCTGTGGGCCAGCAGCAGAGTGCAGTTGAGGAGATGCCCAGGGGGTCCCCTCTGTCCCTGGCCTTGATGGGTCTTGCAGGGGTGATGGAGGTTATTAAGGTTTTTCTGCAGAGTGTTTGTGGAGGTCCTCTTGCCAAGTTCTTGCATCCTGGCAGTGCTGTTCCCACGGATCTGCAGTTTTCCCAAAGCCTTGTCTCCCTCGTGATCAGGATAAATTAGGTGACTCTGTCTTTGATGGGCCAGCAGATTCAGGTGGTGGGAGGAAGCCCTGCTGTCTGCAGGGGAGGGGAAGCCACCTCCTGCTGTCCTGTTGTTCTTCTCTATTTATTGTCCTTTTTTACCCCATCCTGTGCAGGAGCCTGTGGGTGGGAGGACAGTGAGAAGGCTCCTGTGCCCTCCCAGCCCCTGGGAACCTGTTTGGAGCCAGTGTGCCCAGGTTGGAGGCACAGTGGGTCAGCCCTGGGTTTCTGGGGATGGCACAGGGGCTCCTGCAGGGCAGAGCTGTGCTGGGGCCATGGGGCCAGCACCGTGGGGCTGTGTGGCTCTGGGTGAGCAGCCATGCAGGCACAGCCCTTGCTGGGGCTGTGGGGAAGCTCGTGGTCAGGGGCTGTGGCCACACAGGGTGACATCTCAGGGCTGCAGGGTGGGCACCCGAGCTGGATGGAGCCTCCTGCATCCAGGCTGGGTATCACTGCAGGGTAGGTCTCACTCCCCCTGCTCAAACCTCAGCCTTGTCCTGTTGCTTTTTTGCAGCCTGCATTTAACAATCTCTCTTGGCTTTTCCTGGTGCTTTTTCTTAATCACTTCCGTGACTCTGTCACTTTTCCTCGTTTCCCCTCCCTCCCCCTTGCCTCTTGCTCCCCACTGCCTGGGATCCCCAGGGCCCCTCAGGCTCCAGCCAGACCCTGTCCACATTCAGGTGGCTCTGAAGGCATTTTGGCTCGCTGGCTGCCCTGCCCAATGGAAGTTTAAAGCATCTCACATGTGGATGGGTGGCCCCAGTACAGTTTGCCCAGGCAGAGCCATGGGCAGGGGCTGGCAGCAGGAGCATTCCTGGCTGAGCATTCCCCAGCTGTGGGCTGGATGGAGCCTCCTGCATCCAGGCTGGGTATCACTGCAGGGTAGGTCTCACTCCCCCTGCTCAAACCTCAGCCTTGTCCTGTTGCTTTTTTGCAGCCTGCATTTAACAATCTCTCTTGGCTTTTCCTGGTGCTTTTTTTTAATCACTTCCGTGACTCTGTCACTTTTCCTCGTTTCCCCTCCCTCCCCCTTGCCTCTTGCTCCCCACTGCCTGGGATCCCCAGGGCCCCTCAGGCTCCAGCCAGACCCTGTCCACATTCAGGTGGCTCTGAAGGCATTTTGGCTCGCTGGCTGCCCTGCCCAATGGAAGTTTAAAGCATCTCACATGTGGATGGGTGGCCCCAGTACAGTTTGCCCAGGCAGAGCCATGGGCAGGGGCTGGCAGCAGGAGCATTCCTGGCTGAGCATTCCCCAGCTGTGGGGCTGGGGGCTGCAGGGGCTGCACCCCTTCCCAGCAGGGCTCTTCTGGCTCACCCCCTGGGTGCCTGCAGGTGGGATTGGGGCAGTCTGAGGGACTCCTGGCTTAACACTGAGTGTGTTTTGGTTCTCTTGCAGGGAAGGTGACTGGTGGCTGGCTCATTCCCTCACCACGGGACAGACGGGCTACATCCCCAGTAACTATGTCGCTCCCTCAGACTCCATCCAGGCTGAAGAGTAATTGCATCTTTCAGACAGTTTAAAGACAAGGGTTTGCACCCTGAGCTCTCCTCCCTCCCCTGCCTCCCCTTCCAGGCCTCCAGGCTTTTCCTCTGGGAATCTGCAAACCCCTCAGATGTTTTCCAGCTCTACTTTAGGGCTTGTAAAATATGGGGGTGCAGTGGAGGGATGAGCGATGGTGCAGGGGGATCGTGGTGGGCCTGATGCTTTTGGTCTGGATTTCCCTTTTCCTGATGGACACACATCCCTGTGTGAGGATGCTGGCACCTCCACCTGTGTGCATCAGGCAAAGCTGGCCTCGAGTCCCAAAGCAGGAGGTGCCAGTGACATCCCTGCAGCCCGTCCCCAACCAGTGGCACAGCATCCCCTCTAGCAAGAGCTGGGGGGAGTTCAGAGGTCCCCAGAGCCCTGCATTTGGGGAGGCTTTTGGAGCAAAGGCGTTTTGTGGCCTGTGGTGCTGGGTTGCTCCTTGGGCTAAGCCTGAGCCCAGATATGCAGCCCGTGGTCCCCAAAACCTGCGGCTGGGAGGGGTGTGGGGGGAGATAGGGCTGAGCCCACTGCTCAGAGAGGCACTGGAGGGGGTGGGTGAGTGGCAGGCACCGAGCTGTGCCTTGTCCTTGCAGGTGGTATTTTGGGAAGATCACTCGCCGGGAGTCGGAGCGGCTGCCGCTGAACCCTGCAAAACCCCGCGGG
>NW_009953486.1:9178842-9183422 GCF_000747805.2 Chaetura pelagica | reverse complement strand
TGCTGAACCCTGAAAACCCCCGGGGGACCTTCCTGGTCCGGGAGAGCGAGACCACAAAAGGTGAGCAGGGCTGGGGGTGGGGGGGACACAGCCTGGGGGAGCACGTGGGGATCCCAGTCCCCTCAGTCACTTTGTACGCTCCCAGTTCCCCCTGCTTGGGCAGATGGGGAGGGAGAAGTAGGCAAAGGTCGTGCTTTGCAGACAGGAGCCGATGCTGGGGGGGGTGTGAGCGATGCCCCTGGGCACGGGCAGCCTGGGGGGGCCTCCTGCCAGTGCTGGTCCCCAGGGAGCAGTGCTCGCCCTTCAGACACACAGTTCAGCTCAGGGAAGGGTGAGAGCCCCACCACCCCAGGCAGCACCACCAGGCAGGATTCTCTTTTTTTAAAGTTTGTTTTTTTCACAGCCCCAAGTAGATGTTTTTTGGTTTTTTTCCTGGTTCCTGTGTAGTGGCAAAACCTGGAACGTGTGCTTCCTGGGAAAGCAGGCAGAAGTACTGATGAATCTTTGGGTCCTTCTTTCAAGTCTAGCAACTCTTTATCCTTGTTTTGTGCCTCCCAAAAGCACAAGTTGTGATTTCTGCAGTTTGGCTGCCTGAGGTTGCTGTTTCTTCCCTAGATACGTGGTTTTGTTTGGCTCCAAACACGCCTTTGGGATAAAGATCCTTGATGTTCCTTTCTGGTTTGATGCCTTGAACTTGCCAGTATTGATTTTATTCTGGTGGAAACAGCTTGTCCAAGCAGCAGCATTTATCTTCCTTGCTGTTCTTTGCAGCCCCAGCAGCTGGAGAGAAGGACAGGCAGGGCTGGGGGGCTTGTGGGGGAGTGATGTCCCTTACAGCACATCCCATGGGAATGCTGAGCCAGCTCTTGGCTGCCAGGGCTGGAGGAGCAGCAGGGATCACTGTGCCCAGATGACTGACCTGACAGCCCCCTCCACTGGCTGGTGGCAAGCTTGGCAGAGCTGCCCTGCCAGCAGGGGCAGCTGGAGGCTGTGACCAGGTGGCAGGGCTGTCCCCAAGGGCCACATGTCACCCCTCCCTGGCACGAGGTGCCAGCTCCCCCTCCCCAGCCTTTGGGTGGGACCAGCACCCTGCGTGCCCAGCCCTCCTCCCCTATGCCCACCCCCCCCAGGTGGGACCTGCAGCACATCTCCCCCCATCCCTCCCTCCTGCCCACAGGTGCCTACTGCCTCTCTGTCTCCGACTTCGACAACGCTAAGGGGCTCAACGTGAAGCACTACAAGATCCGCAAGCTGGACAGCGGCGGCTTCTACATCACCTCCCGCACCCAGTTCAACAACGCAGCAGCTGGTGGCCTACTACTCCAGTGGGTAGCCACCCGGGGTCCCCTGGGGGTCTGGGTGACACCCTGGGTGCTGTGCCTGTCCTCGCTGCGGGACGGGTCAGTCAGTGTGGGGCTGGAGGACTCCAAAACAGTTTTTGGGGACCCTAATAAGAAGCTGCTTGGGTTTTAGGGAAGAGGGTTTGGGTCCCTGAGGTGTTTTTGTGGGGTAAAGACATCGCGTGCCTCAGTGTCATCCTGGTGTTGTCCCTCCTGTGCTAGAACACGCTGACGGTCTGTGCCACCGTCTCACCAACGTCTGCCCCACGTCCAAGCCCCAGACCCAAGGCCTTGCCAAGGATGCCTGGGAAATCCCCCGGGAATCGCTGCGGCTGGAAGTCAAGCTGGGACAGGGCTGCTTCGGAGAGGTGTGGATGGGTAAGGATCATTCCTTTCCCTCTGTCCCCTCTGTGTCACCACCTGCAGGTGCCTGAAGCCTGCAGTGGGGTGGGGGAGCAGGCGAGGGACACTGTCCCCTGCCCAGTAAGTGTGTCCTGAGCGGTGTGTCCTGTGCCACAGGGACCTGGAACGGCACCACCCGGGTGGCCATCAAGACGCTGAAGCCTGGCACCATGTCCCCAGAGGCCTTCCTGCAGGAGGCCCAGGTCATGAAGAAGCTCCGGCACGAGAAGCTGGTCCAGCTTTACGCTGTGGTTTCAGAGGAGCCCATTTACATTGTCACTGAGTACATGAGCAAGGGTGAGCACGGGAAGGGTACCAGGGGGTGGCTGAGGGGCTCTGCTCCTCCGGATTGCTGTGACCATGGTCTTCCTCACAGGGAGCCTCCTGGACTTCCTGAAGGGGGAGATGGGGAAGTACCTGCGGCTGCCCCAGCTGGTGGATATGGCGGCTCAGGTGGGTTTGTGCATCTCTGGAGCCTCCTGCCTCCCCTTCTGAGGGCACTGGCTGCCCCAGCACCTTGCTGGACTCTCGTGGTCATCCCCTGCTGAGTGGTGGGTACTCCACAGCCTCACTCAGGCGGGTGCCACCATCCTGCTGGCTGCTCAGCCCGGAGCAGGGTTGCATTCAGGGACCATCATTTGGCCAGTTCCTGTTGCTGCCAGCTGTCCCTGGCCAGCAAACCTGCCTCTGCCTGGGTTTTCTTGAGCACCCACCTATTCCTGCACCTCAAATGGGGTCCTGCTGCAGAGCTGTTCCCCTTGGTGATGCTGGATGTCCCCAAGGGACCCTTGTGTCACCTGCCAGCCTGTGCCCCATGTGCTGGTCCCCACAGATTGCATCTGGCATGGCCTATGTGGAGAGGATGAACTACGTCCACCGGGACCTCCGGGCAGCCAACATCCTGGTGGGGGAGAACCTGGTGTGCAAAGTAGCTGATTTTGGCTTGGCACGCCTCATCGAGGACAACGAGTACACTGCTCGGCAAGGTGAGTGCCCAGGGCTGCTGCTACCATGCCCAGGCAGGTGGCACCAGAGCTGTGGCCACTGGTCCCTCATCCCTAGGCGTGTGTGTTGATTCTCAAGCTGTCATGTGGTTGCATGGGGGTCCCAGAGGCACCACAGGGCCAGGAGCAGCCTCTCACC
The DNA here is from genome assembly GCF_000747805.2 of Chaetura pelagica. Lineage (NCBI taxonomy): Eukaryota > Metazoa > Chordata > Aves > Apodiformes > Apodidae > Chaetura > Chaetura pelagica. The sequence goes on along the minus strand of NW_009953486.1, from coordinate 9,180,537 downwards.
CTGCCTTTCCATCCAGGTGCCAAGTTCCCCATCAAGTGGACAGCCCCTGAAGCTGCCCTGTATGGCAGGTTTACCATCAAGTCAGATGTCTGGTCCTTTGGCATCCTCCTGACCGAGCTGACCACCAAGGGCAGAGTGCCCTACCCAGGTGAGGGCTGGCACCTGCTGGCAGAAGCCCTATCTCCATTGTGGTGCCCCAGCACAGCTCCCTGTCCCCAGTCCTTGCCCCTGGCACCCCATAGTCCCCCAGAGAAGCAAACCAATGCAAAGTTTCTCCTGCAATTTAGGCAGGGAGGGTGGACTCGGGGCTGAGCTTCTCCTGCCCAGCTCTCCTGCCTGGCTGGAGGCAGGGTCACAGCCAGCCTGTCCTTCAGTAGTCCCTGGGCAAGGTGACAGGCTGGCAGGGATGCTGGAGGGTTCCTCTGTCACCAGGGTTGCCCATTAGACTCACCCCAGCACAATGCCCTCGGTGTCACCTCTGGGAAAGGTGGAGTGCAGGACCTGGCCTTGCTCTCTAATCAGTGCCACGTCTCCTGTGGCTGCACACAGGGATGGTGAACCGGGAGGTGCTGGACCAGGTGGAGCGGGGGTACCGCATGCCCTGCCCGCCCGAGTGCCCCGAGTCCCTGCACGACCTCATGTGCCAGTGCTGGCGGAAGGACCCGGAGGAGAGACCCACCTTCGAGTACCTGCAGGCTTTCCTGGAGGACTACTTCACCTCGACAGAGCCCCAGTACCAGCCTGGAGAGAACCTATAGACCCGGAGCTGCTCCTGGCACCAGGGACGTTGCCGTCCTGGCCTCCCTGCAGAGGGGCTGGTTCCTGTGGGGCAGCCCCAGAGCGGGATGGGGCATCGCCTCCAGCTGTGGCCAGGGGAGGTGCTGGGTCCCTCTGTCAATCATTAAGACTTCTGGCCTGTGTTTAACCAAGAGGTGCCATCCCACGGGCAGGAGGAGCCTGTGGGCACCAGCAGAGCTGGCTCGGGAGGGCAAGCAGAGCATCTTCCACTGAGAGACTTGGCTTTTGGGAGACCTTTCCCCCCAGAAGCTCTGGGGTGAGCCCAGAGGCACTGAGGAACAGCATCACCCCACCTTGGATGTGCCGCCTCCATTCCCTGCACCCCCTTTCTAAATCAGCACAAAAGTCCCTGCCCTTTTGCCCTCCCCACCATCCCTGCCTTGGCTCCGATTCCCTGAGGGTGCTGGCAGAGACCTGTCACCCCGGGGAAGGCACAGTCCCGGGCTGGTTTGGACAGGGTGGATGTGGTGGTGGCAGGGTGGGTGGCAGTGGGATGCCAGCAGCCCCCCTTCCTCGGGTGTCCCCCTGCCCTTGTGGCAGGGCTCTGTGGCTGAGCTGTGCCAGCAGGCACCAGAGGTGTGACACGTGGCTGCTCGTGGCTCTGGTGACTGCCCCATGGGAACACTTGGGTGCACGTTCCAGGCTCCCAGCTGCATCTGTCCCCACAGGGGACCCATCTCATCTCTCCTGGGAGCAGCACAGGGGGTGCTGGCAGAGCCCTTGCCCTACCTGTGGCCAGCCCCACTGCCCTGGCTGCACCTTCTCCCAGCAAGTGCTCCTGGTCTTCCAGCTGCCCCCCAGGAAGCACTACAGCCCCCCAGCCACCCTCCCCAGCTCCCACCAGCAGTGTCCCCTTGCCTGGCCCTGCCACCAAAACTGGTGATGCCGCCGGGCCCG
>NW_009953486.1:9174808-9177485 GCF_000747805.2 Chaetura pelagica | reverse complement strand
TGCCGGGGTGGGTGGCAGTGGGATGCCAGCAGCCCCCCTTCCTCGGGTGTCCCCCTGCCCTTGTGGCAGGGCTCTGTGGCTGAGCTGTGCCAGCAGGCACCAGAGGTGTGACACGTGGCTGCTCGTGGCTCTGGTGACTGCCCCATGGGAACACTTGGGTGCACGTTCCAGGCTCCCAGCATCTGTCCCCCCAGGGGACCCATCTCATCTCTCCTGGGAGCAGCACAGGGGGTGCTGGCAGAGCCCTTGCCCTACCTGTGGCCAGCCCCACTGCCCTGGCTGCACCTTCTCCCAGCAAGTGCTCCTGGTCTTCCAGCTGCCCCCCAGGAAGCACCACAGCCCCCCAGCCACCCTCCCCAGCTCCCACCAGCAGTGTCCCCTTGCCTGGCCCTGCCACCAAACCTGGTGCTGCCGCAGGGCTCGGTGCGTGGCACGGGTGGTAGTTCATGGTGTGGGAGTGTTTTCGGGGGGGAAATAATTCATCTTTCACTGATGCTTTTGTCCACACGGTACGTTTTTAGCTGCCTTCCACCTGCCACCCCTCGTGTCTCGGCTGCTGGGCTGTGATGCCCAGGTGGTGGTGGGATCACCCCTAGCCACAGGCTGTCATCCCAAAGGAGAATCGTGGGAAGCACTGTGCCAGACAGGAGACATTTGCCTTCTCACCTCCCCCCCCACCCACTCCCCAAGCCCTCTGCCAGGTTTTGGCAGTGGGTGGCTGTCTGTGCACCCAACCCCTTCACTCTCCTGCCTGGTGCCTGCCTTGTACATACCCCTCAAGCAGCCCCCACGCCCCCCAAGCCCTGACTTAGTTGCATGTGTTGGTTTTCCCCCCCTCCTGCAGCTGTACCAGGCTGGAAACCCTTTGCCATGGTGGCTCATGAGGCTTTGCTCCCTCAGCTCTCCAGGTCCTGGGCCCTGCAATGCCCCCTGCTCATAAAGACCTGGAGGTCCTTTGGATGCTTTCCTGGACTGGGGGGTGGAAGGGGCTGGGGGTGGTGCTGGCACAGCACACACCCCCAGCAGGGACCTGGAGAAGGGGAGCCAGCAGCTTTGCCCACCTCTCAGTCCTGGGGCAGTGGGTTTTCCTTGCCTCCCCATGGCTTGTGGGAATGGGGTTCCCCTCCAGCACATCTTCCTTGCAGACAGCAGGTCCAAACTGCCCCTCACCAGCACCCCCCACTGTGCCAGTGTCCCAGGAGAGCCGGGTGGGAGCTGAGCAGGGGCAGGGGGCTGGCTGAAACCCTCATCCCTCCCCAAACACAAACTGCCTCCTGCAGCTCCCTGGCTGCTTAGTGCAAACCAAGTGCAAGGTTGGTTGGTGGCTCCTTTCTAATGAGTAAAACCTGCAAAATCAGCTTGGATGGGAGCTTCAGTGGTACAGGGAGATCCTGCCTGTGCTGGCTGGGAAGAACAGTGGTTGGTTTAATGGATATTTTTTAAAGAATTTTGGGACTTGGAGCCTTTTCTCCTTCCCCCATCCCTCCTTTCTAGCAGAGTGGCTGTGCCTGCAATTCTGTGCTTGGGTGGGGACTCAGCAAATATCAGTGTTCTGGGTATTTCCAACTTTGCATCCCTGAGTTTGGTGGCTGCTGTGTCCCTGTTGGTGCTGCCAGAGAATCCCCATCCCACAGCAGCCGGTCTGAGGGGTGGCCCGTGCCATGAATTACACAGAATTCCCATCCCTAGGACAAACCTCTTCCAACTGCAGTGTGTGGAAGCCAGATGAGGTCTGAGAGCTGGGGAGAGAGAAGGCAAGTGCACATGTTAAGGGTTGGCCTGTGGTTGCAGCAGGGACAGGGTCTGCACCAGCACCATGGGATGGGGTCAGGCTGAACCAGTGGGTTCATTTTCTGGCTCTTTCCAGCAAATGGCAGAGCAGGAACAGACCCTCAGCACAAGGAACACCCTGGGCTGGCTTGATTCCCTGTGGCTTTTGATGGGCTGATGAAGTGAAAGCAATCCTGAGGAGCCCCCCTGCACACGTGTCCATCCATGTGTCCATGGTTTGGTGGGACCAGGAGGCCCTGTGGATTGAGAGCCTCTCCTGTCACTGTTGTTGTCTGCCAATTTATTTTTTAAGCCAATAAACTCCAGAGAGGAGCCCCCACCTCTTTGGCTTCCCAGGATCAATAACTCCCCACAGCTCCTCTGCTGTCACCATTTTTTTTAAAGTGTTTTGTAAGATCTCCAACCAACTATGCAGAGAACATGTGGGTCTGTGTGTCTCTCTCTCCCCAGCTCCCCATTCCCCCCACCTGCCTTTTTCAGTGTCAAATATTTAGCTTTTCTTTTTTTGGTTGTTGTTGTCATTGTTGTTCTTTTTGGATAATAATAAAAATTTGGAACAAAAAACCCCAACCTGAAAAGGTACAGCTTTGTGGGTGGTGAGGGGTTGAGATGCTTTGAAGCTCTGATGTTGATGTAAATACTTTGCAATTTGATAATTAAATACAAAGAAACCTCACAAAAAGAAAAAGAAAAAAAAAAGGGAGGGAGAAAAGAAAAAAGTGTAGCTCATGTATGAGAGGATTTCTTAGCATCCCTGTTACAGTAGTTGCTGACATGGTGACCCTGCTATGCACATCAAAGCCACAAGCCCAGCGGGCAGATCTGACTGCCAACCCCCCCCAGCTGAGCTGGGGGTGCAGGATGGGGCAGGGGGTGCCCTCCCTTC
>NW_009953486.1:9165912-9174089 GCF_000747805.2 Chaetura pelagica | reverse complement strand
CAGCAGGATGGGCTTCATCAGCAAGGACAAGAAGCAGGCCTGCTTTGTTAGCATAACAAGTGGCTGCTGATTGGGCCCCCTCACTTGGTGATTAAGGAATTGATGTATAGCTGGGGGCAGCAGATCCTCTGAGGGTAGGGTGGTTGCGCTGCTGGTCCTTCACCTGCTGCTCCCTCCTCCTCAGGCTGGTAAGTGACTTTTTTCCTGTCTTAAATATTTCATGCTTTATGTTTTGCTTCTCTTTAAAGCAATGAAGTGACTGGGAGGTTATCTCCTGTTGGGGAGTCCCTGGGGTCCCTGTGTGATGTGTGGGCTGGGTGGTGAGGTCACCCCTGTGATGGGAGCAGGGCTGAGGCTCCTCCAGCAGCAGGGGCCCTTTGAAGAGGTCAGTCCTGTGGAATGGGGTGGGAAGGGGGTGACATCAGCCTGGAGGGGCAGAGGTTGCTGGGCCAGGAAGTGTGAGATGGGAATCACCACCCAGGTCCACTCCTGCTGGGCATCCCAGCCTGAGCAGGTGCTCCTGGGGGTTGGCACCACGTGCCCCCTCGAATGGACTGAATCTTGTTCTTTGCTTCACACTCGTGTCATGTTTTGCCCTGTAAGCCCAGGAGAGGATTTGGATGTGAGGGTGGGGCTGCCCCACGGCAGACCTGGTGAGGGGACAGGGGTGCTGTGCTGGGCAGTTTGTGCTGGTAGCAGGTTTTTAAAAGGGCAAGGATGAGTTGTTGTTGGGTCTGAGTACCCCCTTCACTCCCCCCAGCGCTCAGTGGGACCCCCAAAGTGTTGAGTCCTGGCTCTTGACCCAGACTCCCAGAGGATATTGCTTGTGAGCCTGAACTGCTCTATGTGCTGAGGGTCCTCCAGAGCAAATCCTGGGCTGCTTTGGGGTCTCACTGGCTGTGCTGCTCCCTGCTAGCAAGGGGTGGAGTGAGAGGCTGCCAGCAACCCCTGACTTGGAGCACAAAGCCTGTCTCTGTCCCATGCCGGCTGCCACTCGGATCTCATCTGTCCCAGCAGCAGGTCTGGGTGGCACTTGTGCTGCTTGTCCTCCCTTGCCCTGCTGCCAGAGGATTTGCCTTTGCTGGGAGAAGCAGCAAAGCCCTCTTGCCAAGGGCTAATCTCCAGGCTGCCAAGGGAAGGGCTGAAGTCCTTACCTGACACACAGCTTCCCTCCCGAGGTCTGAGGGCTGGGAAGCAGCCCCGGTGCAAAGAGACAGGCAGGACCATAGGGCACTGGCAGGGTTGGGCTCTCTGTGGTTTCCCTGGCTCTGGGTTTTGGCTGGACCAGCCCCAGGGTAATAGCGTGAGGGGATGAGGCTGGTGGCTGTGGGAGCCCAGTGCTATCAGCAGCAGCTGCCTGGTGGGTGATTGCAGCCCAAACAGCTCCTCAGAAGGATCAATCTCTCTCTTCCATTTGCTGCTAGTAAGGACATGCTGTGGGCTTTTCTCAGGGTAAGCAGGGAGGGCATCCAGGCAGGAGGCACTAATTGCCCAGCAAGATCTGGGGATGCATGGGCAGATGCTGGCAGGGCAGACTGGTGGCCCCAGACAGCTGGGTCTCTGTCTGCACCCCAAACAGTGCTGGGGAGCTTGCCTGCCAGGCAACAGCTCCTGAGGTGTGAGATGCACCTATATGAATGTCTGGCAGATCTAAGGCTCAAAAAGCCACACCAGCCTGGCAGTCATGGCCAAACCTCCTCCATGGGAAGCCTTGTGGTGTCCCACTAGCTCATCTTGGGGACAGTGCCTCTCCCTGACAAGTAGTGAGGAGGGAAGTGGGAAGCCCCCAGCCCTGAGGAGCCAGAGAGCTGCCTGAGCTAAGGTGCACCTGTTTCTAGGGATGGTTTATTGATTTGGGGGGCTTTTTTCCCTTTCCTGACCCTGCTGTGTCACTGATCTGCTACATGACCTAGAAAATGACCTCTCCTTCAAGTGGAAAGGCAAAGGAACAGCTTAAGGCTCCAGCTCCTTGTATCTATGGAGCACCAGACAGATGGATGGTTGATAACACAGCAAGGTGATGAGACACTCTGTGCCAAAGCCCTTGCGGGCAGTGTCCAGGCTTGATGGGACCTGGCAGGACACAGTGGTTTGTGTCACACCCCACTGCTCTCAGGGTCACTAATGTAGCCACTCCCTGAGTGCCAGCCCACCAGGGTGGTCCCCACACAGAGACCTTCAGGATACTGGGGCACAGAGCCACCCCACTGCTCTTCTGGCAGAGAAGCTCCTTGAGACCAGGGCAGAACATATCTCTGAGCCTCCTCTTGTGTGAGCAGCAAACGCCTGCCCCAGAGCACAGGAGCTGTGTCTGTGTGGGCTCAGCCCCATTTGTGGTGCACAGGCAGGGAAGCTCTGATGGTGCTTTTCCAAAGCCATCGGGTTTGACCTGTTCTGCAGTCACAGGCTGGTTTTTTCATGGTCTCTTTACAAAGGGATGAGCATGGGATGTGAGACCTGGTTGGGTTCCTCGCTCTGCCTGAGGTGTTCTGTCTGACCATGATGAAATTGCTTTAATTTTCTCTATTTAAAATGAAGATAGTATCTCAGTGCCCTCAAGAAGGTATGACAGTGTGCTGGGGAGGGCTGTGTGCATATTAAAGATGGTCTTTATCTGCATTTGGAGTGGGAGGGCTGCAAGACGGGCTGCTTACCCACCAGTCTGCAGAGATCTCTCCTCTTGCTACACCAGCAGCTCCCCTTTTGAAGTGCTTTTTTGCTCCAAGTTGGGTCTCACAGAAGGGGGAGCCTGCAGCTGTCTTGAACCCTGTGTACAAAGCCAAAGGACTGTCTGGCTTTAGGGCCAGGATTGATTTAAATTGCTGTAGAGTGCAACTTAGCTAGTTAGCAACAGTGTGCTCTTAAAAGGGCTGCATTAGCTTAAATAAAATTTGCTTAGAGGGCAGAAGAGAGACTCGCCACAGCTTGTAAATGCCCTCCCCTCTCCTATTTGTTGTTTATGCTGTAGTTGATGTGACAGCCACTGGGATTTCCCTCAGCCTGGCAGGTGACAGAGCTGTCATATCTATTCTTGGTGATGTGGCACACACTTCTGTTTTTAAACATGTAAACACTGATACACCCTGAACCCTTTCCAACTTGGCCTTGGTCTTCAGGACTTCGGAGCCAGTGTAAAGGCAGCTGGTTTCAGCAGAGCTCCTGCACCCTTTAACCCTCTGGGTGTTCCTGGGTGCTGTTGGACCAGACAGTCCCATGTCTGTCTGCTGCACGTGTCCCTGTTCTCTCCTGGAGAGAGGTAACAGGTCATGGCTAAAGCTGGGAAGGGCTGACAACCTAATCTCCCCTCAGATGACTCGTGGCAAAGGGTTGCAGGAGGACAGGGAAGCTGTGGCATCATGGGACAGGCTCATACAGCACAGACACCTGGTGGAGGGCACTTTTACTGCCGGCATCGGGGATAGTGGCTAAAGATGCTCATGGTTTAGTTCCGTCAGCAGTAAGGGAAGGGGGAATCTGTCACCCAAGTGCAGAGATAGAACCAGAAGTGGCCCGTGCTGTGAGATGAGACTGTTCAGGAACCAGCAGTTTCTCAACCCGCCCATGTCAGGTTAAACAATTAATGAGGAGGGTCAGCACTGGGAGCTACAGGGCAAACAGGGTCTGCCTCTTGCTGCGGGGTGACTGTGCTGGGAGCAGAACAGACACACGACTGCCGGGCTAAGGCCTCTGCAAGGAGCAGCTGATGCATCATGCTGGGCAGGAGGCCACAGACCAAACTTTATAAAGCTTTATTAAACATTTTGAACAGCTGTGCAATGAACAAACAATACTCTGGAAGTTTCACAACCTCATAGCTTGAACTTCCTCGGGACAGCAACAGCTGCTTCTGCTGCTCTCCACAAGACTGAAGTAAAGACAAATAGATGGCAAAGGGAAGGGAACCTTTAGAAGTTGAGAGACAGTATTTTGTGTTAACCTCTAAGGTTTCTCATAGGTTTGGCTGCACAGAGTAATATATGCAGCGTGAAGCCCTGCACAACTGTGGCTGTAGGACTGACCCACCACCACTCAGGCTTCCTGACATCCTTCTGCCAGGGAGGTGGAGACAACAGAACACCTCCAGCCTCTTCCCTTCTCCAGTCAGTAGCACCAGCACTTTCTGTCACCCCTGGCCCGAGAAAACTATCACTGAAAATGGTTGAAGCATTTACTGCTTCAAGCCATGTCTCCACCTCAGTATCCTCTCCTGCCCTGCACACATCTGGTTTTTCGGGCTAGCATGAGTTTTATAGGGTGAGGGTCACAGTGGCTTTCAAAACCCCAATTCTTGCAGCATCCCAGTAGTCAATACCTCAGTAAACCCTGGAAATCTAGAAGGAGGGGAAGAGACAGTCTCCATGACCCGTGAGGCTTTATAAAAGCAGCAGCATATCTGAGGCTTTCAGGCTATGATCTCGGAGCATAAGTAGTTGAGAAAGCACTTGGGCAGTGCACGCATCTCTTTGGCAGGCTGAGCAGGAGGAGTGACTCAACTGCCTCTGGCTCCAGCAGCTTTTGGCCAAGTGCATCTGTGAGCTGTCGAGCTTGCCCTTGATCACAAGGAGGGAAGGTTGGCTCCCCACAGAGGGAAAGATGAATAGAATCTTGTAGCTACTCGAGCAGGGCTGAAGGCCCTGAGTTAGACCATTGTGGCCTGCTGCAAAGTGAGTGACACACAACTCCACTGCCATGCAGCAGCTGGGCAGAGGCCAGCAGTTCAGTCCTCCACCAGCTGGGAGGGCTGGTGTCCATTCCCGGTGATACAGGAAGGAAGAAAAAAAAAAAGATTTCTGCTTCTAAAAAAGCAGGTGGTGCTGCCAGAGTTCACACAGTAAACAAGTTGAATTTCACAGGCAGAGTGGGAGGACTTCACCACTTTAGTCCACACACAGTTACAGGAAACAGGCTGGTTTTACTCCAGTCACATGCCTAACACCCCCTTCCCTCCTCCCTAGCCCAACCCCTTTCAAAAAGCAAAACAAGAGCCCTCAGCAGACTGGAAGATTATTGTTTCCTAGGTGCCCACTATGCTGGGATCATGAGCTGATTCCGGCAACTGGGATCCAGTGCAGTGATACAAGAAGCAGTTCCCCCAGCAGCTGTAGCAGATGAGGACTAGAGCTGCCAGGAAGACCAAGGCACAAATTGTGCAAGGTTTCCGTTCCAGGAGAAAACTGAGCAGGTAGAAGCCCATGAACACTGAGTGACTGAACCACAACGCTGGGTTGAGGGGCTTGGGTATGAGCAGGACAGGCAGCAACCACTGCAGGCAGTACATGGTGGTGGCTGGTGGGGCTCTGTGGCAGCAGCAGTCAGGTGTGCTCCAGGAAAGTCTCCAGCAGCTCCTCTGGCAGACAGGCTGGTCTGTAGGGACAGGTAAAATGGCAGACTGTCAGAAACAGCACAGAAAAATCAACAGAACTTCTCATACAGCTTTATTTATTCCCAGGCATCGTATGCTGGAACTGCCAATATGAAATTCTGCTGTGTCTCAGAGCTAGTGCAAAGTTTCCTGCTTTCTGAACTACTTGGCTGGGGACATGCTTATCTGTTGCTGGTGTAGAAGTTGTGTGCTGTTTCTCAGGCTTTTCCCCAGGTTAGCAGCTTCTCTTTAGCCTAGTGCAGGAACAGAAAGGAAAAAGACTGTACAAAGACTTGAGTGATAGTACAAAGACATGCAACTGAGGGGTAAACTATCAGGTGCTACAAAGAAGTGTTAAGGAAGCATTAGTGTTAAGAAGTGCCTAGGAAGTGTTCAGCACACAAACTGCTTCCTCCCCACAGCCCTGTTATAAAGCTTTCCAGCAGGAGAGCACAGAATTCAAGCTATATATTCATGTAGCTACCCAGGAAAGCCCCAAGTGTCCAGGCTGTAAAACAAAGGGGAGAGCAGTCCCTGCTTAAGGGATTTATAATCCTTGCCAATCAGCTAAAGTCAGATAAAACCAAGTATGTGAATAGATCAAAGAGGGGACAGTCTCAAAACGGCCATTTTCCTAAGTGCTGTAACACAGGATTTCCTCACTTGGATTATTATAAAGCCCTGTGGAAACAGTTGAGCTTTAAGGGCTTCTCCAACAGGGGTGGCAGAACACTACAAGTCCAGAACTCGTGCTTCTATCTTAGCAACCAACTACAGTGTGTGTGGGATATTTATTTTTTTACTTTCTAAGCAGTTCAAACATCTTCATCCAAGAATTTCAAATGGCCTTATAAAGAAATGCCTTACAGGTGTTTCTGCAGAGCCAGAACTGCTGAAAGGGGGCAGAAGAGTAGAGTTCAGCAGTCTGAGATAGCAACAGCAGGTCAGGCTAGAAGATACCAGTATTGTTGGAAGGGAATAACTGCAAGTTTTCCTTCAGTTCAGGCAGTAGGGAAACCATGAGAAGAGGGTACTCCAAACCTATTACCCCAAGGGCAAAACCAGGCAAGGAATACAGAGCCTAGTCAGAACAGCTTCTTACAGCAATCCTTTTATTTGAAAATACTCAAGTGAGTAGTGCTCTGTCAGAGGGATGGAGGGCTGAGCTGAGCCTGCTGGGATTACAACTGGGGGTGGGAAGGTTAGTAGGATGAAGGAGTGAGAAGGTAAACAAACAGCAAATTCCTCTGGCTCCTGTTGGCAGGAGAAGAGATTTGCTGGAGAAGAGAGGGAGAATGAGGGATTGCACAGAAAAGCCAAGAGGAAAACCACACGTGGTTCTCTTCCAAAAAATCATTGAGGTCAGACTTGTCTTACAGCTCTGCAAGCTTGTAGGTAACTGAGTAGCTGTTGTCAGAAGCAAGAATCAGGCTGCCATCCACAGTGTCCTCAGCAGCAGGAGCTATTTTAATGTTAGAGAGAACACAGGCGAAAATCTCCACCAGGGCAAATACTTGAGTATTTGGGGAAAGTATGTTGTGCTGGCACTCTTGCAAGAGAGGGTTCTCTGGCAGAGAGGGGGCAGCTGAGGTTCAATTAGTACAACTAAGCTGTACTTAGGGAGCCAAAGTATAAGGGAGAAGCTATTTTACACTGCAATATGGATAAAGTCAAAGGAATAAAACTTATAATATTGGTTCTGCTTTATGCAAGTCACTCATATCTTTAAGGGCAAGTCTAGCCCCAAGCCTGTTTCCCCCCATCCATACACTGGAAATAAGGATTACTTATTCCATAATGAAACAGGCTGTCTCACAGCTTTTGTCAACTGCCTGGATGTCTCTAGATTAAAAGTACTGCAGAAGTACTAGGTAACTTTTTTTCCAAGGGGAAAAATGGAGAAAAAAATTATCAACAAGCATTTTAACAGAAGGGTAATTAAACCCCACCAGTCAAGTTTTTTAGTTCAGATTGGACTGAATACAACAAAATTGTAACAAATCAATGATCTGCAGCTGCTTTAATCTTCCTGAAATGTTCATTCCTTGAAGCTTCCTACAGCTTTTCTCTCCCAAGTGCTAAAAGACACAGGTAGTGCAAAACATCATGTCATACTTCTGCTGGATCCAGCCCTGAAGTCACATCAGCTCAACTTCTATAGCTGGACATGTGTGGCCAGTCTTTGGGTGACTCTTTCTTGAGGCTTTAGCTTCAAGTGCCTACAGACAGACCCAGGCTTTAGAACTGACTGCAGTTTGAGAGTGTAATTATAACTCATGATATAGCTGCATTTAACTCCACCGTCTGGGCCTCACCATGGCAGAGACTTAAGTGCTAATACTCTGAACAGCAAGCTCATTCTAAGTGTGTAAGCATTACCTAAATGCTTCCTACACACACAGATCCATCTCAGAACAAGTTACCCATTTTCGAATATTGATATTTCCTGGAAGAGCATGCAGAAATCAATGCAACCACTCTGCAGAATAAAGAACCATTTAATAGTGGGTTTTTGCTATGAAGTTTCAATGCCCTTCAATCTGCAAACCTCTTGGACTTTTAACAAATGCAGATGTTTGAGCTCTTTTATCTGTAGTCAGTTGCCTTGTATTTTCATGTGTCCCTTTGTCCACCAGTTAAAGGTTGAAAACCTGTCTGCTGCATCCCACAGCTGATCCTAGAAAAGGTATCACTACTTGAGATTTCTGCAGCTCTGTCTTCCTCAAGGGACTTTACACTGACAAGATAAATAACTCTTCCTAGCTCTTCACTGGAGATTCCTTTATACAGCTGGCAGTGAGACTGTGTTCTCTTT
>NW_009953486.1:9163181-9165720 GCF_000747805.2 Chaetura pelagica | reverse complement strand
CCTGCAATTAATCAAACAGAAAGTGTCCCCTGCTGTCAGCTCCTTGCTGAGCAGGGCACTACCACTTTCCTTGGTGCCCAGGACAGGCAGTCTCTTCCTGAAGCCTTAACAACACTCAGCTTTGCCTACATTCTCAAGCAAAGTGAAACTTGCAAATGAAGAATTCCTACCTTGTTTTCTTTGTCCCCTCTTCATGATCCAAGCTAGAGATTACCACCTCCCAGAGCAAATAGGAACTTGTCACCCAACAGTACTTCTACCAGCTCCCTGTTTCACAACTGCATCCTGCTTTTCCTCAACCAGTTGCTCTTGTTCTCTCCTGCCTGACTCATCTCCCTCCTTAGCCAGCCTGGTGTCCTGCTAACCTCAAGACTGCTCTCGTGCTCCTGCTGGAGTCATCTGACTTGGCTGCCACTCATGTTTACCAGACAGCTCCTTCTCATCTCCCCACCACTGCTTCCTCTTGTTCCTCCACAGCTCTCAGAGCCTCCTGAACTTGTTTCAGACCCCTCAGCAGCAGAGCACGGGAGTTGTTCCCTCTGATCTCTCCACAGCAGCTCCATCTTATCTCCATGTGCTGCTGGAGTTTCCTCCCTGCCAGCTCCTGCAGGCAGAAGAGCAGCCTGGGGAGGCTCCCTGTGTACCTCATTAGTAAGTAAACACCAATACTTTTCCACATGCTTATTAATTAGCTTCCATCACGTCCACAGCCCTACTTTCAGTCATCTGCTCTCCCTGGACTATTCTAAACCAGCAAGTCCTTCTGGCACATGTTTGTGGGGAGGTTTTTCAGATTCCAGGGCAAGGGCAGCAGCACACCTTTCCCAGCCAGAAACAAAACTTTTAATTATGAAAAGTGAGCAGCACAGCACAAGACTGTAGTGTTCTGCAATCATTGGTCACATTTTGGAACACATCCATCTAAGGAGCTAGGAAGCTTTTCCTTGATATTCTACAAGCTAATTCAGCAATTAAGAGGCCAAAAGGTGTCCCTACACCCCAGGTTTTACCCATCAGTATGTCAACACCAAGTCTGTACCTTTCTCAAGAACAGCTTAATTTCTTAACAGTCCATTTACCCTGACAGGGGAGAATAATCAGCTGGCTTTCACTAAGCACTTAAAAGGTAAGCTTGTTCAGTCCTTACTAAGGCAGCTATGAAGCCAGTACTGTCCATAAGGAACATCCCCAGCAGATGTTAAACAAACAGCCCCCCCCCCCCAGGCTGGCAGCCAAAAGGTCTGTAATAAAAGACTGAGTAACCTCCAATCTCCCCCTTACCCCAAAGCTTCTGCTGGGGAATGAAAAGTCACATTGTCTAGATCAAAATCGCTCTCAAGTTACACCATGCACGTAGGAGCAAGCCCTGAGGGCTTGCACTGAGTTTCTTACCTATAAGGCTCACCTGTTGTACAGTTTGATTAGAACTTTAAATCAAAACCCCTGTCAGAGCCACGTGAGCTGAAGTGCGTGGGCAGTGCTTCCTGCTGCCAACCTGTCTTCAAAACCAACTCTCAAATATTATGTAGCAGCCAAAACAGCTGCTAAAAATACACAATATTCAAAGCATTGTGGAAAAGCAGAGGTGAAAGAGCTATCAAGTGAGGAGTCTGAGTTCAGCTAAGAAAAGCAACAGCAGACCAGCTTCCTAGATGACAAACTCTCTTAAAAAAAACCCAAGAACTCACACTGTTCTAACTTTAAGACCTATTTGCAGTATCAGGGATTTAACTTAAGGGTTGGGGTTGTTGGTGGGGTTTTTTTTGTTTTTTTTGGCCTTGTTGCTGTGTCTTCAACTATTTTTTAAAGCTTTTTATCTGCTGGTATGACTCAACTGGAAAAAGTGATTCTTGGCAATTTTTGGCAATGGCCTTACCCCAGTTTATCCCAGTCTTTCGTAAGTTTATGCCTTGCAGACTTGATGTAGACAGGAGCAGAACCCTAAGTCAGCCAGTTCTGTGGTGGGACCAGATGTCAACACTGACAGTGGTCACCTGAAGTACTGCTGCCTTCATTTGTACTAATTTATTAATTCTCAAAGAGTCCCCATTCCCACCTCCTGCCTTTAACTGCCAAAGATCACGGATCCTTGGAGCATTCCAACATTTTTAGCTTTTCATTTGGATCTCTGCTCTACCTTTTGTGCCTTCATCCGGTTTTGCCTGAATACAGCCTGAAAATAAGGCTAATTTTCTGTGTCTCGGGTACAGAGAGGCAGAAAAAAAATGCAGCAGTGGTGAAGGGCCTGGGGAGCTACACAGCCTGGAAAGGCTGTGACAGTGTTTGCCAGACCAACTGCAACGTTTCAGCACAGCAGAGCTCGGGGTGTTATGGACGGCGTTTGGGAGCTGTTTTTGGTCTCGTCTTGCGTGTCTGGGAGAGAAACAGGCCTGTGTTTGGCTGTGGCAGGCCCGGAGCGAGCTGAGCGGCGGAGGAGAGGGCAGCACGGCGCTGTTCTACCCCCCGGCGGGGCTCGGAGCGGCGGCGGAACCGTTTCCGTCATAACAAGGCTACGGGAACGCGCTTCCCCCGCCGCCCC
>NW_009953486.1:9162019-9162702 GCF_000747805.2 Chaetura pelagica | reverse complement strand
GCGCTGCGCGGTGTCGGCGGGGATTTCCGGTTTGTTTTTCTGCCCGCGCCGCGCCGGGCCCGCGTTATCCCGCTCCCCGGGCTGTTTCCGGGCTGCCTTGCACGCTGCTTCCTTTGTCACACGTGGAGGGTGCTCCTTCATTGCCGGCTGCGCCCCATCCGGGGTCCCCGCTTTCCTGTGGCCGCGGGGCGAGCACCTGCAGCCCTCCCCGTGCATCTCAAGGGGCAGCGGAGCAAACGGGGTGGTTTTTGCACTGGGTTTGGCTGCTCTGGCTCCTGGGGTCACCTGTCCGTGGGCACTGGCCTTGGCGCTCAGGGGGCTCTGCCAGATCCCACCGAAAGCCCAGGGAACCTTGGTTACAGTCTGTGGGACTCATCCTGGACCCAACCTGAGGGCTCCTGGCCACCTCCCCCTGCCCCTGTGCTGCTGCAGGAGCTGGGCGCTCGCTCGGGTTTCTTTTGGCTGTAGTTGTGAGTTTCTGTGAAGAAATTGCAGCTTGCAGTTGGGTGCTGGAGCTGCAGAAGCAGTCCTGCAGCAGTGGGAGCTCCCAGCCCTGTGGCATCCTCGGTAAGGAGAGACAGAGAGGGATCATCCTGAACACGCTCAGGAGCTTTGGAGGCTGCATGGAGCCATCCAGTGGAGTGGATCTGTAAGGAGCTGCCGATTGAAGGGCATATTCAGTA
>NW_009953486.1:9159574-9162008 GCF_000747805.2 Chaetura pelagica | reverse complement strand
CCAGACCAGTGTCCTGCACAGGACAGGAGGCAGTGGGGGTTTCATGGTCTTTCTCTTCAGGCAGAAGCTTTTAAAGGACTTCTAGCTGTGCTTTGCTTTTATTTTGGGGAATATCCTAATTATTTCCCTCTGCTGTGTTGAGCTGTTTGTGAGCCAGTTGTCTATTCCTATCACAAAAGCTACGTACAGAACGTGCAGGACATACCCCAAAACCAGCACCAGGGGCTGAGCAGCACCATGAGCATCACCTCACAGCAAAGGGGTGCCTTGTCTTGTATAAAAATAACCAAAGACTGTGCCTTGTTCCTGCATTCCAGACTCTGGGAAAGATGAGGCTGTCACTCACCAGCAGATCCTGCTTGGCCACAGTTCAGCACTTGAGGTCTGCTGAGCCCAGAGGCTCCCTGAAGGTCTGGGGACACCTTAGGTGCAGGGGAGCCACGGGGCTGATGCACAGAAATGATCCTGGGGAGTCAAGAGGAGGATCCTGTGCTGCAGCAGAGGGGTGAGCAAAAAGAAGCTGGGGCCAAGAAAAGCTTTTTCTCAGGAAAGAAAAGGGCACATCCCACCCTTCCCAGGTCTCCAGCCTCCTTCACAGCTCAGAGTCTTAGGGGCTCAACTCTGCCTGCGGGGTTGAGAAAGTAAAACCAAGCAGGAGCAGCACAAATGTACAAACCAGCTCAAGTTTACTCCCAGCATTGTTCCTCCTTTCCCAAACAGGCATCTTACACCTTTCCCAGTCCCAGAGCAGTGCAGTTCAGTAGTCAAGGAGCTCAGAGCCACATCCCATCCCAACGATGGGACACGATCTCTCAGCTTGTTGGATCCCAAAGAGATCCAGGCAGCAAAATGGAGCAGGCTGCTTCCAGCAGAGACCAGCAGCAGTGTTGGCCACGGGGCTCCATGGGGAGACCCAGGGAGCTCAGCTGAGCTGCTGCCCTGGTTTCTCAGAGGGGAGGCACCCCCCGGAATTTGCGGATGACGTTGGCCAGCCGCTTGGCCAGCCCGCCCCGGCTCGGCTCTTCCACGTGAAAGGTTCTGGTGAGGAGGTTGTAGAAGGAGCCATAGCAGACTGCCACCACGGTGCAGGTCAGGCAGATGACATTGTAGGGCATGCTGAAGTCTGGCGTCGGCAAGTTCACCAGCAGCGGCTCCGTGTACAGGCGCACAAAGTAGCTGGAGCCATCAGAGGAAGGAAACCTGGAGAGTTGGGAGCAGGAAAGGGAGTGTCAGCCCACACAGGACTGCTTCGTGCTCACCAGATGGGATGAGAGTGACCAGCAGCCTGCAGGCACTGCAGCACAGCCCCACTCCCCAGCACGGGCACTCACAGCGAGGTGAAGAGGGGGCTCTGTTCCACATCCACGTCCTTCATGGCAGTGACACTGGGCACCAGGGCACTAAGCACTGATGAACTGAGGGGAAAGGACATGCTCATGTCAGCAAAGAGACAGCAAGTGTTCTTCCTGTCCCCAGAGAGCTGGGCAGCAAGTCCTACACGAGGCCCAGAAGGAGCCAAAGAGCTGAGGTGAGTCGTTACCTGACGTAAAAGCCGTGATTGGGATCAGGTGGGTACTCTGTCCACTTCAGCAAGGCCCTCTCAAACTGGATTGTGATCTTGGTCACCGAGTTGGCTGGCAGCTGGATCAGCATTTCCAAGAGGTGAGGCCGTCTCCGGTCTTGGGCTGGTTGGTAGTGGATGTAACCTAACCCCAAAGACGTGTCAGTGGCAACAGGGAAACCTTGTCTAATCCTGGACGTTTCCCACAGGGTGGGTGGCCCTGCTTCCACTGTCCTGGGAGAGGTTTTCTGGGCAAGGAGGCAGCAAAAAGCATGTGTTAAAGCTAATTCTGGCTCATCTTCAGAGCTGATGACCCATAAAAGTCAGGTGTTTGTAAGGAAAGGTACAAATGCAAAGTAGGACCCATATAATCAGAACCTCCTTTACTACCAGGATCAATTAGACCCTTGTTGCATTACGAAACACTGTCCATGTGCCTCTTACAAAACAGACTTAATAAAGTCTCATCCACTGTGCGTGCTGTGCTGAAGGCTGGGGAAAACATCTGAAGATGTTTTGTTTCCCAATCCAGTTTCCCAGCGATCCCTAGGACCCGAGGGAGGGACTAAACCATCTCTGGAATGAGCCACTTGTGCCAAGGAAACCAGGTGGCACGAGCTCCCGGGAGGGTTTACTTACTCGGCTTGTTTTCCTTCCCCTTAGTGATGATAGTCAGGGTGTGCACGTAGAGTCGCAGGTACCAGGGCACAGTCTCCAGCAGGACCACGGGGAAGGCGCGGTAGGGGTGGGTGTTGTAGATGAGGGTGCTGATCTCTCCGGTCTGCAGCCCGTACCCGCTCACGTAGCGCTGGGCGTGGAGCACGGGGATCGGCAGTTCCGCTGCCAGAGAGAAAGGGATGTGGGAATATGGGG
>NW_009953486.1:9156025-9158851 GCF_000747805.2 Chaetura pelagica | reverse complement strand
GTCGGGTGATTTATTTTTTAAGCCAGGAGCAGCAGGTGCAGGTGGAGGGAAGTTCTGGCGGCTCACAGCTGTCCTGGGGCCGCTTCCACTTCAGCTGCACGTTGAGGCTGCGAGATGTGTTGAAGAGCGAGGGGCTCAGCAGGTCATACACAGCATAGGTTCTCCTGTCTCCCTGGACAACAGCTTCCAGCACGGATGCTGGAGCAGGTGTCACTTCCAGCAACTCCTTTTCCTGAGAAAGCAAGTGGACCATAAAAGGAAAAGTGCCCCTTGGAAGCTACTGGCAGCACTGGGCAAAACCTCTCTGGTTGGCCCTGAGATTTCCCACCCAACAGCCAGCTCAGAGCTCTGACTAACACCACCACTCCCTTTCATTAGCCCCAGAGGGCTCCTGGAGGCCCTGGCTGTGCAAGGCAAGGATCATTCAGAGCCCCAGAGTGGCTGAGCATTACCTTGTTCTTAGGGGAGATGTCAACGTAGACTTTGCTCTGCGATGCCAGGGGACACGCGTCCGTGAGCGTGCGAGAGAACATCTTAAAGAGGGACCAGTCTGTGGGAGGGAAAGTCAGTGGCAGAGTGAGGTGCCACGGGCTGGGAGGCTGGAGGACCGCAGAGCACTGCTGCCAAGGTACCTTTCTTTCCTTGGCCACTGGAAAAGGTGTCGAAGACCACAGTGAGGGTCTGTCTGAGCTCCCAGGACACAGCCAGGCAGGAGGCATCCTGGACAAGAGAGAGACAGGTGACTCTGATCACAACTTCTGGAGGGGCAGGACAGCAGGAGGGAGCAGGAACTCCAGTAGGACTGCAAGAATCCCATCGGGAGGAAGGTAAGACCACAGAAGCAGGATGACAGCTGCATTAGACACAGTGAACCCACCAAGGGGGATCTCAGTGAACCAATGTGTCCCAGTGCAGCCTCACAAGATGTCTTCTGGTGTTCCCTGGGGGGTGTTCAAGGAAAGAGCCCCAAGCCCCATGCTTACCCTGCAGATGGGGCGGATGTGCACGGCCTGTGAGTGGTAGCTGCTGTGGAACAAGCGCTCGGCCTTCAGCAGCACAGCCAGCCCAGCCTGCCAGGAGAAAAGGAGAAACCCAGCCCCAGGTCTGGTCTCTGCTCCCACTGGCAGCAAGACCCTGCTGAGGCTTCCCAGAGCACACTCCCAGGTTGCTGTTGGAAACCCAGCTCAATCAGGAGTGGCCTGAGGGGACAGCAGGACTTGCTGTTACCTTTGAGCCGCACGGGAGCAGCTTCTTCCAGGGAGTGAGGTTCTCTGTGCAGACAACCTCCCGGGGCAGGACAGCGTATCGCAGGAGGTGATGATCTGTCCCTGGGCAGGGAGGTGAAGCATCAGCAGGCAGGTACTGCTCCAGGCACCAGAGCAGCACCAGGCCTGTCCCACCCCCCAGTGAATAACACAGCCCATAAAACAAGCATGGAATGCCATCAGCTCAGTTGGGAATGGATCCCTCTCTGTTCAGAGTGATTTGGAAAGAACAGGGAAGGGCATCCCCTAGCAGTTTTTTTTTCCCTGAGCCCTGCAGTCCTCACCAGCTCTTTCATAAAATGTTTCAGAGAGACAGGCGAGGGCCTGGGAGCATCTGCCACATGCTGCTCCTGGGGTTCCTGTGCTCAATGTCAAGCCTTGTTCATCAGGAGATGAACTGCCTCCCAGAGGAGGTGAACAGACCCCACTGCACGCACAAAGTCCTTGCAGGACCTGTCCCCAGAGAGGCAGAACTGCAGCTAGAGACAAGAGCAGGCAGAGCCAGGTGGGCTCACCGTTGGCTAAGCCCAGGGGCTTGAAGGATGCTGTGGGAGTGACTGTGTTGGTTGAGTCAATGAAGTTGAGAGAAGCACAGAATATT
Source organism: Chaetura pelagica (assembly GCF_000747805.2). Classification (NCBI taxonomy): domain Eukaryota; kingdom Metazoa; phylum Chordata; class Aves; order Apodiformes; family Apodidae; genus Chaetura; species Chaetura pelagica. The sequence goes on along the minus strand of NW_009953486.1, from coordinate 9,156,985 downwards.
CCCGAGAGGATGTTACTCAGTTCTTTCCAGGCTTTGTCCACACTGTGTGAGAACAGATAGAAGAGATTACTCAACAGCTCCCCTTGGAACAAGCAGTGTTAAGTTCACTAAACACACTGGGGTGCAGAAGCTGCAGGGAGTGTGCAGGCAGAGCCTGCTGGTCCTGCCTCCAGTTCTCTTGGTGTTTGATTCTAATGCATGAGATTTGGGGACATTCAGAGCAGGGGCAGCCCCTGGGACCTGGTGGTATATACCAGCTGGTATACAAGGAGATGGGCTGGGGGAGCAGGGACGTGCAGTGTGTGGGGAGAAGGGGTTGTGAGACCTATAGCAACACCTTGGTGCAGCTCTGAAGGCTGACCTGGCCAACAGACCTCATATGGGCCACTTGTAGGACTTTGCAAGTCCGTGTGGACCTCAAAGAGGGACTTGGTGCTAAGGGAGATGGTGACAAGTGTTGGGTGGAAGTCAAAGAAAGAGAGTCATTCACGAGGGGCTGCAGTATAACCTCTGCAGCACGGGGTTGGTCATCACAGCCCCTAAGGAAATTATTTGTTCCTTTAGTGAACTAGGAATTTTCCCTCAGCACCACATCCTGTCCCACGGGCTGAGTGGGGCTATGTTCTCCTTTTCCTTAGGGGAAAAAGCCCCCGGGGCTGCAGGCTTTTTATTCCAGTGGTCGTTTTCCCAGCGGGGAGGCCCCCTCCCACACTGTGGCTGCCTCGTGTGAGAAGGGTGACAGCTCCCAGGAGCGGCAGCCGTGGCAGGGGAACCCGGAGGGACAGCCCCGTGGCCGGGGTACCTACTCGGTGACGGTGGGCTGGAACCAGACCCAGAGCTCAGCGCCGGCGGGTGCCTGCAGGGGGGGCTGCCCCCAGGCCTGGGTGCGCCAGAAGCCCTGCGTGAGGGCGAGGTGAAGCTCCCGCCACCCCAACGCCGACACCAGCCGCCCCCGCCCCT
>NW_009953486.1:9149668-9154834 GCF_000747805.2 Chaetura pelagica | reverse complement strand
GAAGCCCCGGCTACCGGCCCCGCCAGCCCGGGCCACCCCGGGAGGCAGCGCCGGGGGTGACAGTCCCATCCTGCCTCCCCCTCTGGCCAGTCGTTCCGCGGTAGCTGCTCCAGTTGGTCATGAAGAAGAGTTGGCTGGGGCAGGAGGGAATGCTGCAAGGTCGGGATTCCCCCTGGGAAGCAGCCGGGATGCAGAGCATTCCCTGGCTCCCTTCACTTACCTCTCGGGCTCCTTTCCTGGTGGTGTTGATGGCGGTTGTGCTGGCACAGCCCGAGCAGGGACAGGGCTTTCCTGGGCTGCAGCCACCGATAGCAGCAGAGCCTCTGGCAGTGCCTGGCTCCTCACGACCTGCCCTGCAAGTGTAGCGGGCTGCACAGTGGCTTCGTTTGGATGGCTCTTCCTTTGCTTCTCTAACGCAGCCTCCAGCCAGGGCTGCTGCCACCGTGTGCTGATGCTCACCAGCCGGGGAGCCCGCCCTGCTGCACTCGAGGTGGGTGTTACAGTGACCAGCAGCCCTGCTGGGCTCGGCTCTGCCCACACTGCAGCCTGGCTCTCCCTCCTGCTCAGTATGGTGACCAGCTCCACCCTCCTCTGCCTGGTCTGCTCTCTGCTCCCACACTGGGCACAGGAACCATCCCTGTGCTGGAGCTGGGCTCCGTCAGCTCCTGTGCTGCAACCTGAGCACATTGTTTACACCACTTCCCACCCCTCTGCAGTCCCCACCTCGCCCTCACCCCCAGTGCTGTTTTTTCCCAATAAAACACATACCCACTGCCTGTTTAGATTGGAGTGTTATTTCTCTGTGTGCCATTGTTAAAATGCATGTCTGGACAGGACCTTTGTCAGTAGGATTGGGGGCACCTGGGATCCCTGGCTTTCTGGGAATGGTGGGGCTGTGGGATGCTGAGCATTTTGGGGAAGTGAAGCAGGGAGTGTTAGCAGCAAAGCCTGAAGAGTTAATTTCGAGTGCCTACAATACCCTTTTCCTTCTCCCTTGGCTGCCAGGACAACCTGTGGAGCAAGAGGAGGGGAAAACCATCTCTCCCCTCCTGCAGGGCAGCAGTCCAGGCTGGGGTTCACGGAGCTCCAGCAGCTTTCCTTCCTCGGGGCTGGCAGGTCCGTGCAGAGGAGGCAGGGAGCAGGGCACAGCTGGCTGCTAGCTTCTTGCCTCCTGCTCTTTGGGACTGTCCTCGTGCAGGTCCTCCTCGTCGGACTGCACCACAGGGGTCTCAGCCCCCTCCTCGCTGGTGTCCAGGCTGTTCAGATCCGTGGAGACCGAGGACGTGGAAGAAATGCGGGACTTGCTCTCGGCTGCGTTGGGCACTTGCAGGGTGATTTCCTCTGGGCACTGGCTGGCATCTGCCCCTGGGGGAGACAGCGGTAAGAGAAGGAAGGAAAAGGCTTCTGGAGGTTCTTCATCCCCGGGCTTCATGGAAAACCCTCCAACACTTATTCTTGGGCAGGCTGGGCTTGCCTGGCCCCTCCCAGCAGTTCCCCACGCGGCTGCCGTGGCCGTTTCCCTCATCACACCCCCGGGTTGGCTCTGGGCAGGGCTGCACGTTCCTTCCCCGTTTTTGGCAGTGCAGCCTCTTCCGCCTGGTGTGCAGCCCGGCTGGGGGCCGGGCTCTGTGAGGCTGTCAGCCCCAGCAGCCCAGGAGATGTTTGGCTTGGCCTCCATGAATCACTGCAGCGTGTGTTGTTGGGAGGAAGGTGCTGGCACCCTGGGCTCACCCTGTGGGACCCAAGCCTGGCTGCCTGGGGTCTGGCTGGGAGGTGGAGGGGTTGTGCAGCCTTCCCACTTGGCACAGTGAGCTCTGCAGCGTGGTGGGGACCTGGTAAATCATGACAAGACACTGACTGCTCCAGAGGAGCTTCAGGACAAGAGAATTCGACCCTCGGACTCTGGGAAGTGCCTGAGTTTCCTTGTTTTCTGCAGTATGAGGTAGGGTCTGTACCTCTGGGTGGAGGATGGATACTGATGTGGACCAGCCTAGAGTGAGGTTGCTCCAACCTCTCAGATCCCAGCACCAGATATCTCTGTGTGTGTGTATCTGCACGCAGGGTGGCCAGAGCTGAGGAACAAGTTGGTGTGGGCACGGGGGGCAGGAAGGGCTCCCAGCCTGGCCTGCAAAATGCTTGGACTGCACATACCTGGCAGGGGCCCAGCAACACTGCTCTCCTCTGTCCCACAGCCAAGAAACACATCCACAGTGTCCTGGTCTGACAGGTCCATCATGTCCATCTGCTCCAGCATGTCCACGTTGACCTCCATGGAGGAAATGCTGCCTAAAGGGGCTGCAGAGACCAGTGACAAGGTAAGTGCTACTGCCAGGGAAAGGACACCATGAACCATGTGCAGGCAGGACCCCAGGAGGGGCCAGCCCTGCTGTGGGGAACAGAATTCCACTGGGAGTCCCCCAGGAAAGCCACATTTCCTTAAAACACCACTCTGGAATCCCTGGCTGCCTCACTGCTTATCCCTGCCCCAAACTGCTGCCCAGAGGAGCCTGTCTGAAGGCAGTGACTACTCAGGGCGCCAGCCTGGGTACCCATGTGCAGTGACTTCAGCTGCGTGGTGTGAGTAATGCACAGCGTGTGTGGTCCTGTCTCAGGGCAGGACACGTGTGTCCCCAGCTGCTGGCAGACTGGGGATGTCCCCTCCATCTCCAGCACTCGTGTTGTTGCTCTCTGAAACACCCCTGCAGCACTTACGTCTCCGGTGCTCTATCTGCAGGTGAGACAAAGGGAAGAAGAAATCCACGTCGTGCTGGAAAACCTCCTCAAAGAACTTCTGCCGGTCCCGTAGTTTCAGCTGCTGCTGCTGCTGCATCTGCTCTGCATCCAGGCTTCGTTGTGCCTGCTCCATGTCAGCTGGGGAGAGAGGTGAGGAGGGTCGGACCAGGCAGGGCTGTCTGAGCCCTTCTGCCCATCCCAGCTGATGCAGTGTGGCTGTGCTGGGGGGTAGGTGGTTCCCTCCTGCTCTGCTTTATTGGTTTAGTCACCATGAGTAGATGCTACAGGCTGGAACGGCGGCATCACCAGCACCTGCTGTGCTGGAGCCTCAGATCTCACTTCTGTGATGCAGAGCAGCCAGGAGCTGGGAGCTCATGTGCTGCCTTCACCACTCCTGAAGGGAATTACGGAGGAGGAAAGGGTGTTGTTATGAGATCAGCCACGCTTTGCACGTGTTCGAGTTGCAGGTTCCTTGCTACAAAACAGGGTTATCCGTGAACACCAACAAGCAGGGGAAACTCCCAGGGACAGGAACCGGCCTTAGTGCTCCAGGCTTTTTGGGCTGAGGGATGCATAAGGAATAAAAGGCATTAGCAACCCTGTCACCCCTGCATCCGCACCCCTGCTGCTGTCACTATAAATACAGCCGCACCCACGCTCGCAGGCTCCTCTGCTCACATCCCCCGCCTGCACAGCCAGCTTGGCTTCTGCCTGCACAAACATTTTCATTCCTGTAATTCCTCCTGCAGTTCAATGCTGGTGCTTGTGTCCCTGGCTCACACAGAAAGGAGTGCTGGGAGCCCTCAGGCTGTTGCTGAAGGAGGTTGTTGCTGAAGGAGCTTGTTGCTGCATCCCTGGCCCTGGTACCTCCCTTTCAGGGAGTACCTGCATTGCAAGGACCCAAATGGCATGGAGGGGCCGTGGCTGGTGGCCCTGGCTGTTCCCAGGCTGGTGTTTGACCTAAGCCATTCCAGATTTCCTCTTTGCTGCTTTTGGCCCAGCCAGTACAAGGAAAATGTGATTACTGGAGCAGGCAGTAACCAAGGAAACCAAACAAACATCCTTTGCTCTGCCTGAGTACAGCCCAAACCCTCCACTCCTCTGGGCTGGGGAGGAGAGAACAAAGGGAGCAGCATCCCCACCCTGTCTGGCAGGAGTGGGGGCGAGGGCAGCAGCAGGGCAGGCTGTCAGCAAGATGTAGTGGCATAGGACCCAAATGGGAGAGAGGCAGTGGGCCTGGTGAAATGTCCTGGAGATCAAGGTCACATCTTCCTGAGAACCCTTCTAGGGCTCCCTTGCACCCTGTTTCTGGGGCATCCTTCAGCTAAACCCCCTTGTCTGCAGGTGCCTGCCCGGGAGGCTGGGTTGTGCCTGCAGCACAGCACAGGGGATGCAGGGTGACTCAGGGTCAGTCACCAAGCAGTTTGTGGAAGAGGCTCTGGTCCTCTTCTGGCTGCTCAGCATCTTCCTGTGATGCCTGGGGCAGTGAATCTGACTGCCTGAAGGGGTCTTTGCCTTGGTGTGTCTGACCTAAGCACTGGCTGCCTGCTTTGGTACAGAGACTTGGTGAGCTGTGCAGCACCCTGGGGTGGTGGACACACTGTACTGGTGAAGGGTTCCTCATGAGGCTGACCAGAGGCTGCCCCAGTGCTGCTGGGGTGAGAAAAAAATCGCCTGCCTCCCCTATGCTATCTGAAAAAGAGAATGGAGCCAGAGACAAACAGGGAGCACTGATTGCAGAGCTGGTTCCCTTCAGTAGCTGGAGCCAGCCCTGTCCTGTCTGTCCCAATCACAGCTCTGCCTGCCAGCCCAGCTCTGCCAAATCCATGGCAAACTGCTGCAGATTAGCACAGCAAGGAGAGCCCATGGGGCTCCCACCATAGGGAGGCTGGGCTCAGGACAGAGGCTGAGCTGGCTCCCAGATTTAGGGCAACAGACCAGCTCTCCGTGTGGCATCTTACCCAGTGTGGAGGTAAGGAGGAGGGTCTCTAAATCCTCCTGCAGTGCAAATACAAACCAAAATGCTAAGTGGGTGTTGTCGTGAGTGTGGCTGATCCACGAGTGTGGCTGATCCCTGCCATTAGTGCTGTCACTGCCCACCTCTCCTCGGCATGTGGCTGATACTCAGATAAGGGTGCTGGGGGCAGCAGGGAGCTGGTGGCAGCATTCCTGTGGGCGCGGGGATTTCTCTGGCGGGGGGAATTAGCAGGACCTGTTTATGAACTTGTTTTTTGAGCCCTCTCCGGGGCGTTGGGCACGAGCACTGAGATCCCATTATGTAAAGAACGCCGGCAGCAGGAGATGGCAGCTGGGCTGTGCTTGGCCCTGCCTGACCCGTGACCGCGGTGGGAGTCGGGGATGGAGCCTTGAGCCTTTCCCCGCTCTGGGGGGCTCTTCCGGGCCCATGGGGGGGGGGGCGGCACAAGCCCTGCC
>NW_009953486.1:9147762-9149629 GCF_000747805.2 Chaetura pelagica | reverse complement strand
TGGGCGGGGAAAGGAAAGGAGCCCGGCTTTCCCCTCCCCGGCTGTCAGCCGCCGGGATTGTCTCACCCGGCTGGCATGTTCCCACCGCGGGACACGTTCGCACACACAATGCGGCCCCTGTGCACGGCGGGGGATGTGTCGGTACCTGCTGGTGGCCTGGCTTTTATTGCTATTGTCATGGTTATTGCCAGAGCCCGCTGGGCCGAGGGGCCGGGGGTTTATCTGCATGCAGAGCCAGGCTCTGCCCCGCTGGCTGAACCCCGGGACCCCGCTGCCTTCAGAGCCTTCCGGCTCTCGGGGCTCATTAGCCGGCACAGCTCCGAGAGGAACCAGGGCCAAACGCTTGGCAAGGAGGTTGGGAAGGCAGGGCAGGATCGTCCCTGGGAGATGCAGGCAGGGATCTCCCCTCCTGGTCTGCTCCCAGGCAGCTGCTCGCAGGGTGGGCTGTGGGAGAGGATGGGAGCCCTGCTGGTCCCCTCTGCCCTGCACACCAAGGGGCTGACCCTGCCGTGGTGTGGGCTCACGGGCATCACAGTGGTGGAGAAAAGCCAGGGAGGGCTGGCTGTGGAGGAAACCACTGTGAGCTCTCTCATCCATACCCTCAGCAAATTGGGCTGGGAGAGGTGCAATTCCTGGGGTGCAGTAGCATGGGGAAAGGGCCAGGCAAGGACTGAAGGTGCTGGAAGCACCAGCTTAGGGTGCTCTCCGACCCAGTGTCTGGGCCAGGAGCTGCACGTGGTTCAATTATCTGGCTGTGTTCCCACTAGGAGGGGAGGTGGTTTTCATTCCTCCTTGGCCCATGGGATCCTGGTACAACCCCCACTCCAAGAAGGAGTGTATTCAAGGATGGGAGAGGGCTTGTTAGTGGAGGCACAAGGCCAAGAGAGAGCCTTTTCTTGAGGTCATGGCTCTGTAATACCTTGCAGAGACTTTAAGGGATTGAAAGAAGGTCCTGAAAAGCAGTCTGAGCTGTGAAAAGGGACTGGGAGTGATGGGGAGTTGGACAGAGTTGAAGCGAGGTGTCACACCAAACATGCACCAGGTTCCTGATGAAGGAAAGAGCTGAGGCAGGTTGCCCTTCTCCCTGTACTTTCCCCCAGCCTGATCCCCTGACCTCGCTCTTCCAGAGAGACCCGGGACCTCCCCCAGCTGCTTGGCTTGCCACACTGCACCTTGTGCTCCCGCTCCCTGCGTGTGGTGCTGCGAGCAGGACGAGCTGGGGGAAGATGCAGCTTCTCAGCTGCCACTGCATCTTCTGGGGGGCCCTGCAAAGATCACAAGAACTTCCCCATCACCCTGCCCTAGCAAAACCCCTCTGTGGCAAAGGTAAATCCCAAGGGCTTTTGGCTCCTTTAGCCTTGGGAGAAGCAGCTGGCAGGGAGAGCTAGGGATGCCCTGGAGAGCTGTGCAGGGTCAGGCCGTGCAGAGAGGGGATGCCCGGACACGCCGGCTGCCTGAGCGTTAATTCCCCGCACGGGCTTCTCTCGATTGGCACGTCTGACCTCGTGTTGCAGCACAGCAAAAAATAACCGCGGCCCCAGCGAGAGGAAACGCACCCGGCGAGTGCGAGGGAGGCAGCGGGTTTGGCAGAGCCTCCAGCTGGGAAAAGCGGCGCGGGGGGAGAAGCAGAGAGGGAGGACACGGCACCTCGTAACCCCTGCCTGTGCCGCAGCTTCATCTCCTCCGAGCAATCTCCAAATCCCTTGTGTCTCGGCACTAAAAATATCCCTGCCTCCCAGAGCTCCTTCCCCGGCGAGGCTGTGTCATAAGACCCTGCTATTTGCGGGGCCCTGCTTCGATTCCTGCGGGCTGGAGCGCGGGGACAGGAAAGCCGGGAGGGCAGCGCGGTGGCCCCGGGCACGGCTCC
>NW_009953486.1:9143023-9147070 GCF_000747805.2 Chaetura pelagica | reverse complement strand
GGACACCTCGGGGGGCCTTTCCGTCCTCACGGAGGGTCTCTGCATTCCCGGCAGCGGTAGAGAACCCCGTGCGGGGTCTCTGGTCCCCAAGGACGGTCCCTGCAAAGGGTCTCCCCCCTCCGCAGCAGCCCCAGGCAGAGCTCCGTGCCTCTGGTGCCCTGCGAGGCAGAACTCCGGCCCCAGCAGGGCAGGGGTGGGCAGGGGGGCTGTGCCTGGGCAGAGGGCACAGTTACATGCTTGGTTTTGTGTGTGTGTCTGTTTTATCTTCTGTAAATTCAGCTGACCCCATCCCGCGGGAGAGATGCCAGCCGGCTGTGCGGGTTGGTCCCCAGCTCATCCCGTGCCTCCCGAGACCCTCATCCCCCAGCAGATCCCACTCCGGACTGTTTGATCCCACGTTCAGCCCCGCACATCGGCGCTGCTCCTTGGCAGAGAAGCGGCTTTGGCCTCCCGCCTCCTTCCTGTGTCTCAGCAGGGTGAGGCAGTGCCCAGCGCCAGCTCTGCCCTCAGCCCGGTCCCTGCCCAGCGGGACGGGACCGGACCGGATGGGGGGAGCATCCACTCTGCCCTTTTCTCTGCCTGAAAGGGAGTTTCCAGTGTCTGTGGCCTCTCCCGCCTGCCCCATTTTTAGTGTGTTTGTCTCACTGTCTGGGCGATTAAAAGATAACTGGGTATTGTTTGTATCCCAGCTGTTTTGGCTACTGTTGCTTTGCTGTTCCCCCTTCCCTTCCCTCCTGGGAGCTCTTGTTGCCAAAAAAACAGCTTTGTGCTGGGGACCCAGTGCCTGCACCCCTGCCCTTGCCTGCTGCTGGCTTCAGCTCACTCTCAGGACAGTGGTTACAAGGAATGAGCTTTGCCCACGAGAAAGTTTAGCTGTATCCAACAAGTGCCCTGCTTGATGTTTTCCAACCTCAGCAAGGGATGCCGGCGCTGTGGCTACACCCTGGAGGGCTGGGTGGGCAGGCTGGTGTAGGAGGGCAGGAGTGGGGGCTCGTAGTCTGCAAGAAGCTGCAGGAGAAAATCTCTGCTGGGTACCTGCGTGCTCTGGCTTGCTCACAGCTTCCTGTCGTCTGGTGTAGCCATCAGGCAGCATCAGCCTTTGGCCACTGTCCCTGCTGACCCCTGTCCTGCACTGCCAGCGAGGAGGAGAGGAGGCAGGGCCGGGGAATTAGCTCAGGTCTCTGCTATGTGACACGTCTGTGTGGGTTGGCACTGGTTCCCACCGCGAGGCGCAGAGCCTGTTCCTGTGCACACGAGTCCCCCGGAGCACCCCGGGTTCCCAGGGGCTTTACTGCAGCCTGAGCCCCTGCTGCGGGGACAGCACGTGTGGCTGCTGCCCGTGCAGAGTGACATGGACCCAGGGCCCCTCTGCTGTGGCCCCTCCATCCTGCTTTGCCGCGGGGGGGTTGGAGAAGCAGTGATATCATCGGCACTGAGCCTGACTCATCCCGGCTCTCCAGCACAAGCCGTGCCGCTCAGCGGGGCACCCGCTTTATTCCAGTTAAACCAACGCAGGCAACCCAGCTCTAGCCACGTCACCATTTGTTTTCCTGCTCATGGCCAAGCATGTCTGCTCCTGGCCAAAAGGTGAGAAGGGGTGGAGGTGATGCCGAAGTCAGTAAAGAGCCTCCGCTTCTGGTGAGGATCCCTAAGAAAAAGCCTTGCCAGATGCCTGCAGGTGGCAGGCACCGCAGCATCCCTGCCTCCCCTGTGCCCCCAGCCTTGGCAGATGGCACCTTCTTGTGTCTACAGCCCTCGCCCTAACAAAGAATGCCCAGGTCCTTTGGAGGTGTCCCCTGGAGATCCGGGTCACCAGCTCAGCCCAGGTAGGAATGATGCCTCTCCTCTCCGTGACGCAGAGCTCAGCTCCCACCAAACATCCCCGGGGGAACCAGCATCAAAGTGTGCCCATCATCAAGAGAAAATGTAACATGGCTTGTTCCCGCCCTTCCCTTCTCAGGTTTCTCCCATCTATTAGAGGTTTGGGAAGTGAGTCAGGGAGCTGCGAGGATGGAGCTGGGGAAGAGTTGGCTGTGAAGGGAAAGGTGAACCAGCACCAGGCAGGTGAATCACTCGTTGGAGAAAATAGATTTTATTCTCCAGGAGGCAGGCGTGGAAGGGGCTGGGAGTGAGCTGCAGCTTGACTCAATCAGTACATTGTGGAGCCAAGAGAAGAGCAAGGCAAGGCTGCTTTCCCAGCAAACGAGGTGATACATTGCAAGGAGCAGCCTGCAGCAGGCACAGCTCCAGCAGCTGCCGGTCCTGCAGCAGCCTTAAAAGGGGAGATTTTAGCCTGGGACAGTGGGGAGGCAGAAAAGCTGTAAACACCCTCAAAGGGACATGGCTGCTGAGAAACAAGCATCTCGGCAGGGCTGGGGAGGTGAGGCGAGGGGAACCGGGCTGGCTGGGGTCCACGGCACTGCTCTGTGCCAGGAGCCTGTCAGCTCCTTGCCCGTGTCCTGCCCTGAGGGAGGGGAGCCCAGTCCTGCCACTTGCAATCCCTTCACGGTGCCAGTGGAGGCTCCTGCCAAGCCCCGGGGGGGTGGTGTCCCCACAGGGAGTGTCGTGTCCCCACATCCTCAGGCTCCACACCGTGCAGATGTCCCGGTGGCCAGCCAGGCACAGGAGCTGGCAGAGCTGGGAGGTGCAGGAGCAGGACACCCAGCCCCAGGCAAGAGGCATTCTTGGGGGACCTCAGCAGACACCTGAGCAGAGTGACACATCAAGCTGAGGTAGGGGCAGCCCCTAGTCGTGTGCTCTCACCTGCTCAGCTGCAATTTGAGCAGGCTGGCTCCTTCCCAGCCACGTCAGCAGCCCTGCTCAGCCACAGAGCATTTGCCTCCAGTAAACACGCCAGCCCAACCGAGCACCACAAAGCCTTGTTATCCTCCTGAGTCAAGAGAGGTGACCACACAGTATGTCAGTGTCAGAGCTGGGCTTTACCTGGCCCAGCCCTCCCGGGCCACTCCCTGCTGAAGGGATTAGGCCAGTCTGGCCTTGAGAAATAGCACTGAACTGGCCATCAGGAGGCCAGACAGGGGAACAAGGTGCAGTTTCACACTTGCTGTGCACCTCAGGAAGTCTCCTGCCTGCAGCTCCCCACCTCTGCTGCCAGCCCCCTGCCTGCTGCCTTCTGAGTGATGTCCACTCCACAGTGTGCAGGCAGCTTCTGGCACTGTGATAGTTTTGGGGAGTGTCCTCAAGGTTGGAGGTGCTCCAGCTCCTTCTGCAGGCAGCCACAGTACCTGGAGGCTGCCCACAGCCCAGTGGTGCCCCCTCAGCTGTGCCTGCTGTCCTGTCAGTGTCCCTCACATGCCCTGGCAAGGTGGGTCTTCCCTGTGGCTGCCAGATCCCCAGAAGAGCTGTTGGCTTTGCACACAGAGGGCTCCTCCTGACAGAGGTCACAGCATTGGGCACCAGCAGGGCTCAGGGGCTGCTGGACAGCAGTGTCCCCAGCAGCAAAGCTGTCACCAGCAATGAGCGAGCTCTGATGTGCCATACCCCCTGCAGTGATGCCATCCAAGCAGCCAGGAACCCTTCTGCTCCCTTCCTGCTGGAGGAGAAGGGCCTCCTGGGGCAAGACCCAGGGTCAGGCTGCAGGGATGCACAGTCCCCCTATTTCCCTGAAGGCCACAGCAGCCTTGGGAATGGCTGGTGCCAGGATCAGGGGAGAAGGTTTGGTAGGTGCAGGTGTTGAAGACTTTGAACCTGCAGACACTCAGGGCTTTGCTGCATGTCCTGCATTGCTTTACCCCGTGCCAGGACAAGAGACTCAACCTGAAGCAAAGCCATCCTGGCCCTGCCCTCACTCCTTCTGCTGGCAGCCCCCTGCCCCACTCGGGGTGACACGTGGAGTGGGCAGTGCAGCCTGCAGGGGAGAGGGTGTAGGGGGGCTTTTGGGAGGGTGTGCTGGGGAAGGGGTGCCATGGGGCCCTTGGATATGGGGTGCAGGGTGTGAGGAGCCGTGGGTGCTGGTAGAGACCCCCGAGGGGACGCGATGCTGCGGGATCCAGAGGCGCAGGAACCGGGGGGCAGCGCTGGGGCGGG
>NW_009953486.1:9132794-9142703 GCF_000747805.2 Chaetura pelagica | reverse complement strand
TGCCCCTGCCCTGGGGGTGCTGGGTGAGCAGGGCACCCCAACACGGGCTCCCTGCCCTGTAGCAGCCCGGGGCACCCCGGGAGGGAGGTGCAGGGCTCTGCAGGTCTGGGTGCTCACGCCGACCCCCCCGGGTGTGTCTGGCAGGGCACCTGGCTGGGCTCCTGGCATCAGGCACCACCTGCACCAACATCTACCAAGGCTTCTCAGGCTGCGTGCTCAAGCTGGGGGAGAACATGGCCACGTACGAGGAGGGGGAGGGCACGGAGCCGCAGGAGTTGCACCGGGTCTGTGGGTGAGTACAGCCCCACGGGACCCCCTGCCTGGCCCACCCCGCGGGGGGCAGTCCCTGGAGGAGGGTGGGCTGAGGGGGTTGGTTACCTGTGGTGCGTGGCCAGCCTGGCTTTTTGGCATTGACCCTGTGCCAGGTGTTGAACTCTCCTCTCTCCTGCCCTCCTGGACCCTGTGGATGCACACACAGACACACACACACACACTCCCCACCTTGGTCCCATTTCAGACAGACCTGGTGAGCTCCCTGCATCCATCCATCCCTCTGCTGCATGGTTCTGCCTGGAGTTTGCATCCCCTGTGTTTTAGCCACAGCTCCAGCCTCCAAGGCTGGTCCTGTGACTCTCTGCATCCCTGGAGCAGGGCTGGTGGGACCTGACCCCTTGTGCCCTGCAGAAAAGGCTTCCCTGGACACCTGTGTTTCAGTCACTCACTTGCATGTGGCCAAGGTGTCCCAAGGTCTAGTCCTGCTGGAAGTGCCTGCACTTGGCCTTGAGCTGGATCCTCCTGCCCAGACCAAACTCTCTTCCTCCTTCCCTGCTGAGACACTTTGTCCTTTGGGCTTGAATTATCCCCATCCCTGGTTTTGGGGGTTTTTTTTTGTAAGTTTGTAGCAGCTGCCCCAAGATGGTGGTGTTGAGAGGACATGAACTTCAGGGGAACTGAAGTAATAGTGAAAGAGCTGGGTAACAAGGGGTGGTGCTGGGCAGGTTTGGGGAAAGACCTGCTTAAAAAGCAAATGAACAGAAGCAGAGAGGTGGAGGGGCAAGTGAAGGGTGGAAATAAGATGCTTGCAAAAATAAATGGAGGCAGCTCTGTGTCCCCAGCAGTGAGCTGTGGGGAATGGAAAGGAGGAAATACAGACAGAAATGAGGGGAAAATCAGAGTACCTTGGGGTGGTGGAAACCTGCCAGGGCAAGGAGGGCTGAGTGCCCTGCAGGCCAGGATTTCCAAGCTGCTGAAAACCACCTCAAGGGCTGGGAGGGGAAGACCTTGCCCTTACTGATGGGGTGGAGGCTCTGGGACCTGCTCTATGGTGCCAGCACAGCTGGTTGACATCTGGCAGGGCTGGGAGACAGCCAGGACAAGGAGCTGCTGCTGAGGCAAGTAGGGGGTCCCTGACCTTCTTGCCTGCCCCAGCTGAAATACCTAACTTTGGTTGTTGTCAGAAGTGGAAAACACTTTGACAAAGCTCTTCTGCTCAAAAAGAATGGAAAAGTAACTACCCCCATTTATAACAAATTGGTGTTGTCCATTTCCTTGTCAGCAAACACAGCTGGGAGGCTATGTGACCTGCTCTGTCCTCCCCTTCTCCAGGCAGCAGCCTAGCTCAGGATGACAGTCCTCTGGGATGTGGCTGAAGGCTGGGATAAAGTGGGAACTGCTGTGCTTGGGGCTGTAATATATACTTTTTTTTTTCTTAACATGTGGCATCTTGGTGTTAGAAAGCAACTGAGCGTGCAGCCCAGCATGTGCTGTGGTTGACTGTTGGGGGGGTGATTCCTCTGCTGAAACTCATGTGAAATGTGTGAGATGAGGCTTTTTACAGGCTCCAGGGCACTGATCATCACAGGTCCTGGGATTTTCCCAGCTGGCAAGGCTGGGGCTCTGCACTTTCTGAGACATGCCAGCTTCTCCTGCCCATCCTGGTGCATGGTCAGCTGCATTTGCTGTGGCTGGAGGAAAATGTTGAAGATGTCCCAGCATCCTGACAGAAAATATTTCTGAATAGTTGGCCTTTAACCCTCGGCCTTTTCCTCTGCTGTCTGCATTGCTGGTGCTGTGATCTCCTCTTTGGGAGTGTGGGTGAGGGACAGACAGACACAGAGCTGGGGCCAGCATGGGGCTGGTGGCATCTTGGCCCCATGTGTGGTGCTGCCCTGCAGGTGGCCTGGGCAAGTCACTTGACAGTGTCCTGCCTGGCTGGAGCAGATGGAGGCTGTGAAGGGTGAAACACTGGGAATTGCCATCCTGGCTGAAAGCAGAAGCAGGCAGGAGCTGTCATCCCCCTCACCTTCCCCCAGCCATCTTCTGCCTGAAGACATGGGCCAGGTTTAGCTACTGCTGCAGCTCTGGGGCAAGCACAGGAGGTTACTTGTGTTGGCACCAGCTTTTCTCATTATCTGGGGACATTTATTCTGCCAGAATGACTCGGTTTAATGAACTCCCTCACAGCTGGGCTTCTGACGTAAGCACTGAGAGGAAAAGAAAGTAAAGGAGAGTGCCTGGGTTCATGTGTCTGCACAAGGTGTTGCCTCCAGCACAGGACACTTGGACAAAGCCCAGCTGTCCCCTTCCTGTGCACAGGGTCCCTGCTTAGCTGGCTGGGCTGCATCTCCTTCCTGAGGGGTGGCACATGTGCCTGCTGTCCTGCTGGGATGTGGGAGGTGGCAGAGCAATTGCTCCTGTCCTCTAGGCAAATGCACTACAGGGTCATCCCATGTGGTGCTGGACTGGTGGGGTGATGTCCACTGCACCCCTGTTGGGAGATTTTCCTGGGGCTGTGGTTTTCAGCTCTGTGTCTGCTGGGATTTTTCTAGCCCTGGAAAATAACAAAAACCAAACAAACAAAAAAAACCAAACACCAAACCTACAACAAAACAAAAACACCCCCCCAAAAACCCCCAAACCCCAAGTTGCCATGCCCAGGGAAGGCAGCCAGGGAGTCTTGAGCAAGCAGCTCCTGGCTTGTTACCACAGGGCTGTGGGTTATCTTTCCTTGTCATTTTGGTTTTTCTTGCTTCTCCCCAAGAGCCTTTTTCCACTGAATGGCTGCTGCTTATTCAGGGTAATACCCAAAATATAGATGGAGATGAGTCTAACCAGGGCATACTGAATAACTCCCCCTGCCCATACCTTAGTTTTAAAGCTGTGACCATCTGTGGGAGTTGTTGTCCTTCTCCTTGCTTTGTGCTTGTGTTTTGCCCTTGACTCAGCTTGGAGGAAGCTGTGAATGAAGCAGGCTGGGCCTTTGTTCCCAGCTCATTTTAAATACTTGGGGTGCTTGGTGCCAAAGGGGAGCACTTGTGGATGGAAGATAATGGATTTTATTGACTTCTGGAGGAAGAAAGAAAGAAAAAAGTCATGAAATATTTTCAGTGTGTTTTGATGTTTGGAGTTTTAGCTGAGATGCTCTGGGAGATGATGGAGGGGATGACAAAACACAAAAGGTTGTTGCTGCTGGAAGGATGAGCTGGGGCAGCAAAGGCTCTGCCCAGCTCCTTGGTGCTGTGCTGCTGCAAAGGGCCTGATGGTGCGTGTCTCCCTGCCTGCAGGTACTGGGATGAGTTCCACACGTGTGCCCTGGCAGTGCTCTGGGAGTGCCAGAAAGAAGCAGTGGCCATCTGGGAGTTGCTGAGACTGGAATCAAGAAAGATCAAATTTCCAGGCAGCTTGTTCGACCTCTGCAGCCCCAGCACGGCCCAAAGCTTTGCCTGGACCCACCTTCCCAACATTTCCACCCTTGGTATCCCCCTTGTCATCACTTGGCTGAATTTATAAACTGCAGGTGTGTGAGGATGGCACGGAGGTGGTGGCAGCAGCAGCGTGTGTTGGGGCATCCTTCTGAGCTGTTTTCCAAATGGAAAATCCTCTGAGGAATGCACTGTGCTCAGTGAACACTTGGCTCCCTCCTGCACCTGGAAGATGCAGAAGAACTTGGCAGCTTCTCCTGGGTTTTGCTGTTTCTTTGTCATTTGGGATAACACCTGTGCCCTTCTGCCTCGAGGCACCAATCTGGCCGGCCTCAGAGTTTGGGAACTTGTAGATACGGGGCAGAGGAACTGGGGGGAAATGAGAAATTGGTTGACAACACTGGATTCTTTTGCACTCTTCTGTGGCTCCTGGAAGGAAACCTGTTTGCTTTGCTGACTCTTTCCACCAGATCAACTCTCCAGATTTCTTATTTGGGCACTGAAAACAAGATGGGCATTTCTGCCACTGGTATCTGTGAGGTGCAGGGGACGGTGTCTGGCCTCTCAAAGGAGTCCCTACAGCTCTGTACTGGCCTTTTTTCTTTGAGGACATGTTGAAGCCCCTGCTGGGGAATAATCACGGGTGTATGAGCTCTTCTCCTGCACACATCTGAATTCCCAAGTCACTCTTGTGTTATGTGTAAATCCCTTTTTTAAGAAAATAGAAGTGAGGGAAATATCTGGGGCGAGAGGGAGTGTCAAGTTAGCCGGACAGAAAGTATTTATAACAACTCCTTTGCTGCAAAGCTTTCCCCAGGGAACCTGCAAGCAGCTCTGTAGGTGGCTGTGTGTAATTCCAGAGCATTAAAGTTTGTTTAGAGCCTACAGTGTGGCAGCAGTTATTTGTCCTGGCTCTTGTTGGGCAGCATAGACTCTTCCTGTCTCCTTTGCAGCTGAGGGCACTGTCAGTGTCTCAGCTTCAGTACAAGCAGCAGTGTTTGCAACAGAGAGGTGCTTGCAAGTCATTTCTGGCTATGTTGGAAAAAAAGGAACAGTATTTTTGGGCAGCAGCAGGCAGTTCTGTGGTTTAGGAAGGCTGGTGAAGCAGTGCCCTGCCTGACCATGCAGGGTTGTAGGAGCCAGAGCCCCAGCGTGGGTCTGTAACCTGTTCCTGGGAGGGTCTCAGGGCAGTTCCTCAATAAGAGGAAGCAGGGACAGTCCCACTGGGACTTTTGCTGCTTCCAGTGTGTTCCCCACGTGGTGCTGCCTCTCTGGAATGGGGAAATAGCTGGTCTTCATGCTCTGAACTAGGACTCAAGAGCTGGATGTAATGGGGAACTCCATGTTCTAATTATGGGACTCAGATGTTTCATGGGATGTGAAATGTCCACGTTGAACTATCAGGGTATTTCAGCTTCACTTCCCTAGATGTGTCTCTCACACGTCACTTGAGCTGTTTTCATAGATTGTTTGGCCTCTTCCCACTGGCTTCATGGTCAGCAGGAGCAGGCACTGCTGACAGTGAAGGTTAGTCCTGTGCAGAGCTCCTCGTGGTCCTCAGGAATGCTGAAGGAAGCCCTGGCACTGGTGCTCTGAGGGCTGCCTGGTGTGGGTGCAGGCACAGCTCTAGATACCACCAGAAGTACATGGCCAGGAGGTTCTGAAACTGTCCCCAAAGCTGATGAAACTGTCCCCAACAGTTCTGAAACAGTCCCCCACTGTTCCACACGTGCTTGGAAGTGTGAGCAGCAGATCTGGGGCCCTGATAGCCCTGGAGATCCCAATGGATGCATTACAGGCCTGTGGGCAAGCTTCTCCTACAGCAAAAGATCTTTTCACCAACAGTGGTGTTGGGGTTTAACTGCTCTCCATTTTTTTGTGTTCTTCATCTTGCCTTCCCCATCACTTAACACTCTGCTCCTGCAGCAGCAGGAGAATATGAATAAATTGAGCCAAATTCCAAGATATAACTTGGGGAAGAGCAGCTGGGGTACAGACCTTCAGTGAGAGGCACCTGAGCTTTCTGCAGGCAGCAGAGTTGTTCCTTGTGAATTGGGTATCTCAGACACAGAACCTTAAGGTAAGTCATGGAGAGAGGGTAAACCCAGAGCACTGCAGAACCTGGAGTGAACCACTCTGCTGCTTTGGTTTTAATTCTTATTCTGCTCCCACAGCAGTGTATGCTGTTTGATCCTGTTCCCCTCTCCCCCTGTAAGCCCTTCTGCCTGTGGTTTGTAGCTGAGGACACCTGAAGCAGGTGGGTATCATGTACAACCAGGGCTGGAGTCCTTTGGATCCAAATCCTGTACCTGCCCTTTGTTTAGAAACTGTTTCTAGCATGCAAATAAGCACAGCTCCCCCAAAATCCCACACCCCTCTTTGCTTCTCTTTGGATTTAGCAACTTTTCCTGTTCAACTTTTCTAGTTTTAAACAGCTTTGGGGAATGTAAAAGCCCCAGCAGAGACCTCCAAGAAGTCTTCTCTTTGTAAACACCATGGATGTACATGGCTGACACTGCCACTGTCTCCAAGGAGAGCAGGTGTTGGGGCAAATCTTCCCTGGAAGCAAATCCCTCAACTATTGCACAGAAAAAAAACAAAGATTCATTAAGAAACAAAGACCATCTGCCATCGTTCTGGTATGGAGCAGCAGATTGATTTATTATTTTTTTTTAAAGCCAAAGGTGCTCCTGAATCTGACTGAAAGCTTGTGAGTGGAAAATTAGGTCTCACAGTATGGGAGTG
Source organism: Chaetura pelagica (assembly GCF_000747805.2). Lineage (NCBI taxonomy): Eukaryota > Metazoa > Chordata > Aves > Apodiformes > Apodidae > Chaetura > Chaetura pelagica. The sequence continues at coordinate 9,136,257 of NW_009953486.1, read as the reverse complement.
ATGAGTTTCAGAGGCTCCCTCCTCAGTATCTTGTTTTTAGCAGAATTTCCCCCATGGCTAGGACAGTTACAGTAGATTTCCTTCAAAGAAAAAAAGGGCAATGTACAAATTCAGCTCTCAAAGGCAAAGTCAGAAGACTCTGAGAAAGCATTTCTAGTCCAGCAGGCTTCGTGCTGATGCAGTGCAGCTCCTTGGATGTCCCACAGCCTCAGTGTTAAATCCACAGTTGTCCAGGATTCTTCCCATGGCCCTCCTCCTTCCCAGACACTCCACCCCCAGCCATGGAGGCTGCTACAGAAGTCACAGGAGAGCTCAGGAAGCCAGGAGGTAAGTGCCCCTTGGTCCAGCATTTTCATCCCTCTTCTGCCAGGGGAACAGGGAGCACCTCTTTCATTCTGTCTCACGGCACCTCTGGGATCAGCTGCCATTCTCCTTTAAGGAACGGGAGGGATGTGGCTTTTCCTCTGCTCTCCACCTTCACTCATTAGCCTTACTTGCCCTAAAGCTGCTCCTGAAGAACAGAGGAGTCCACACGGAGCTCTGGTGTGATGTGAAACCTGCAAGCTTTCCCTGAGCAGGGCTGGGATGTTCTTTCTCAGTAACAGCAACAAAAAGCAGGAGAGGACAAAATGACCCCAAGAGTCCCAAGCCAGGACTGACACCCAGCCCCGTGTTTGTCAGCCCCGAGGCAGAGCGTGGCTCTGAGCCTGATCCCAGCTCGTCTCTAAAGGAGATACTGGCACCTACTGGATGACCAGTTTATATCTGGGCTGGAGGAAAGGCCAAGTAACCTTATACATGAGGAACGAGCAGATTTTGAGAAGGGATGAACTTGTTTGCTGACTGAGGGGTGGAGCTGGAGGGGAAGCCCTAGGAAGTGACCTCTGGGTGGCCCTCCAGCCACCCTTGGCTCCTGCCCAGGAAAAAAGAACCCTGTGTAAACTCTTCCCTCTGAAAGGGCTGCTGTTCTAACCCTGTCCTTCAAGGGGGGTGGTCAGGAAGAGCTGGCAAAACCTCAGACTATTAAGAGGTTCTGCCTAAATACGTGTAGCCAGCAACCCTCCTCCGTGGCAGAGCTGCCATGTGTTTAGCCCATCAGGATGTTCTCCTGCCTCCACTTAAAGATTGTTTGAATAGGAGAGCAGGAAATGAAATGCAGCTCCCCCAGTGACAGAAGAGCACCTTCAAAGAGTTTATCAGTGTCTGCATCTCCAGTCATCCCAGCACTTGCCAACAAACTGAATTACCAAATGATTTAATGCAAATTATCACTTAGAAATATTAACACACAAAGGAAAGTTACTGCACCAAGATGCTACACAGGAAAAAAAAAATCTCTCTTTAGAACTTGCTCTGCCTTCCCTTGGGGTGGCACAAACTAGTCATCCTCAGTGGAAACCAGGCCACAGGCCCTCTTCCTTGGGCTGCAGGATCTGGGAGAACCACCTGGCTATGGCCTCAGCAGCAAGATGTTGTCCCTGCCTGCCCACAGGTGTTTATTTGAAGTGCCTCTCAATAAAAGAACATCCTCTTCTCTTGAGGAACAAGCAGCAGGCTTCTCATGTCACTGAGCATCACCTCTCCCAGACCAGATCTGTCACTAGACTTCTGAAGGCTGATGGGAACACCCAGACAAGTGGGAAGAGCAGCATGGCTCCAGGACACCTTGGCAGGCTTTCCCAGCTCAGCTCCAGCCTCAAGCTGGACACGTGGAGACCCTGGATTGCTGACACTCCCTCTGAAGAGAGGATTACGCTGCCTGACTTCCCCAGCCAGCACTCACTGCTGCCTTCACTTAAGAGCAGAGGTATGAAATATTTACTGTAGGAAATGGTGTCCTGGACAGTGGGCAACTTGCAGCCACGTGTTCTCTGGCTGAATCCTCCTGTTGCCATGATACAGGCACTCGTGGTACTTCCTGAAGTGCTCAGCTTCCCAGGAGAACCATAACACACTCACAGCAACATCTTTTTATTATTACAAAAGATTTCTTCAGCAAACTGCTGACATCTCTATGTATTAAACATGGAAACAGCAAACAAACCCATCTAACATTATAGGTTATTTAGGATCCCAGCTGGTGATTCAGGTAAGTACAACTTTCTCCCCATCCATTCACTTCCTTGACTTTTTCTTCCAAGCAAAGCCCAGACAAGTTACAGATGAGAAGCAGCAGCTCCAAGCCCCACTGCTCACTCTGCTGCTCTTCTCCTGCAGGAAGAGCCAACCACTGCATCACCCACACAGGAGAGTTTTGCTCAATTCCACAGGCTCCTCACACATCGCACTTTGCTGCCTGGCTTTTCACAGTCTCATCAGTGAAGAGTTTAAGAGCACCCACTCCAAACAGTCATATTAAATGCTTTGTATTAACAAAATAAACATCTGCTCCTCCCCTCTTGCTGACTGATGCCAGAGGAGACACTCACACTCATGCAGTCCCCAAGGTCAGGAAAAAAAACAGTCTGGACAGACCTGCTGTGCTTCTTCAGTGACCATTCTCAGGCATATCAGATGCATTTGTGCTGGAAACAATGACAAAATGCAGCATGTTGTTGCCAGAGTGAGTCTATACGTTGGATTTGGGGGCAGAATTGAGGGGGATTTCCCTGAGTTCTATCCTCATGCAGAGGTACTCCCCGATGGCAGCCATCAGTGCTGTGCAGACAATGTGCACCAGCCACCACGTCAGGGTGGAGGGGAAGTGGGAGTTGTAAATCCAGCAGCCCAGGAGGTGGAAGAAGTGAACTGTGACTGTGAAATCCAGGCACTGCTTTCCTCGCCGGATGAAGTACAGCAAAGCCAGGGCACTGCCAAGAAGAAAGGGATTAGTAAACAAACCCTGCTGTGCCCCTGGGAAATGGGGATGCAGTTAAGAGCTATGAGCTGCTGCTGCTAATGATTTAGCTACTTTAGAACTTCATTGTTTTAAGGATAGGTTGTTTCTGACCTTGGTCCCAGCTGCTTACAGATTTCTAATCGCCTGATGGCAGGAAAATGAGCTTTGAGTTTACAAATCCCTGCCCTGCTGCTCTGCACAAATCTCCCCCAGTAACCTTTGCCCAGTGGCCAAACACATTTTTGCTTACAGATCAATGTTTGCTGAGACCCATTCATCTGAACCTTCAGTAAAACCTCTCCCCAGAAGCAAATCCCATTCCAGGTGGGAAACTGAGGCAGTGAAATTACTTCTCCAGGCTCTCAGGGAGTCAAGAGTCAGCGGTTCCCAGCTGCAGACATGCTCAGTCAGGGCTCTGGGGAGGGGTCTGGGGAGAGGCAGTGGGTCCTGCTGAGTTCTTTGAAGCGCCTCACGTTAGCAAAGCAGAAGGGCAGGCAGCTGCTGACTTACCAGGTGAGTGCATTGAGGATGAAGGCCATCATGGAGAGCCTCCCGGGCAGGGTCGAGAAGCCTAAAATCTGCAGGGGATCGTTAGCAGGAAACCATGGCACCAAAGCACAGCCC
>NW_009953486.1:9126273-9131583 GCF_000747805.2 Chaetura pelagica | reverse complement strand
GGCCCCTCCCCTCTGCCCCTTCAGCCCTGGCCCTTCATCCCTGGCCCTTCATTCATCCCTGGCCCTTCACCCCTGACCCTTCACCCCTGACCCTTCACCCCTGACCCTTCACCCCTGGCCCTTCATTCATCCCTGGCCCTTCACCCCTGACCCTTCACTCCTGGCCCCGTCCCAGGCAGGTAAGGCCCGGGGGTTGTTGGTCTCGGTGGGGTCAGTAACGGGGCTGAGCTGCCCTGGCTGGACAGGCACGGGAACCGATCACGCCGAGACGTGCTTGTCCCGAGATGTTTCCTCTCACCTCCTGCCCCGTTCCCTGCCGGCTGCAGCTCCGGGCCCGGGGGCAGCAGGGTGTTCTGAGCCCCGCTGTGTCCTGGCAGCGCCTTTCCCTCCCAGGCCTGGCCCTCTGGTAGGGTTTGGCCAAACTGCTTTTGGTACCTGGGGGCACCAAACCCCCTTTCGAACGCCTCATGAAGAGGTGCCAGGGTCCCTCCTGGCTGCTGGAGCTCACAGAGTGGCCTCAGTAAGCTTGTCCTGCTTGCTTGGCTCCAGGTGTGGAAATTGTCCCTAGCTGAAGGGGAAACAGACCGTTTTGGAGAGAAGTTCTTCGCTGGAAAAATAGGAGAGGAGACACCCCTGGTGTCTTGGTGGACAAGGGAGTTGCCACAGAGCTCTTGTCAGCTGGAAAAGTGAGGAGGAGGGGGAGAAAAGGGGACCCAGGTTTTATGGGAGGGGGTGGGCTCCCTCATGGGTGTGGAATATTTCTGCCTATCAAACCCAGATTGTGATCTCTGACTTTTTAATGTGTTTCCTACATCCCCATATTGGAAGTTCCCTGTGCAGTTGTGCTGGTGTGACACACTTTCCTTCCTGGACCTGCTGCTCTTAGAAAGGATTGTGCAAGGGCAGGGGAGGTGCTTAGAGGCCGTGGACCACAGCTGCCAAGTTCTGACTTGGACCTTCGGAGAATTTCTCTCTGCAAAAGTTCACCTGCCTTCCCCAGGGCAGAAATGACCACGGGAAAATCCCAGCCCTGTCAGAGCTCTCAGCTTCCAGCACATTGCTGAGAATACATTGCCAGACTCAACACTTCCTCTGTTAGCTCTTCGTAGAAATTGGTTTCCTGTCCTGAAATCTGCTGTTCTTTGCTCTCTCAGACATGCAGGCCATGACTTAGCTATTAATTCTCACTGCCCTTTTTCCTAGGCCTCACTTTCCTTTGCCATTAAAAACGTTGGTTGGTTAGTCATCCTAAAACTCCAAGCTGGTGTAAGGTAGGACTGTTGGTATAATTGCTGGGTGTCCTTCCACAGCCAAAGCCATTAGCAACAGTGGATCTGATTTACCCAATAGTTCTGGGATCACAAGATACCAGCTGGTGTTTTGGGAGGTGCTGACTTGAATTCTTTCCAAATCCACGTCTCCTTCCTGCTCAGTTGCTGCCCCGGAGTTGAAGGCCTGACATGGCAGCAGTCACGTCCCTGGTGTGAGCTGGGGCTCCCTCCCACCTTTGCAGCAGCAGAGGCACAGGTTTGTGCCATGGCACAAAGATGATCGTGCTGCAGCCTGGTTTGTGAGTTCCTTCCCTGGCTGCCTTGGTGATGGGATGTCCCGTGGTCACCTCTGTTGGTGTGTGCTCCTGGATTCAGCTCTCCTGCCTCTCCTCGCTGCTCCCTCAGGGGCCTCTGTCCTTCTCCTGGTTCTCCCCAGGAGGAGCCTTGCCTCATAGCCCTGCTCTGTGGGAAGGGTTTGATGTGGACCTGGGGAGCAGACTTTTTTGGGGAAATAAGTGGCATTTTCAGATTTATTTTTCTTCCTCTTTAATCCAAACTGAAATCAGAGATGGCTGCAGGGGAAAGATGTGTAAGGGGGCAAAAAGATGTTGAAACACAGAGATGGTGCTTCCTAGGGTGCCAAAGTAGGGGCTGCTTGCCTGGCTTCTGGTGAGTATGTCCTTTTTTAACCAGCTGACTGTTGTGTGTGACACCTACATGTCATGAAGCACAGCAGGTGGGAGAAGAAGTGGCGATGTGCCCAGGACATAGCAGATGCCCTGAGAATGTACCCAGATCACATGCAACTGTCGTGGTCACTTCTTTATCAGGAGTGTAGAATAAGAATGTCCTATTTAGTCAGGGGTTTTTCCATATGAAGTGGCTGTATAGGATGGTGTTGTTTTTCCTTCTCAGGAATCATTGCCTGAAACAGGAAGGTGTTTATTTAGGTGATCCATATTTTACCAGCTGGTGTACAAAGGGTGGTGCTGTCTGAATGAACCTTTGCTGGCATTCATTTCCCTCTTACTAGGCAGGTAGGATCTGTGCTAAGGTGACCTTTGCTGAAGGGACAGTAAGACTAAGATTATACATTTTGAGAATAACTCAGTGTTAAGTAGCTCAAAATGTGGGATGAGAGTTTTTAGTTGCTCCTCTTCCCTCTCTTCACACCTGCAGGTATGTTTCTCCAAAGACCTCAGCATGCTGAACAGACCTGGGGAGCTGAGATATTTCTAAAACTCTACTTAAAGTTTTTTTTATGCTGGAGAATCCTGCTCTAAGCTTGTTTTAAAATCTGCCTTGAAGAACTGTGTTAAAGACTCTCTTTTCCATGATCCACAGTTGTCTGAAGGGCTCTGTGTGTGTTCTTCCGAAGATCACCTAGACATTTATTTGTGTGTCACATAAAAATGTGATTTCACCCTCCAAATGAATTGTATTTGGACACTCCTTTCTACTTCCAGCACATTTGTGTCACGTATTGGGAACTGGCAGATGTTTATTTTTATTTTCAATGCAAGAGTTAGGTAACTGCTGTTGAGCACTGGGTTAGGAACAATGGTGGCCAGCCTACCTGATTTCTCTGCCAACTGTAATCAGGTATGTTTCTCCAAAGACCTCAGCATGCTGAACAGACCTGGGGAGCTGAGATATTTCTAAAACTCTACTTAAAGTTTTTTTATGCTGGAGAATCCTGCTCTAAGCTTGTTTTAAAATCTGCCTTGAAGAACTGTGTTAAAGACTCTCTTTTCCATGATCCACAGTTGTCTGAAGGGCTCTGTGTGTGTTCTTCCGAAGATCACCTAGACATTTATTTGTGTGTCACATAAAAATGTGATTTCACCCTCCAAATGAATTGTATTTGGACACTCCTTTCTACTTCCAGCACATTTGTGTCACGTATTGGGAACTGGCAGATGTTTATTTTTATTTTCAATGCAAGAGTTAGGTAACTGCTGTTGAGCACTGGGTTAGGAACAATGGTGGCCAGCCTACCTGATTTCTCTGCCAACTGTAATTCTTAAATGGAGAAGGGAACTGACACACCTTGAATGTGGGAATTCAGCACCCAGAACAGAAGTGGGGCTCAACATGTGTTTTGTGTTCCTTCTGCTTCTCTCACTTGTAGTGAGGTTTCAGGTGCATTTCAGTTCTGCATTTTTGTCACTGGGCCTGTTTGTCCTGTCACCCTTGGTGAGTGTCAAATACCCACATTTTTTTTGCATTACTCCAGAGAGAGAAAAATGTCAGAATGGATATTTGAAGGGCAAAGTGAAGCAGCCTATTTTATGTCATGGGTTTACAGAGCCATACTATGATTGTTGTGGCTGCCTTTCATCTGAATTCTCTTGAGCTACAGTCACAGGAAGTTTGTTTGTGTGTGAGGAAGGTGTATCTACACAATGCACATTGAAAATGGCATTGGTAGAGTCATGTAAATGTCTTTTCAAGGTTGGAAAATACATTAGGGTCGAGTTTAACTTCCTCTTCTGTTCTCAGAAGCCCAAGATTTGTGTCAGTTTGCTTGAAGGAGTGTGTGTGCAGGTGTGACTTTGAGGGACCTGCGGTGAGGTGCCTGGGCCAGGTAGGCAGACTGGCTGGCTCCTCTCCTTTCTGCCAAAGCAGAACTTCCCTAGGAGGGAAAATGGTGTCCTGTGCTGTGAAGAGGGTGAGTGTTGAGGGGAATGACAACCAGGAGGAATATGTGTATTGTGCTTGTTTGAAGAGGAAGTTATCAGGCAAGTCAGCAGTGTTTGTAGCCACAATACAGCAAGATGGTTTTGAAAATGCCTTTGTGGTGGCTGCTTTGTCTGGAAGGAGGTGTAGAGGGGTAGTGGCCACAGGCACACAAGTACAAGGTGCTGTTTAGAGGGTTAGGGAGGAGTGCAGTGCTTCTGGCCACCTTGTGCTGCTGAGACCATCTCCTTGCTGGCAGATGCTGTCATGGGTTGGACCTCTCTTGGCACATTTGACCCAGCCTTTGTGTTCTTGTTCCTCTCCATCTTCTGCTGCCCACCTCTGCTTGGTGTCCTGAGCTGGACTCCCTGGCTGCTCCAGGAGTGACTTTCATCAGCTCCTCTGTGTGATGAAGTGAGGGAACAAGGAGGGGCAGAAACCCAGCCCACAGCTCGGGTCCCTCCATCACACCCTCGGTGGCCTTGGATGCTGAGGTGAACTAGAGGGTTAGCAACACATGGCTGTCCTAAGCAGAGGACCATGTGCTGCAGGAAACTCCACCACAGCCTCCTCTAGGGCTTGGTCCTACCCTCACCTGAATGTCTTCTGTCTTCAGATCCTGTTTGATTTTCTCAAACTCCTGCTTCGTGTCCTTGTCACTCCGTGTGAAGCCAACCCTGCAGCCAGTCCAGCACGGTGCTGCCAGGAGGCTCCCACGAGTTTCCCACCATACCTGGCAAGTGGGATCATGGCACCTGTGCTTTGCAGAGTGTCTGCTGCTTCCCTGTGTAAGGAAATCTCGTGTTCTCTACAAACTAGAGCCCAAGTGCAGACCGATGTGACTGCAGCGTGGAGGAGGGACTGATGCAAACTCCTGGGGTGGTAGCTCAGGTGCCCCTCGGGCTGCTGAGGGGCTGAATTAGAACAAATTCTCACGATCAGGCAAAGTTATTGATGAGAGAAGGAAAAAAAATGAAATAGTTAAACTTTGCTGTAGGGTTTTTTTTTCCCTTTCGTTATCAGCGTGGGGTTTTTTTCACTTGCCACTTGCAGAGAGGAGAGGAGCCGGTTCACTTTCCACCTCTGACAACAACCCCGTGATGTCACACCCCCTGATGACCGCAGCGATGAGAGGCTCCTTCTGGGCTGCCTGTAACTGTGAGACCAGCGGAATGCTGCGAAAGCGGGTCCTGCCTGCCTGCTCCACACCCTCCTTTTTTCCTCTTTCACTTTCCTCCTCTCCCTTTTCTCTCTCTCTCCCCCTCCCCTCTCTCCCACCCCCTCCTTTCCTCTCTCTGCCCGTACCCGGCGGCTCCAGGGGGGTTTCCCATCCGTGCACCCGCACAGCCGGTCCTGGTTC
>NW_009953486.1:9123724-9125805 GCF_000747805.2 Chaetura pelagica | reverse complement strand
GAACCCTCGGCTCGCCCCTCGGCAACCGGGCCCGGTGGAATGAGAGCAGTAGAGGGGACAAGGGAACGTGAGAGAAAGGAGTTAGAGCTCTCCAGTTCGGCTTTGATCTCCAACGGCTGGGCCTGGACTTCAGCCCCTTAATCCCTCCTTTATCGTGAGGGCTGGATACGGGCAGTGCCTGGGCAGGCTCTACCTGAGCCTGGTGCTGCTGGTCCCTGCGGTTCTGTGTGTGTCAAACCTTCCCCGCTGCCCTTCACAGGGCAGGGAAATGCTGCCTCGTCGGGGGAGCTTGAAGAACCTCTTCAATCTATCACGAGGTGAAACTGTTCGGCTGCTTCAGGCTGGGCACAGGTGGGAGCTGTGTGGTGGAGCAGAGATTTTTTGGGATTCCGCATTCCCTGCTGTTTGGTTGTGTCTTCCATCTCACTGGTCGTGCAGTCAGGGCAGATTCCTCTGCTCGTCTGAAAGAATTGCGGAGATTAAGGTAACTGCAGGCGATTCTCCAAACTAGTTCTAATCACCTGCGTTGCTTTGTCATGGACTGGAGGGTGGGTGGGCTGATCGGAACTGATAAGGCTCTGCTGCTCCTGATAGGGGCACGGCGTTTGGGGGGCTGCCCGTTGTGGAGTAGAAAACTCCCACAGAAAGCATCTGTAGGAATTGTCAACCGCTCTCTGCTAAGACCAAGCAGCCCAAATCCACCCTGAGCTGGTGTCTTTATCCCTGCTGTTAAAGCACGTGAACCGGTCGTTTGAGAACTGGCCCGAACTAGTAGCACAAACCTTTGGGGCAGGCAGCATCTGGAAGTTGCATTGACCATGTTTGGTATGAAATGCAACTTGGTGTCCCTGGGGAGCTGAGTGGTCTGCAAGCATCGGATTTCTGTAAAGACATCCCATTTTGCACAGATGTGTTCTGTAAATCCCTGTGCAGAGCTTGGATGGAGCATTTGCCTGTATCTTTTTAAGTTACTAAGATGGGGTGTATGTGCTTGAGAAGTAACACTGGTTTAACTATAAAGCCTTATCCAAACAAATTGTTTGGGTTACGGGCTGCTGGGGAGGAGACCGAGATGACACAGTGTTTGGGAGAGTTCTGCTGGCGCTCCTCCCATATTATTTTTTGTTAATAGCACTGCCAAAACGTGCAGGGCTGCACAGCGTGGGGCTCTTAGTTCTCCCATGCAGGCAGGGTGAAGACAGGTAGCTGTTTCTTAACAAGAAGGGGATTGTGTTTCTTCTGCTTATGTAAGAGCATGGCTTTTGAGTGATTCGGTGCTTGAATATTTCCCCAGCCTGTACAAACAAAAATGCCTTGGCTCCTTTCCCCTTGCATGGCTTTCCAGTGGAGATGGGATTTCTCCGTGTGAAGCAATTTTGGATGTGTAAGAGGGTGGGGAATGTGACTGAAGTGCCGAAGTGTGACGTTGATGCTTGGGCTGTGGGTGGGTTGTGTTACAACAGCACAGCAACCACTTGTGAGAACATTGGCTTGTTCCTGTGGGGTGGGGGCAGGTTTAAGCTGAAGCCCAGCATCTCCCTTTAATACCCTGCCCTCTCTGGTCAAGTGCGTTAGAAACCAAAGGCCATGTGGGCAGGGTGCGAGGAAGGGGTTCCTGCAGAAGATGCTTGAGGATCCTAGAGCTGGGGATGGCAGAAGGCCACCAGTGCAGCCAAGATATGGGAACAGTGGAGGACTTCCTCTGCCTTCCTTGGGCAGAGTAGCATCCTTGAGCGCTCTCTGCACTTTTAGCACCTAAAAGTGCCCCTGGCAGCACAGGGGGGGAAGCAAGGGGTATTCATTCCCCTGGAGCAGAGGGGTCTGCCAGCAGCCTGGCTTGGGCTGCTCCTACCTGTGTCTGAGCTGCAGGAGTACTCTGAGCACCCTGAACTCAGCAGGGCCAGAGCTCTGCTAATGCTTGTTGCAGCTGTCCTACTTTTCTGCTTTGAAATATGCACAAAAAGTCTCCGTGCAGCACCACATCATGTTTGTGCATCTCTAGCAGTGTAGACAAGCAGAAGTCCAACCCAGAAGCTGCTGGCAGAGGGTTGTCGGGGGGGGGGGGGGCTTACTGCTTTTTG
>NW_009953486.1:9104516-9123076 GCF_000747805.2 Chaetura pelagica | reverse complement strand
TGTGTGGGGGGGGGGGGGCTTCGTGCTGTTTGTGGGCTCTGTTTGCTGGTTTGAAGCAATCATGCTTGGAGGCCTCCTGATTGGCAAAGCTGGTGTCTTGTTGATGATAGCTGTGTTTGGAAAGTAGTGCAGCATTATTAATGTTAAAACCGGTTTGGCTTGTCCTGCTGCCATTGATCCCCGAGGCCTGTTCTTTCTGCTCTTTGCCCAGTTTCTCATCTGTCCCTCCCAATCAAATCAAGGCATGGCTATCTGCACGTTTTACTTTATTTTTTACCTCCTGACTGGGAAAACTCACGGGGCAGCTGAACGTGTGAAGCAAATTCTTGCTTTGCTTCAGCCTCCCTAAAATACAGAGCAGCAAAATGACAGTCTTAAGGTAATGTCCCTTAGTCCTGAAGGGAAGGAGCCCGGGACTTCTGGTAGCTGAACCTAGAGCTGTATATTGGGTTGAAAAGGAAGAAATAGCCTGTTTAGCACCTGGGACCTTGCTGAACAGCATGCACAATTCATGGGGTAGGTGCTCAGGGGTGCACAGTTCCTCTGCAGCCCAGCACCTCCAGACTGGATGTGGAGGTGCCTGCATGGTGGCAGCAGTCACCCCCACAGCTCTTGGGGCGCAGACAGGGAGACTCTGCTGCTGCCCAGTTCTCATCTGTCCTGAGTGCCTGCCAGAACACATGCTGGAGAGCACTTTTTGTGTGGCTCAGAGTTTTCCAAACAGCTTACGCAAGAGGCGCATCAGGGCTGAACTTGGTACTTTTCAAACTCAGGATACCAGAGACTCAAGCACTCTCTGAAGTTAAGGCTGTTGGCCAACATGATTGCTCTCTTTCCTGCCCCTCCTGTTGTGTCCCAAGGCCTTGGCACTTCGAGGTCCTGCAAAGGTCTTTATCCAGTCCAACAACAGTGAAAGTGTTTTTTTAATGTGTTTCACCCTCTGCCCTTCCCTCCAAGCCTTTTAGCAGCTCTACTGTTGTCTGGAGCTGTTTAAATGGTTGGGGTGGAGAGGCCATTTGCTGCCCTCAGATGCCTGAAGCGGAGCCTAATGTGACCTTGCCATGGTTTTCCTGTGGCTGCTTTACTGCTTGCTTGATACACTTATGTCTCACTTCCACTACAGAGCTGGAAGCTGCTAACTTGACTTTCAGAGTGATGATGGAGAGGGGGCCTCTGGCTGGCTGCTCAGCATGCAGACTTCAGCACAACTCCTGCAGCTACTTTTCCCTCCCCTCTGACTCCTGGTTATGGTAAATGCTCTGTTGAAAACATGCTGGCTGCTCAAATCCACTTGGCTGTAAGTTAACACTAGGTTGTATTGCAGATGGGTTAAGTTGTTCTCCCTCAAATGGATGGGTTGATGGGCTTTATCTTTAAAACCAACTTAAAAAACAAAATCAATTGTAGTAACTGTACCAGTGAGGGATGCATGATAACTGTGATTGTACAGTCTGAAGCTGACTCTTAAGATTACTTGATTAAGTTATTGTGGCTCACAGATCCTGCAGAACTCCCCAGCTGCCACTTTGGCTAGACTAAAAAGAGCATTCATCCTTCAAACACTTCCTTGCTCTTGAGTTAACATCTCTCCTCTTCAGCCTGCTCTCAGAACCTTGCAGCTGCCTTCTCTCTCTCCACTCAGTACAGTTTCTTCGTGCCCTGTAACTACAGCAAGGCTGTGCTGCTTTTGCAGCCTCCAACTAGATGCTAATGTAGTTGAAGCACTACAAAACCAGTGGGGACAAACACTGCACACGCCAGCCCTCCAGGCTGCTGTTGTAGAGCATGTGTGGCTGTTTGTTTGAGACTCGGTGGAATGCAAATACTTCAGATTAAGGATTCAAATGATTTGCACTAGAATGAGACTCTTGTGATGAGACTGGGCTTGGTGGCCCTGAATAGACAGGGCAGCCTAGTTAAAGAGTTTAACTTGTCATAAGCTCCTGCTCTGAGGGGCTATAGAAGATCCTACATTAATGACCTGTTAGAACTGCACTTCTAAATTAGTTCAGGCTTCTATTTTTTATTTATTTATTATTTATTTTCTTTTTTTTGGTCTTCAAGCATGTGTCTGAATGGTTGTCCAGTGAATGCTGTTGCCTCTGACCAGCTCTGCCATGTTATGCCAGCAGCCCTGACTCCAACAGTCATGCTCTGACTCAGGATTTCTGGCACTTGCCTGGCCTCACAGCTCCAGGAGACTCTTCTGTCACCCTCTGAGTAACAGCCCTGGCCCCTTACCCAGAGCAATGACTCAGACTTCCGAGGTACTCAGCACCCTTACAGGGGAAGAAAAGGGGTGACAAGCAAACCCAGAGCTGCTTGGCAGGTGGTCTGTGCTGCCCTTGGCACCAAGTTCCTTCACTGTTGCCTCTCCTCAAATCTGCCTGGAGTTGTGGCCGTGGTGGGCAAAAAGCTGCCGGGCTCTGATATCTGATTGCTGCCAGTAGCTTGTGAGTAGCCACTGACTTGCTCTGGCAGCCTGGTGGTTGTTGTGGTACAGCTGAGAGTTGCATGGGGGAGAGAGGAGAGCAGCAGTATTGGATCTGAAATGACTGAGAGCGTTCAAAGTGAGCTGAAAGAGTAGAAAGTCTCAGAAGAGGGGGTTAAACACTTCATCCTCAGTCTGGAGAAAATGTCAGCGTAGGAGGGAAAAAACATGCAAGATGTAGCTGCGTCCCTCTCGATTTCTGAAGGCTGGCTGGCTTCAAAAACACACTTGTAAAAGTGTTATTTGTGCTGGAAGTACGTGCCCTTGCCAGTTTTATCCTTAAATCCTTTGAGACTGAGACTCTGCTTATAAAATACCAAGTGGCTCTTGTTACACAAATTATTAGGATAGCTTAAAAATCAAAGCAATAAATTAAAATCTCAGAGAGACATTCCTTGGGGCAGGAAGGAGACAGGGAGACCTGTAGCCCTGTTACCCAAGCAGCTAGTGACATGTCAAGCAAAAACAGGATTTCTTTTTGCTTAAGCAAATTGCATTCTGTCAGGGAAAGCAAAGTCTGCCATGGGAAGGATTTCTTTCTTCTGGTGTCACTCTACCTGAGCTGCTGAAGGGGAGAAGGTGTCCACTACAGTTCAGCTAAAACTGTGCTGCTGTCTGCTGTAAAACTTGAAGTCAGAGCGCCGTGGCCTTGCTCTGTTTACTTTGCTGGGAGGCTCACCCTTGCTCCTGTCCTCTAGCTGCCATTACAGTCAAACTACAGCAATAAAAAATGTGCATTAAGGACCACAAGTGCCTGCCTTGGACTTGCACCAAAGCAGCCCCCCCATGGCACACTAGCCAGAAATCTCTGTGCGAAAGGTGAGGTGATGGAGGGGAGGGTGCCTGGTGGGATGGGGTGCTTGGCCTGGAGGGGAGGTAGGACCCGTGGGTGGAGGGACTGATCCTGGCCAGCCTGGTGCTGGGAAGGGGGCAAATGCTGCTTTAATGGGCTAGTGTCCTCCTTTAAAAACACAGGCGTTTCTAGCAGTCTCTCCCCCGAATGGAAATACAGGCCTTTCTGATGTCAGGAGCTTTTGCTTGGAAGACTCTGTTCCCCAGCAAGATAAATATTTATTGCAAGTCCACAGCGTGCAGTGGAGCAGACTCTGGAGCCAGGATCTTGCATGAGACTGTTTATGTGCGGGCTGTTCTTGGCGCTAATTCCAAATTTCCCGAGGCTGAGTTTGAGGAGCTGGTCCTGCGTGTTGGTTACTAAATGACTTGTTAGTCCAGCCAAGCACAGGCTTTGTAGAGCTAGGGAAGGAGCAACCAAAACAAGAGCTGGGTCCCTCTGCTCCTGCCTGTGACTGTGTGGGTGCAGACGTGGTCAGGGAGTGCTGCAAAAGTGCTGCCAGCTGCTCTCCCCTGGCTCAGAGAGGGGAGGGAGCCTGAGTGGGAGTCCAGAACTCTCCAAGAGAAGACAATTCTGCTGGGAGTGACAGATTTCCCAAAGTACAGCTGCGTTATCCCCAATAGTATGTGCTGTGTCTGCTGCTCTCTGGGCCCAAGCCAAGGCAACCTCTGCACAAGTGGGGAATGTCTCTGTTAAAAAACAAACAAAAAACACCCCTTACGCACCAAAACCCCAGGCTCTGCTGCTGTAGCTAACCAGGAAAGAAATCTCTGCTGCTGAAATGTTTGTTTGTATAAATGCTTACACGGGTACAGCCTGATAGTGGAGTGGCATGGACACTCCATCTCGAGTGCTTTCATGCTGATAACTTCCTCTGCTACAGTTTTTTGTTTTGGTTTGTGTTGGTTTTTTTTGCTGGTAGCTTTGCCAACAGAGCAAAACCCTAAATAGCATAAACTGTGCTGGCAGAGCTGAGCTGCCTGGGCTAAGCCTAAATCTTTGGGCTACTACTTCTGATTAGATAAAAATGGCTTGTGGGAGGGGAAGCATTTGCAGGGCACAGCATTGGGAGTCCTGACTGTACAAACAAGCTGAGATTAGCTGCATGGTGAGCCAGCTAGGAAAGGACCCTTTGAAGTTGGGTGTCTGCCTGGTTTGATTTTGCTAACACTTTGGCATGAGGGAGCATAAAGATCCCAAAAAATGCACATCACATGTTTCTTGCCAAGTGGAAATTCTGCTTGTTTGCATGTCCAGGGAAATATTGGGGTGTAGCTGTATTCTAGGAAAGGGCAACGAGGAACCACCTCTTCCTGGCATGAGGGGGAAATGTGACATATGAAATATCCCTAGCTTGAAGTATCAGCATGAAAAGTTATCCCTGATGGAAAAGCTGCCTTGCTGAGGTCTTTATATCCTTTTTCTTTCTTCCACAGACAGGGTCAAGTTTCTGTTTCTTCCACAGAGCCTCCTGGTACAGAGTAAGGCAACTCTGAGCGAGCCATGAGCTGGAAAAACGGATTTTTTTTTTAACCTTGAACAGATTTCTCTAGTTTCTGACCTGAGTGCTAGGCAGTGAAGTGTATGAAATGCCTATAAGCAGCTTAGCAGGGTTAGTAAATTACGTAAAAATACAATCTGGTTATCAACTAGGTGTATATCGCTGCCCATGACCAGGAGAGCCTTTCAGGAGTGTGAAATGGCTCTGCTAAGTTGTTTTCCTCCTGAGTCACATGAGAGCTCTTGTTTTTCCCTCCTGTAGTTTTCCTCTGAACCTTATCTTTATTTGCTTCAGGGTAAGAGATTGACACAGAGCCATCTGCAACTGCCTGCTGAGCTTTATCTCCTCTGGCTGGATGGGGGAGCAAACATCTCCTTCCCCTCGGTCTCCATAGGTCTCTGGATCAGTGCACTGAGTATTTGGAGCAGTTATTTTGCCACCGTTGCAATGAACAGATCCCAGTGTGAGCCTGCCTGGCAAAGGACTCAGCCTTTATGGCTTTGCTCTTGGTTGATAATCAGGCAAGAGTAGTTAAACAAGAATTCATTCCTTTGTAATCTCTCTGTCCTCCTTGCTTCTATGGCCTGGCCTGATCTGCAGGCGTGTACAGTGGGCTGCAGGGAGCAGGCTGTGTGAGCAAACACACCTGAGTGAAAAGGTAGCTGAGGTGTGACTTTGTAAGTGCAGGGAAGCCTCTTTTCTGCAAGCAGAGCCCGGGAGGATTCATCCCTGCTGCAGAGGAGGCACCCGTGACAGCGAGTGGCTTTCCAGAGCCCAGGATTAGGGTGTGATTGTCACAGGGATTATGTTTCTGCTGCTGCGTGAGCCCCCAGCAGAGCTGCTTGTGGTGATAGCTTAAAGAATCAGGGAGTGGGGATGAGTGAGGAGTGACCCAGGCTGAGGCTGTGGTAGTCCCTGACAAGTTCAGCACACAGGACTGGTTACGTGGCTGCATGGACACAGGGACATGGCTGGACAGGCAGCGGGGATGCTTCTCCTAAGTCACCCTGAATGAGTGATGCATATTCCAGCTGAACAGTTTGTCAGCCTGCATGTTGCTCTTCCTTGGCCTCATTAAGCAAGACCCTACTCCTTGCCTTTTTTTACTGAGCACAATTTAAAAATAATATTAATGTCCCTCTTTGGTAAGAGATACAAGTGCAAGGGGTAGTGTGCAAGAACTGATCCTGGGGTACTGGGGATGCAGTGTTAGCTCCTGCTGCTAGCCAGGGGCTGCCTGCAAGCCCTAACCTGTGCTTCTGTCTCTGGTTCCCCCTTAGTCCTCAGAGGTGCTTTGGATTTACCTTTGCTGCTTGCTGGGATGGGAGTGCACCTGTACACAGTGGCTGTTGGAGAGGAGAGGGGCAAGGCTGGCTTTTCCCAAAGTCACTCTACTTGTGGTTCTGCTCCAGGACTGCTTGAAAAGTGTTGAGCAATAGCACAATTTAGCCACGTCTGAAAGTCTCGGGGTGACTGAGTCTCTCAGGGTGATCCTGTCATGCAACTAAACACACATGTACCTGCATGGGAGCTGTTTAACTTCTGTCCTTTGGCACAGAAGCCAGGATGGGCCATGTGAGCTGCAAATTATGTGGGACAAACTGACCAGGAACAAGACATAAAATGATACCCTTCACACATGGGCAGAAGTGGAGGTTTGGATGCTTTGCGTGAACTTTAAAACCCTCCTGGTTCATGTGCTCCTGCAAGAGCTGGGTGGAAGTGAACTGTATGGAAATCCCCTCTCTCAGGCTTGGTGGTTCACAGAGTTTGCATCCTTGCACTGGAAAGGCCCAGTTAGATTTGCTGCTCTTTGGTTCATGATGCAGGGCAGCAGGAGGGCCAGGATGATCTCTTAATAACCAGACTCCAAGGCTGGGCCATGCAGGCATCTGCTAGTATCATCTGGGAGCCCTTTCTTGTTCAGCTGATCTAGAAGTGCATTGTGATGGTGTGAGGTGACATCTGTCTGTGACAGCACAGGTCTGGGAAAGGTATCTTGTGTGATGCTGCTTGCTGAAATGAAATGAGATGATTTGTATGACTGTCCCCTAGTGAAGAGCACCTGAGAAGAGCCCCAGGAACAGCTTACACTGATCTGTCCCTGCGCACTGCAGAGAGTTAACAGATCTGCACCTCTGTCCCCTCTTCTGCCACCTTCCAGGCTGGCCCAGCTCCAGGTGCTTTTGTCTAGGAAAGGCTGACTTTCACCTTGCTCCTGTTTACTCCTAGGCTTGTGTGCACAGTGCTGGGGAGGGAGGCGCAGGAGCAAGCTGGGTTATAAAGTGATAAAGAGCTCCTTGCGCTTTGGATGCCCAAGTCTCTGCAGGTCTGACTCCCTTTGCAGCTTGCTGGCTGTGACCCTTCAAAGAAGCTTTTAATGAGCTCTGGTGTGTTTGATCAGAGACAAGGGCCAACTGTAAAAGCCAGTTCCATGTCTGGAAACCTTAGTCTCTGCCCCAAACACTGTTCGGAGTTTTGTTTTGGGTTTTTTGTTGTTCTTTTTTTTTTTTTTTTTGTTAAAGGATTTGCAAAGGTTGTGGTGAGGATGTGTGGGCTGGGGCAGAGGAGCTGCCTCGGTTTATTTCCCAGAACTAACAAGCAGCTGGGGAAATTCACACATTGGACAGAAACTTTGCTTGCTGCCTCAAAAAATAGATGTGCTTGCTTTGAGATGGGGCTGTAAGCAAAGGCCTCAGGGGCATGAAATGGAGTTGGGTGGGCTGGGGGTGGAGCACAGCAGGGCTGCAAGTCCCTGCTTGGGTGCCAGGGGTGTAATTCCTGTGCCTGGACTGAGCAGTGTCTGGCTTCATCCAGTAGTGCAGCCTGTCTCGGGCTCAAACATGAGACCTTTGTGTCCAGCTCTTCCAGGAATGACACTCATAGTACACATGCCTGACGTGCTGGTTGCCTGGCAGGGAATAAACTTATTTTTTTGCCACTGGCAGGCAAGAAAGGCTTCTGCTTCCCAGCATGTTGGTAAATCCCCCTTGGTGCTTACTGGGGATAAAAGCTGCTTAACATGAGGAAGAAATCCTGGAGCTAGACTCCTGCAGAAAAGGTTGATTTCTGTACAGACATCTCTCCGAGAGAGGAGCGTATTAATAGCAGGGCTTGACTTCAGCTGCGAGGTGGGGCTGTGCAGCCACCCTGTCCAACTGTTCCAGCAAGTTCCTGGCCCAATTCCAGAGCTGGGACGACAGGTGGTGGGAAGCAGGCTCTGAGCAGTGCTGGTGCCCTTCTCCAGCTGGCAGTTGCAGAAGGTGTTAAGCTGAATGTGGCCAGAGATGACTTGGCAAGGGCTGACCTAACAGGGCAGTCTCCTGGCTCTTTCTCTCTTGACTGCAGCCTGCCAGCCGAGATGAAGCATGGACACCTTTCATGTTGCCTCTTCACCTGGTAGTAGGGAGGACTGAATCCTCTTGGAAAGGGCTGCCTTTTTTTAGCAGTTCTCCAGAGAGCTCTTTATTGTGGCACTTGAAGTTTGCAGCCCTTGCTGCTAAGCCTGTGAAAGTGCCTGTGTGCCCTCACAGGTGTGTATGTGAGGAATGTGCCTGCTCCAGACCTGCCCTTCCAGCGCAGTACTCCAGCCTTAACTCTTCCTGCACTGCCCATGCCCCAGCTCCCAGGAGGAGCCTGCTTCCTGGGATAGCATGTCTTGAAACCTGGAGGGTAAATATGGATATGCCCAGCAGCCCTCTTAACCTCCCTGGCAGATGAATTTGTAAATTGAGACTCACTGCCCACACAAAAAGTTTCCCGTACGGTCCGAGAAGCTCTTGTGGCTTCCAGGAACTTCCTTGTCCTTGCTTAAGATGATGATGAAGAGTGAGTTCAAGGAACACTCCCATATAATCTTATTTACGCTTGTGAGTCAGTAATTTCCTTGTTATGTCCTTTGGCTTGTAAACACTGCCTGTCCTGATTTAAATAGGGTTTTCTGATAGCCAAACCTGGTGCGTTCCACAGCGTGCAGTAATGGCCGTGGCAGCCTGCCACTTCATGGCTCAGGGCTGTGCTGATCTGATAAGGCCAGCACGCTGTCCAGCCACTGGGTGCCCTGATCGTGGGTTTTCTTGAGCTGCCCTCGTTAGGGCATTAGCTGGCTGTGATTCATAAGGAAGGATGGTGTGAGCTGGCTCGGGGTGCGGCTGCGCGCCGGGCTCTGGCCAGCGCTGATCTTGGCGCAGCAGCCGGGATGTTGGGCTCTGCAGCAGAGGTGCTTCCCAGCCCCCGGCTCTGGAGCTCAGGCAGATGGGAACGGGACACTTCCTGCCCCTTGATGAAATGGCCAGAAGCTCTCGTGGGAACTGCATCTGCGTGCTGGCAGCAGTTTCCGCTGCAGGTTGGGCTTTGGCTGCCTGTCACGTATCTTGAAATGAATTTGCCTTGGAGCGAGTGATCCATAATGTTAGGAATGCCTGGTTCCAGGCCGGGAGGGGTATTTCTCCCCAGGTGCCCTTCCTCCCCAGCTCCCTTCCCGTCATCTATTACCAGACTCTGGCAGAGCAGGGGCAAGGGTCTGGGAGGCAAGCTGGCCTCAGCACTTCATGGCCTCTGGGCTGTTCGTTTGGTTATCCTCCAGCAGAGGTGCTGGGGAAACCAAAAGATGCCTCAATAAGCTGATGAAAAGCACATCTAGTAGCCACTGCTCCTTATGCAAAATGAGAAACAGCTGGTCCTGACCACAAGACCTTGTTTGTGGCAAAACCAGTATGCTTAATGGGCAGGGAAGTCTGGGCTGGGAGCAGGGCTGGGGCTATGGGCAAAGGAAGCTGACACATGGCTTGTGGCTGCTAAGTGGCCTTGGCTTGTAATCAATAGCGGATGTGATTTGTCACTTGGTGTCACCTGGGGCTGCAGGATGGGCCAGATGTGGCCAGGTGAGCAGGAGGGCTGATCCCAGATCCTGGAGCTGCAAAACCCCTTACTTCATATTCAGGGTCTCACTACTGCCTTGTTGAAGCAGCAAGTGCTGGGGCTCAGGTGGTGCCACCCAGCTCCACCTGTCCCTGGGAGTCTCTGGTCCTCACCTCCAGTGGTGCTGTAGCTCATGGTAAACCTGTATGTTAAGAAAAGCTGTCTGATGTGCAGGACTGCTCTCCTGGATAGTTAAGCCTTCAGGACTTGAGCTGAAGTTCTAGGAGATGCCCAAGGATCATGTTCCAAACCTTTCTGTGGGGACAGCATGAAAATGTTGGTAGGTTTAGCCCCTGATTCTGGGACCCATCCATTTGCATTGTGCATCTCACTCTAGGGGAAGGGGTCGAGTTCCCTCCCATGGTGATGACTTCATGGCTGTGGAGGCATCTGGAGCTGCTGGAATCTGTGGGCTGGTGTTGAGCAACCTCAACTCATACCTGAGGTACCCTCAGCAGGGCTGGCCCCAGGGCTCTGGGGTGAGGAGAAATTGTTCTGGGGAAATTGCATAACCGTGGTGAGGGCGGGAGGTTTGGGCTTGTGGCTCCTTGGAGGTCCAAGTGCAAATGAGCTCCAGTATGTAAGCTGCTGCTGTGGCCAAAGCAGCTGATTCTGTGGGAAGCTTGCTTGTGTCTGTAGCTGCAGTCATCTGACCATAGGATTGTGGACTTCATTTTACAGACTTGTTTGTTTATGTGTGTTTTAACAGGTGAGGCAGGGGAAGCTCTTCCTTCAGGCAGGTCATTATTGATAGCAAGTGCTCTTGAACGTCACACTATATTGCACTGCAATTCAGCTGAACTGACAGACCAGTTTTTAACCCTTGGGTTTGTTCACAGTACAAGCAGCAACCAACTGCCTTGGTGTGAGGCTTTGGTGCTATGTGAAATACTGACTTATAGGTGCCAGGCTTTTTCTCTGGGAATAGCAAGTTCTTCCAAATCCCCCCTTATCGCAAACGGAAGGGATTGCTTTTCCAAATGCTTTTGCTACAAACTCCTGACTAGAGAGTGCTGTTGTGTTATTTTCACCCTGTGGGTTCAAGTGAACCTCCTGAGTCTGTACACTCAGGAAATTCCCCTCCCAGGCTGGTTTTTCTGTTCTGAGAAATTCTAGGGGAATTCAGCTATTTTCAGGCTGATTAATATAATGCTTTTGCTGGAGAGGAAGTTCAGCATTTAATGTTCTGATGGAAGTGATGTACTCAGAACAGGCTCCTGACCTTTTGCAAAGTGCTTCTGAGGAGATGCCTGACACCACTTCTCTGACCCCATTTACAGGTGAGAGAAACCGAGACCATTGATGCCCGATGGCTTGACTATCCTGCCTCTGGAGACTTGCCAGATGATGAAGACATTGGTGAATTCAGGCCTCACTTAACTACTGATGGGGTAGATATAGATGAGGCATCTGGATCTGGAGGTAAGCAGGGAAGGGGGCAAATGGGTCTCCCTCAGCTGATGCTTTGAAATTTCTTCCAGTACCAGCCCACAAGTGATGGGCTAAGTGCACAACAGAGCTCCAGAGGGAACTACAGTGTCAGGTGGAGATGAGAAATTGTAGTCACTTACAGATGAGAACAGTGAAAGTGGTTGTACTGTGATGTTGAATCACTCAAGGGTGACAGATGAAGGCCAGCCAAGCTGGTCTTACTCAAGTGAGAAGGCACAGCACTGGCTGGATCTCTTGCCTCTCAAACTCCAAAGAATGCCTGAGAAGCTTAAAAAAAAATCCATTTTTAAGGTAGTGTCTTAAAAGGCTTAAAGTTAGTGTTTCAGCTGAGACCAAACAAGGTAAAGGAGTAAACGGTGTTCAGGTGAACTCTGTGACGTATGCAAAGCTCCCTGCCCAAACCAGTTTCTGTAGCTCCATGTCCCCTTTCTGTGAACATTTGTTCTCTAAAAGGCAAAGAACAAGTGCTGAAATCGGTGCCCGACGTGTTTGGGCAGATCTGGTGAGTGGAGGATTGGTGAGCTCTGCTTTAGGGATGGGTGGTGAGAGCCTTGCCCTCCCCATTGGCATCAGTTTAGCAAGCTGTAGCAGACCTGCTCAGCAGGGCAGCTCCTGATAATCTGTAGCAGGGGCCAAGGGATCCAGCTGAAGATCCCTTCCCTTGGAGAGGTGTTGATCTCAGGATTGCATCTCCTGGTCTTGTGCAATCAAAGCCATTAAGTGGCAGAAGTACTAGGAGATAAGAGGGAATTGTAGTCAGCAGAGAGCAGGAGTTGGTCTGCAGTGGCTGGTATTGCTGGAAGTGTCTGAATTCTGGAAAAATGGCATGTAATGAGACGGAAATTTTAGTGTCCTCTTTTTTTAGTTTTCTTTATTTTCTCCCTCTCTTTGCAGACTATCCAGACTCTGAAGAAACCATATATCTGACCACCATGGATACTCCTGTGGTAGGTATTGCCTCTGCATGTTTTAAGCCATGTGTAGCTACTCTGGGCTGTCTGTGAAGCTTTCTGAATACCCTTCCCCCTGCAAGACATGGCATCAAGATCAATCTACCTGCAGGAGCAGTGTGCTCATAATGCACAAAGCAAACTTTTCTTCCCTGCACACCCTCCTACTTTCAATGGCAGGCAGGCTGGGTGCTGCTTACTGATGGGTGTGGTTTGTCTGTATTCTGTAGATATCTGACAACCATATCCCTGGAGATACTGAGAGAAAGATAGAAGGTGAGAAGAAAAACACAATGCTGGACAATGAAATCATTCCAGACAAAGCTGTACCTGTCGAAGAGAACCTGTCCAACAAGATCTCCATGGCAAGCACAGCCAACAGCAGCATCTTTGAAAGAACAGAAGTCCTTACAGGTAATACTCCACCTTCTCCTGATCAATCATTAATACTGTAAAACAAAATGGCTTCTATTGTTTCCTGTTTCTCTGGGGAGTGGTGCCACTGCTGTCAAGGATAGGGAGATGCAGTCAGTACCTCTGTGACCACCTGTAGCAGGGTCACTTCTGCCTTCTAGTCCTTAAACAGCTGAAGTTTACTAGGGTAAACATGTTGGTTCTGAGCCTGCCAGCTGACTGTTGCCTTAAGTGCCACCCAAATCATGTGGCAGCTGCTCTGCACCCAGTTTCTACATCAACAAGAGGTGTATCTGGCCATAAATCAATGACATCATGGATTTTCATATAAAATGCAGGTGTTTTTCCTTCTAACCTCACCCCAAGTCCTGCCTTTTCTGAGCCTTGCCAGGAACAAAACAACCTCTCTCAGGGCTTTGAACACCCAGTCAACTGTTTCAATTTAAGTATCTCTGTCAAGAGTAAAACCAAGCAATTGACTCCCCCTCAGCATGTGGGACAGATTTGTCTATAGGAAAGCTTCATCAGACACTTGTCAATGGTCTGAGTACAAACCTTGGCACCTCTTCCCAATCTGCAGCCATCTTCCCAGCTGGAGGAGTGGATTGCAAAGCTACCCAACAAATGAGTTGATGTAGTGCAATGAGTAGGTGTCACAGCAAAGGATAAGCTCCACTGAAGTCTTGTGGGCACCCTTGGTGTGAGGAGAGAGATGATATGGTGGGGTTTTGTGGGTTTGTGGTTTTTGATTGTTGGAAGGAGGTGGTGATGCCAGTGGGTTGTTGCTGCTGTTTAATTGAAATAGAGTCCCCAGACTGTGCTCGCACTGTGGGTTGTGGTGGGGCTTCTTTTGGCTAAGTTCTTTGGTTTCATCTCCACGCAGGGAGGATGACTTTTTGTCAACATTTTTTTTCTTTCACTACACTGGAAGATGAACACAAACTGATGAATGTAGAACATGTGATGATTCCCTGGTTGAAAAGCAATTTCTGGCCTTTCCCAGTAACATCCGTCACTGGAGTTGCCAGAAGACGGTGACGGGCGCATGGGCAGGTCTGGGGGCTGGTGCTCCTGGAGGAGATTTTGAGAGGTAGCTGATGGTTTGGAGTTGTCCAGGAGTTGAGACTTAATCCATGCTCTTTTTTGTATCTCTCCAGCTCTCATTGCAGGAGGGGCAGTGGGCCTCCTGTTTGCTGTCTTCCTCATCCTCCTCTTAGTCTATCGCATGAAGAAGAAGGACGAGGGCAGTTACGACCTTGGGAAGAAACCCATCTACAAGAAAGCCCCTACAAACGAGTTCTATGCTTAAAGCTCAGCAGCACCTTGTGCCCATCAAGGGACAAACAGACTGCATGGAAACACTGTGCCCTCAGATGAGATGTGCTGAACAAATGCTCTTTTTGGATTGAGTTTCAAAGCGACTTTGAGAAAAAAACAAAACTTCCTCCGTGACCCTTCCCTTCCCACTAACAAGGGCCCAAAGAAATACAAAGAGTCTGAAAAAAAACCCCAACAAAACAACACCTCAGTGTATTTTATTTTTTTTTTTCTAAAGCTAGTGTAAAAAAGTATAAAGATGCCTATTTTTCTGCTTGGTTTTAGAGTATATAAACACAAAACAGACTGTATGGAAGCAAGCACCATGTGTTTGTCTCCAGTGTGCTGTGCTCAGATGGGCTGCTTCTCTAGAAGGTGGCTTTTTTTTTTTAATCAACCTTGCTAATAGATGTCTTGCAGCAGGCTGTCCATGTGAAGCATTTCTGTGGAAAACTATTTATGAATCTCTTACACTACAGATAAGGTTGCCTTATCAGGGAGTAAAAGGCCCATAGGGGCTCAGAATCCCTGAGTGCCATAAAGGGCCTTTGGGAATGTCTTTCCCAGGAGACTTCCTGTCTATTCCTGTTGGCCCCAGGCAAGGGTCCTTAGTCCCTGAGATCAGGACAGCCAGTTTAGTTTGGCAATAACACCACCCTTTCCTTGCCTTCAGTCCCTTACCTTTTTTTAAGGATTGCTTGTAGGATTTTTTTTATAACAGAATTTTAAAGAAAATAGCCTAATGTTTATATAAAGTTTGTAGAAATTGTTTTGAAATAATAAAACCAGAATATCTACTTTTTTAATTTCCTCAGATTTATTTTTTCAATCCCTTTGTGTTTCCTTTGGCCAGGCATTTCTGTAGAGCTGTTGTTTTATATGATTTATATTCTGAACTGAAGCAGAATTAGCTACAGTGTGTTACAGGTTTCTTCTAGTTCTCTAGCAGCTACTGTAGAGGGCAAAGATATTTATGGTTTTCCCATAACTTTTTTAGGTTTTGATTTATTTTTTTTTAAAGTAGAATTATTTATAGTTTCTGAAATGGCTGCTCTTCTCATTTGGTAACTTTTATCCTTTTTATGTAAAACACTAATATAATGAGTCTCCATGAAAACTATTTAAGCTTTATTCTGTGAATTTTAATTATGAATTCAAGGCAATAACTTCTAGGATTAATCTGTATGCAAAATTGGATTCTTAATGATTGAAGCAGGGAAAAGATGAGAGTATTTCTAGCTTGTAATATATTATAATCAGTCCTATAGAGCTATATTTTATAACTTCTACTGGTAAATAGACAGTTCCAGGTGAAAAGGCTGGAGTTAATTCTTCAGCAGCCTTACTGTGTGTAGGAAACTTGGTCTGGTTTGTGCTGCTGTCTAGAGGAAGTCCAGTTGTCCCAGTGGCTCATGGTGGGAGCAGCTGGAGCCCTGTCCCGGTACCTGGAGGCAGGCTGAGGGTGGGGTTGTGCTGGGTTTGATCCTCTGCCTTGGAGCAGAGGTCCCCATTTGGGGTTGCTCTTTGGAGCAAGGGCTGGGAGCTCACAGAATGGAGAAAATACCTGGGTTTTAGGGGATGGCTGAGTTGCAGAGTCCCCTGCAGTACTGTGCTGAGTCCCTGCCTCTTGTGGAAGGCTGGATTTGGGAGCTGGAAGGCTGCCTTGGTGGCATCTCCCAGCTGGGAGCACTGAGCTTTTTGTAGAGAGCCAGTTCTGAACCTCCTGCAGTGGGTCTTGCTAGACCATGTACATAGCTCCTACCTCTACTGAGAGTTGGACCAATTCCCCCAGTGCTCCCAGAGCAAAGGGTGAGGTGTGTGTCCCTGCCTCTGCTTCAGGGAGCTGCTCCAGAGCTGCTTTGTGCAAGTCGTGTCCTCCCACAGCTTTTGGGACCTGGGGTGGTGTAAGACAAAATCTGAGTGTGGCTCCCCAGACTGAGCAGGTTGCAAGGACTGTTTAGAAATCTTGACCCCTGAAGCCTCCTTCCTGAGGGTGTGTTGCAGGCTTGAGGCCAAACTCACAGACACAGTAGGACAAGTTCAGCTTCATGTGGTGGCAGCTGCTTCTCAGAGCTGGACAGGTAAAGTGGGGAGCACAGGGGAGCTGTGTGTTGGGACATGGGTGGGAGAGGACATTCCCCCAGGCTCCTCCTCCAGGTTGACTCACTGGCTTGGTCCCAGTACAAGTGTGTTTGGGGAAATTGCAGGCTCTGGGAGGCTCTAAAAGCTGCACAGAGTTCACTGCAGGCTGGGAAGGAGGGAGGATTTTACTGCCTATGGACAGCACTGCCAGGAAGGCAGGAGCAGTGTCTGCTTCTCTGGGTATTTAGGTTCTCTTGTGTAATTGCTCTTGAGGATTTTCCACTGTTAATTATTTTTTTTATTATTTTTTTCCTCAAATAAACTGGTACTTTCTAAAATTGGCTTTTTGGACTGTTTCTAATCTGCAGTTACTTTGGGGAGGTGGATAACAGGGTGCTCGTGCTTGTGTAACTTCTTGGTTTACCAAAGGGGGAGGTTTACCAAAGAGGCCTGGCTTGGTGGTGGCCTGCAGCTCAAAGAGACTTTGTCAGCAGCTCCCAAGATGTCTCCAGTGTCTGACCCACAACTGACTTCTGCAGGAGCAGCATCACTTGGTTTCTGGGGCTACTGAAGCTCCTCCAGCAAGTAACACAGATGCAGCGTGGCACAAGGAGGTGAGTCCGTCCCTTCTCTGGTCATCAGTTTTGTGATGGCTCTTTGAGAGGGCTGTCCCTGTGCAGCTGGAAGAGACAGAGGGAGGTTGAGATGGGCTTGTGTGTGCCCCCTGAAAACAGCAGCACCTTCCTGTGCCCTCAAATATTGGGAAGGAATGTGCAGAGAGTCTTGCTTGACTGAGTTTCAAGCCAACCCTCTTTAACTGCTGTGGGTCTTCAAGTGAGGATAGAGCTGTTCCAACTTCCCTGGGATCAGCTGCTCTGTGAGCAAGTCCACAAATGACTTGATGTCATTTTGGACTAAAACAGCTCTCTCTTAAGTAAGACCTGGAGGAAGCTGCTGCTTCTCCAAGCCCCACTGCTGTCACAGCTTGCTGCTCTCGAGGGATGGGACCCAACTCGGTCTCCCTGGGCATGTAAGGGAGGGGGGGCTGTGTGGGGAGCAGGGCTGCAGGCTGGGGAAAGTGCTGAGTCTCCTGAGTGCTGTATTTAAATGGATTAGCATCCTTGAGAAAATCTAATTCCCTTCTCCCCGGTGGGAACTCCTGCTCCCGGTGGTTGGGATTAGCAGGGATGGAAGAAACAAACTGGGACTAGTACAGGGGCTCCCTCGGGGTGAGGGAGTGGCTCACACTTGCTCTGCACCTCGCTGCTGCCTGGGCCATCACTGGTGTGCTCTTGGAGGTCCTCTGGGAACCTGCTGTGGATACCAAGGAGAAGCCACGAGCTCCCAGGGCTGATCTTTGCTCCATGGGAGCTGCTGTTTGTCAGGAACCGGGTGACGTACAGCTGTGATCCTCATGTTCTTCTGCCTCGTGTGGCTGTGACAGGTTCTTGGACTCTCTCCTCGGAACAGCGTGTTTTCTGTCTTGTTCTTTTTTCCTTTTATCCCTCTCTCCTGGGCTTCAGCTCTCAGTTGCAAGAATCCTGTGTGCTTTCCAAACCCGCCCTCACTGTACAAGCGCCTTGTTTAGCAGAGCAGGCTGGACGGGGACCCTGCAGGTCCCTGGAGCAGAGCCTGGCTGCCTGCCCGTGCTCGCAGAGCCACAGCTCCTGCCACGGGGTTGTCACTGTTCCCTCTGTTCTGCCTTTCTGTACCCGGTGTTCACCGACGAGTGGCTCTGTGAATTCTTGCTCTTCAGCCCCAATCCCAGAGCTGTCACTCGGCTGGTTTTCCTCCTCCTGGTGCTCTGCTTTTACAACCCAAACCCCGAGGACCTGCTTCACCTGCCTGGAAAACATCTGGAAGCCTCCCGGGGAGGGAGGGATGTGTTGGAGGGGCTGTGGGCAGGAGGGCTGGGAGGTGAAGGGTAACCTTGCTGATGCCCTTCCCGGCTTCCAGGGGGGCTTTGAGGTGGAGCTCATGGGTCCCTTGTGCTTCAGGCAGAGCCTTGGGGCAGGTGCTGTGCCACCAGTGAGGTGCCCAAACTGGTCACCAGGCTGGTGTGCAGCTGTGTGGGTGCCTTTCTTCACCTCCCGCCCTCCGGAGGAGCACAGGGCACCCCCCTCTGCCCGGGAGGGGACAATTCCTGACCCCTGGAGACGGATTTCCCACGAGCATCCTGAGCATCGTGGCTGCGGGTGGGGAGCAGGAGGAGTCCGAGGGCTGGGGGTCCCCGTGCAGCCCCCCCTGCCCACGGGAGCTGCAGGGACTCCCGTGGGAATCGCTGAGCTTCCCGGGAACGTGCGGGAGGGCAGCGGATCGGGATAACGAGGAGCACCCCGGGAATGATGAGGAGGTTCCAGGGCTGCGGCAGCTCTTGCTGGAGCTTCTGGCCGGTTTCCCTGTGTGTGACCCCCCCCAGCCCCGGGACCCCCGTGGGACCCTCCGCTGTCCCGGTGTTTGCTGCCACCTCCTGGGCGGCCCCTCCCGCCGCGCCGGGACCCCCGGGCCCCTCCCTCGCTCCCCCCGGTTTGGGTGAGGGGCTGGGGGGGCTGGGGGGGCTCCGCTCCTCCCCGCCCGCCC
>NW_009953486.1:9102150-9104218 GCF_000747805.2 Chaetura pelagica | reverse complement strand
TTTATTATTTTCTATTTCTATTTTTATTTTCCATTTTTTACTTTTTATTTTTTAATTTTAATTTTAATTTTATTTTAATTTTTATTTTTTGTTAATATTTTTGTTCTTAAATTTTATTATTTCGTTGTTTTTATTTTATTTAATATTTTTTATTATTTTTTATTATTATTATTTCAGTTCCCTCAGTGCGTTGCAAAAACCTCAATGCAGCTAAAGACCCTGAGCCCTTGGCAGGAATGGGCAGGAGGGAGTGGAACAACCTTCCCTCCTGAAGATGTGCCCAGTTCCTGAATCCTCAGACGAGATCAATGCTTCCCTGGATGCTCTCCAGCCCAGGTCTGTGCTCCTCACAGGGAGGATGCTGAGGAAGTGTCCCTGGGCCACTGGCTGTGTCACTTCCCATCCCAACCCCATGGGCAGCTCCCTAGAGGTGCCTTGAGCTCTGAAAGGGCCTCCTGGACCCTTTTAAGGCAAAAGGCATTTTAAGAGCCTTTGTGGGGCTTTGCTGTGTTGGGGGAACAGCAAGAGCTGGACGCCCCAGTGGGTGGAGGGCAGTGACCCATAGGGACTGGTGAGCTGAGGAGGGGGGTTGCAGCAGGACCCCGGGGGGACAGGGGACCCCCAGGGTGGAGGGGATGATGATGATGCTGCTGCTGAGCAAGGGCTGATCTGGCTCTCCCTGTGTGTGTGTGGGCTGTGTGTTTTGGGGGCTCAGGGCAGCAGCCCTGGGAGTCCCCCTGAGCTGTGGTTGGGGAGCAAGGCTGGGAAAGGCTGAGTGTCCCTGACAGCACCCACCTTCCCCCCCAGGGGAGGAGCTGCTTTGGTCTGTCTGGGGATGTCTGTGCCTTGCACCAGCACCCCCCCCCCTTGCCCCAGCTCCATGAGGATGGGCCCTTCCCCTCTCTCTTTCCCCAGCAGAGCAAGTGAATCATAGATCCCTTGTCCCCCCACGGAAACCAGAAGGGGCAGGGATTTCTCTTGCCATCCAAAAACATTGGTGGCTTGGGAAACGTGTGACTGGGGAGAATCTGTCATGAAGCCTTTCCCTGGGAACAGATGAAACTTAATAACATGGGGTCACTGTGGGGAAGGTGCAACTGATGGATGTAGTGAGATGAGGCAGAGCTTGATGGTGGGGAATGGCCCCCAGCTGTCATGAAGCCTTTCCCTGGGAACAGATGAAACTTAATAACATGGGGTCACTGTGGGGAAGGTGCAACTGATGGATGTAGTGAGATGAGGCAGAGCTTGATGGTGGGGAATGGCCCCCAGCAGAGCAGCTTCTCTATGTCTGGTGTGACATCAAAGCTGTCCTGTTCAGAGAGGGGCCTGGGGGTACCAGCCAGCCTGCTTCATGGAGGAACCCATGGGGTTCTGGGAGAAACCAGCATGTTCCTGGAAGAACCACCAAGGGGGTTCTGCTGGGCTGAGGGGGCAGTATGTGCTGGCAGTCCTGGTGGATCCCACATCCTTATGGTCCTGGCATGGGACCAGCACACTGCAATGAGCCACTGCAATGAGCCACTGCGTTTGCAGCTCCCTGAGCTGTGTCCCCAGAGCCACTGGCAAGCCCAGACCTGTGAGGGCTGTGCCCAGCATCACAGAGGGTGTGGTGGAGCCAGCCTGGCGCCCAGCAGCACCCCCAGCCTCGGGGCAAGGATGGGGTGGTTGTGGCTCCACGGGGAGCACGAACTCGTGGGCATCTCCAGGGCAGCCTCCCCATCCGTGGGTGGCCATGGGAGGCTGAGCTGGGTGGGGGCATCCTGAGCCCTGTGGGGGCATCTCCATTCAGCTGCAGGGATAGATAAGTCCCCTAGGACTGGTGCCCCCTTGTCCTGGGTGCTCACTGCAGGTTTGGTGAACATGATCCAAAAACCTGGTCATCCTATTGAGCCTCTCCTGGGGCTACCAGGAGGATGATGGCCAGGGCCCCTTCATGCACATCTCCTTGCAGCAGGCTCAGGAAGAAGCAGAGCCAGAGCTTGGGGCTGCCAAATTTTGAAGGCAACCTGCTGGTGGCAGCATGAGGAGCGGGCTGGTGTGCTATCACCTGCCACTGCCCTTGTGA
>NW_009953486.1:9095666-9102062 GCF_000747805.2 Chaetura pelagica | reverse complement strand
GGCTGGTGAGCTGAGGAGGGGGGTGGCAGCAGGACCCCGGGGGGACAGGGGACCCCCAGGGTGGAGGGGATGATGATGATGCTGATGCTGAGCAAGGGCTGATCTGGCTCTCCCTGTGTGTGTGTGGGCTGTGTGTTTTGGGGGCTCAGGGCAGCAGCCCTGGGAGTCCCCCTGAGCTGTGGTTGGGGAGCAAGGCTGGGAAAGGCTGAGTGTCCCTGACAGCACCCACCTTCCCCCCCAGGGGAGGAGCTGCTTTGGTCTGTCTGGGGATGTCTGTGCCTTGCACCAGCACCCCCCCCCCTTGCCCCAGCTCCATGAGGATGGGCCCTTCCCCTCTCTCTTTCCCCAGCAGAGCAAGTGAATCATAGATCCCTTGTCCCCCCACGGAAACCAGAAGGGGCAGGGATTTCTCTTGCCATCCAAAAATATTGGTGGCTTGGGAAACGTGTGAGTGGGGAGAATCTGTCATGAAGCCTTTCCCTGGGAACAGATAAAACTTAATAACATGGGGTCACTGTGGGGAAGGTGCAACTGATGGATGTAGTGAGATGAGGCAGAGCTTGATGGTGGGGAATGGCCCCCAGCAGAGCAGCTTCTCTATGTCTGGTGTGACATCAAAGATGTCCTGTTCAGAGAGGGGCCTGGGGGTACCAGCCAGCCTGCTTCATGGAGGAACCCATGGGGTTCTGGGAGAAACCAGCATGTTCCTGGAAGAACCACCAAGGGGGTTCTGCTGGGCTGAGGGGGCAGTATGTGCTGGCAGTCCTGGTGGATCCCACATCCTTATGGTCCTGGCATGGGACCAGCACACTGCAATGAGCCACTGCAATGAGCCACTGCGTTTGCAGCTCCCTGAGCTGTGTCCCCAGAGCCACTGGCAAGCCCAGACCTGTGAGGGCTGTGCCCAGCATCACAGAGGGTGTGGTGGAGCCAGCCTGGCGCCCAGCAGCACCCCCAGCCTCGGGGCAAGGATGGGGTGGTTGTGGCTCCACGGGGAGCACGAACTCGTGGGCATCTCCAGGGCAGCCTCCCCATCCGTGGGTGGCCATGGGAGGCTGAGCTGGGTGGGGGCATCCTGAGCCCTGTGGGGGCATCTCCATTCAGCTGCAGGGATAGATAAGTCCCCTAGGACTGGTGGCCCCTTGTCCTGGGTGCTCACTGCAGGTTTGGTGAACATGATCCAAAAACCTGGTCATCCTATTGAGCCTCTCCTGGGGCTACCAGGAGGATGATGGCCAGGGCCCCTTCATGCACATCTCCTTGCAGCAGGCTCAGGAAGAAGCAGAGCCAGAGCTTGGGGCTGCCAAATTTTGAAGGCAACCTGCTGGTGGCAGCATGAGGAGCGGGCTGGTGTGCTATCACCTGCCACTGCCCTGGTGAGCAGCTGTAACACCAATGAACCAGTTCCTTGTTGGAAACCAGCTTGCTGCAGCTGCAAGTCCATTGCTGCTCTGCATCCCGAGGGTGGGAGCAGGCATGAGGCAGGGCTGGGTGTCCCCAGACCTCCAGCAGGGATGGACACAAGTGTGGATGTCCCCATGGCTCTATCCAGCCAGGCTGGTGTGAGGCCCAGGGTGCTGGGGGTGCTTACCAGCCCAACAAGCACCCAAAGCTGCAGTGACCCCCCGGGGCAGATGGGGATGCTCCCAGTGCTCACCCCTGGGCACTGTCTTTGCTGCCACAGCATCTCCCTGCCAGCCCCGGGCAGGAGGGAGGCTTGGGACATTTTGCCCAGTGTTGACAACATGGAAGGAAAAGACCTGGTTTTTAATCACGGGCTGATTATTTTGGGGAAGCGGGGGGTGCAGGAGGTGGGCTGGCAGCCCCAGGCACACAGGAGGGAACAATGGGGCCACTGTGCAGCTGAACACCCCAGCTCCTGTCAGAAAGGTCCAGCAAGGGGTTTTCAGCACGTTTCTATTCCCCTGCTCAGGTATAATTACACGGGGGAACAAAGAGCCCTTCAAACCTGCCTGCTCCCCCTGGCACAGACTGGGGGGGAGCTGCATGCAGGCAGTGTGTAAGGGGACAGGGACCATGCACACCAGCAAAGGCAGACCCATGGGGCTGGTGACACTGGGCAGCAGCATGGGGAAAAACCCTGGGCATGTTCCTAGCTCCCCTGAGAGCCATGGCTGGGGTGGGGGGGTCCCCTCCCGGAGCCACGTTCCAGTTGTGCACCCCAAGGCAGAAAGGAGAGAGCAAATCTCACCCTGCTTCTCAGCTCTGCCCCTGCTCATGTTAACGTGGCCATGAGCTGGAGAGGGTTTAGTCAAGTGCCTTTTCTTCTGTCCCTGAGGTGCCCCAGCCCACGTGTGGGAGCCCCTGCCAGTGCCCTTGGGACCTGATTTGCACTGGGCTGAGCTGAGCTCACACATCAAAGCTGGAGCAGTTCACTCCCTCTGCCTTTTTTTTCCAGCCTTTTTTTCCCAGCCTGTGTCTGCAGCAGAGCCCACACTGGCAGTGCTGGCTGGGGGGACCCCTGGCCAGCTCTGACCCTGCACCCCTCCTCCTGCCACCAAACCCTGGCTGCAGCCCCCAGACAGGGGCTCAGCCCTGCATCCCAGTGGAATGCTGCTGGCCCCTGGGCTCAGTTCTTCCCTGGACTGCAGGGACTCTAGAGCTTGCCAGGAGTGAGCTTATTTTCAACTTGTTTTTCTTGTCTTACGGAAAAGAAAAAAAGCAAAACCCAACAAACACCAACCCCAAAAAAGGAAACAGTTTTCTACAGGCTTTTTAGCTGTGTGGGCAGGACTGAGCACCTGGAGCTGTGGGCACAGAAGTGTGGTGGTCTCTGTCCCTGAACAGCCCAGCTGAGGGCAGGGGCTAATAATACCTGGCATTGCTGGTGACACAGGCACCCATGGGTGTCTCCACCTCACTTATTCCTTAATGCAATTTGTGGTTTCTTTTTTAGGGTCTGACCAGTGCAGCCACGTCCCCATGTGCTTGGAGTCTCTTGAACAGGTAATTGTAATTCCTCAGTGACCCAACTCAGCTTATTTTGGCCCCTGCATAGTTTTACATCCTGCTGCCCAGCTGGGTTATTTATAGCTCTGTCAGAAAAAGGACACAGTCAGCACAGGTTTTCTGGGCACTGCCCAAACCTACAGCCCCATTGGCAGGGCTGGGGCCAGGGGTGCTCCTGGAGGGATGCTTGGGGTGATGGGACCCCACAGGGTCTGCAGGTAGGGCTGGGACCAGTGCAGGGGATTGGTAGGAAGGGAGATTTTTTATATTTTATTATTTTTTGTTTGGCTCATGATGCAGTAACTGGCTCCTTGGTTCAGTTTTGTTGGCTGAGCCCCATTTGGGCACTGCATCAGCCCTGGGCATCAGCCCCAGTGGCATCTTTCTGCACCTTTCCCCTGGCTGGGGGGCAGAGCAGCAGCCCCATATCCCTGGGGATATTTACACTAAGCAGCATGGACCACAGGCCCTCTGGACCATCTGGAGGCTCTGCCTGGGGGTGTGGGACAGGGACAGCCCTAGGCAAAGGTTTAGAGCTGCAGGGGACAGGCTGGTCCTGGGGGGTGACCCCTCTTGCTCCATGTCTGTGGCTGCAGTGTCTGGTCCTGATGCCGGGTCACACACAGCCCTGTGCTGCTCTGCTGGGGACCTGGGAGAGCTGCCACCCCACCCGTGTTGGGGAGGTGACAAAGCTGCAGCAGAGGGACCTGCCCTGGGCTGCCCTTCCCGTGGCAAATAGGTCACTGGTGCTAGGGAAGAGCATCCAGCCCTGGCACGGAGCTGCACCAGCACGGGACAGCCCTGTTCCTTACAGCCCCCCCAGCTGCTTCCCCTTCTGGTCACCTCTCATACTCTGGGGGGAGAACCCCCCCCCCCACCCCACCCCCTTTTAACTGGAGTTTTTCTGGCCTTTCTGTGGTTGCAAATTGCCCTACAGGCAATGCAGCCTGCTGGCTGCCCTGGGGCCAGGACCAGCGCTGGCAGGCTGGGGTTGGGCTGGGGGAGCCGGGGAAGGAAATTCCCTCCCCCCACCCCCCCTGTGCCAGGGCTGCTCCCCAAAAACTACTCGACCTCAGGAAACCCGTTTGTAAGGCTTGGGGCAAAGTGCAGTGCAAGGGCTGCTGAGAAAAGCAAACAACAGCCAGACCCTCTGAATTGGGCAGAAAACGTCCCCAGGTGATCCCCAGGTGACCCCCGGCTCCGGGGCCGGCCGGACCCCGGGCAGTGTGATGAGCGGGGCAGTGCTCAGCGGGCTGGGCTCACTAGATGGCAGCAACGGTTCTGCACAGCCCGGGAGACCGAGACCAGGCGTCGTGCTGCTCTGGGAGGTTGTTTTAAGGAGAGCAAGCCAGGCTTTTAAATTTTTTTCCTTATGTTTTTGAAGGTGCGTTCAGCCCTGGGACCTCCGAGTGGGTCCTCGGTGCGGTGGGAGGACCCCCTGGGAGCAGGAGATCCCTGGTGCCTTCGAGCCTTCCCATCCCACGGCCACACACAGCGTGAGTTGCCCTGAGCACCCCTAAAGCACCTCGTGCTTTCCCTAAACCCCCAGCTCTTGGGAGTGTGGGACGGGAAGGGTTTGGTTTTTCCACGCTTCACGTTATCCCGGTGTTCCTGGCTGCCCGGGGGGGAAAAGCTTCGTGCACAACTCAGGAGCACAGAAGGAGCTCCTGGACGGGCTCCACCGGGCAGAGCTGCTTCCCGGAGCTGGGGGGGATGCTCCGCGAGTTCCCTGCTGGGCACTGCGGGGTCCCGCGGGGCTGGGCACATCCAGCGGGATGCTGGTGCCGATCAGGGGTGATGCAAATCCCTCTGATGCCACCGGCTCCCCTGCCGCGGGGCGTCTGTTCCCCGGGAGCTGGGAAGTTCCTCCCCCGGGAGCTGGGAAGTTCCTCGTTTCCATTTGCGGGACCTGCTGTGGGAAGCAGATGAAAACCAGCCCGTGGCTGGTCGGGGAGCCCCTCAAGCCCCCCCCCGCCCCCCTGCCGCCACCTCTCCCCTTTCCCCATGTGGCTTGAATTACTGTGGCTGTTTGCTTAATCCATCAGGCTTCAAGAATGAGCCACTCGGTTCCTTCCCGGCCTCTCCAGCAAAGCACTGCACCATAAACATAACAAGGCAGGCTTGTTCCAAGCCCTTGAAGTCAACAAGCAACACTCCTCCTGCCCTCTGGGACAGGGCAGCTGCTAAACATAGCCAAGGGCTCTTTCCATTCATAAAATGTGAGTTATGCTCTGGTCTCTGAGGGAGGGTTGAGCAGCCTGTGGGCTCCAGACACCCCTGGACGGGATGCAGCCAGAAGCTGAAAGGCTTGGCCCCATCCTTTCACTGCCCTCCAGCCCTTCCCTGAGGTGATGGGGGAGGAAATGCTTTTGGGGAGATAGGAGGGATCCTCTGCTCAGGTGGGTTGATGGTTTTCCTTGCAATTCATCCTCGGTTCCACTGGGGCCAGGGTGGGTTTGCTGGGGAGGTGAGCACAGAGCATGGTAAGTGTGTGCTGGTGGGGTAGCCCCCGTGGCTGCCACACCAGGAGAGCCCCTGCTGCCCCCAGCACTTGTATGAGATGCTTGAGCACTTGCCTGGAACAGGAGAATCAAGATCTTGCTCCCAGCACCTAATGAGTGCACTGGGACTTGCTTCCTTTTGAAACCCCCTGTGAGCTTTGGTGTGGTTACCCTTCCTTTGTCCTCCAGCCCTTTCCTCTACCAGCCCTTGGCTGTTGGCATGTGCTGTAACGTTCTCCCTGAGCTTTTCCTCCAGCAGCTGCAGCTCCAGATGCACACAGAGGTGTCTGCCAACAGCTTTTTGTGATGTTCCTGTTTTGGGGAATGAGGAACCTCAGCTCCTGGTGGAATTCAGGAAGATGCTGCTCCCAGGGTAAGGACCCCAGACATCCAAGTTCTGGTGCTCCCATGGGAGTAGGGGGGGTGCAGGGCCAGCTGTCCCTTGCAGCCCTGCATTCAGTGTTCAGAGCTGCAGCGTGGCAGAGGGTGCACATAGTGAGACCAAGGACAGCCAGGGCTGTCAGTCTGGGCAGTGTCAGCATCTGGAATTCACTGGGATGGCACAAACCTGCAGTTGAGCTGGGTGATGAGCCAGGGATGCCTGTGTCAGGGCCAGGTGCTCCTGGGTTGCTGTGGGTCATGGGGCACCACGTGTCCCCTGCTCCCCTGCCTGCTGGGGGTTAAACACTGCTGTGGGTTTGATCATTGAGTTGTTCCAAAACCCAGCTCAGAAGTGCCAAACCAGCAGGTTTCCAGGCAAATCATGGGCCTTTTGATGCCATGGAGATCTGAAGACTAAATAAAGCTGTGAGACCCACCCACTCTGCATAAGGCTTGGGTCCAGCTCTGAGAAACCTGCTGCTTTTTATGGCATCTTCAGATCAGTAAATTCCTGTTGATACCAGCACTGAAATTCCTGTATGTG
>NW_009953486.1:9094032-9095578 GCF_000747805.2 Chaetura pelagica | reverse complement strand
TCTTTCCCTTTTCCTTCTGAAATAACCCCATTTGGGCCTCTAATAAAAACCCCAAACATCTGGCATCAAGTGTTCAGCTGCTGGAAATCAGCTCCTTGTTACTGAAAAAGCACAGAAGTGATGCAGGGATTTCTGGCACGGATCAATAACACTTCAGGACACGTTCATGCATCATCCCTGTCTCTCCTGGCCTTTGCATAGATGGACTGAGGACATCAAGGGAGCTGTGATGCTCTGTGCCAGCATGGGAGGTAAATGGTGAAGGCTGGCAAAGAAGCAATTGAATCAGTGAAGAGTCCTTCAAGCTTGATTTATTGACACTCTTGTCTGAGATCTCAGCAGGGTGAGATGCTGCTGTGAAGAAGAGACAAGTCAGCGATGCACAGTGTCATGGTGGTGGTTGGATGTGTGAGGAGGTTCCTTGGCAGGGCCCAGGGCTGCTGCCCTTCCCTGGGGGCTGGCAGTGAGGCTGAGCCTCTGTCCACCCAGCTCGCTAGCTCTGCATGAAGAGGTGGAAGTTGGTTCTGGTGAACTCCTGATGGATGCTGTCAAGTAATTTGTCTGAGTCCTGGGGGACATCTGAGAGGACCTGCTGTCCTGGGATGAAGCTCTGCTCTGGAGTGTAGGTGAATGTGAATGAGCTGGAGTAGATGAGGCCATCGTCCCTGATCAGCAGCAGTGGGACTGTGATGGGGTATCGCAGCCACCTCCAGTCACTGCCAAAGGCAGAGACGTCGGGCACGACGCACACCAGGGACTTGGGGCTCCTGGGAACAGGGCAGGATTGGAAAACATGCATTAATCCAAGAGGGTTCCACGCAGGAGCAGCCAGCAGTGAGCACCCACATGTCTCCTCCAGCCTGGAGCTCAGCATGAAGCCTCTGACAGGTTTCTTCTCTCCTCCCCAGTGTTTTGCTCCCCTCTGCTGGGATTGCTTTGTTGTTTGTGGCCCCGTGAGGACCATGTTTTCTGCACCTACCAGCCAGACTCAGCTCTGCCTGTCCTTGCAATGCCCATGCTTGCTGCTGCACAAAGGGCAGTGCCAGTGCCTCCATCCCCGAGGTCAGCAGCCACGTCCCCCCCCGAGCTGCCCAGCTGCTCTTCCCTGCCTGCTCCCCGACCCCCTCAGCCACGGTACCTGTACATGGTCTCTGCTTCCACGTCTCCAAACCAGACCTTGAGGTGTGCGTGGAAATACTCGCCCTGCACCTCCAGCATGGCCACGTCCCCACCACCCGTGAGCTGTGACGGGCAGAGCACAGGGCAGCGCGTTACGTGCCTGTGCCATCCCAGCCCAACCCTGGCATTCCCACGCCATCCCGAAACTGGGAGAGAGCCGAGCCCAGCAGCAGGAGGACGGGGAGGCAGGGGAGGGGAGGCAGGGGGGGCCCAGAGCAGCCCATACCTGCAGGCCAGCAATGAGGGGCGCGGGGCAGGCGGGCGGGCGGGCGCAGGGCAGGCTCTCGCTGAACCTGTACTCCACCACCTCAGTGCCAATGATGGTCCAGCAGGAGCCGTCGTTCAGCAGCTCCCTGTTGGCTTCCTT
>NW_009953486.1:9089602-9090458 GCF_000747805.2 Chaetura pelagica | reverse complement strand
AGGGCAGCGCGTTCCGTGCCTGTGCCATCCCAGCCCAACCCTGGCATTCCCACGCCATCCCGAAACTGGGAGAGAGCCGAGCCCAGCAGCAGGAGGACGGGGAGGCAGGGGAGGGGAGGCAGGGGGGGCCCAGAGCAGCCCATACCTGCAGGGCAGCGATGAGGGGCGCGGGGCAGGCGGGCGGGCGGGCGCAGGGCAGGCTCTCGCTGAACCTGTACTCCACCACCTCAGTGCCAATGATGGTCCAGCAGGAGCCGTCGTTCAGCAGCTCCCTGTTGGCTTCCTTTGGGCAGGGAGATGCCTGTGGAGAGTGTCACAGCTCCCAGCACACGGCAGCGGGGAGGAAGGCACCTGCCTTCTGCCACCGGCCTCTCAGATCTGGCAAGCAACCGCTTCGCTCGTGGGGACCGTGGTCACTTTGCAGGGACATCCACGACAATGTCCCCACCAAAGCAGGGAAGCCAGAGGCTTCTTAGTGATCTTAATTTGGGTGTAAACCCCTCTGCTGGAAGACTCCTCCCAGTGAGGTGCTCCCCAGCCAGCAGCAAGGCAGAGGAGCTTGGTGAGAGCACAGGGAGCACCCTGGGGATCCCCAGACCCCTCCTGCCATACCTGGAACTGGATCACTTTCTCTGTGGAGAGACACAGGTACATGCGGTCGCTTCCCTGGAACTGGAAGGCACATTTGTGGAGCTGGGAGATGGGCTCGTCCACATCCAGCAGGGCATACTGCTTTGTCACCTTCCGGATGATCTGCAGGGCGGCAGCACCAGCCCAGAGGTGGCATCACCAGCCCAGAGGTGGCATCACCAGCCCAGGGGTGACATCACCAGCCCAGGGGTGGCATCACCAGCCC
>NW_009953486.1:9089284-9089521 GCF_000747805.2 Chaetura pelagica | reverse complement strand
CCCAGGGTGGCAGCACCAGCCCAGCCTGGCACCAGCCACCAGGAGGCACCGAGCAGCCCGGTCCTTGCACCGGGCACAGCGGGGCTGGGGGCTTACCAGGGGGGGCAGGGTGATGCCTGTGGCCGTGCAGACGAGCTGGACCACGGATCCGTAGCGGATATACCCTTCCCGCAGGGGGAATTCGCTCCGGGAGCAGCGCTCATCGGCTGGGGGGGGGGGGGGCAGAGACAGCGCACC
>NW_009953486.1:9082799-9089183 GCF_000747805.2 Chaetura pelagica | reverse complement strand
GCTCCCGGGGAGAGCGGGATGGGAGCGCGGGATGGGAGCGCGGGATGGGATGCGGCAGCTCGCAGGGAGCGCCGCTGGAGGCACCGTGCCCAGGGATGCTCTGGCCTGTTCCGGGCAAGTCACCCGCTTGGATTTGAGACCCTCCAGACTGACACGGCTCTTCCTGCCCCATGTGTCTCCCAGGGAATGACGCCAACCCTCACAACCAGCGGGAAGCGGCTGTCACCTCCAGAGCCACACGGGCAGAGGTAAGACCTGACCCAAGTTCACACACCCCTGGGCTATTTCCCACCCCTTTCACTCCCAAGAACTGGCTTTGCAGAAGGGGAGAGCCAGGGCTGGAGGAGGCAGCTGGCATCAGCAGCCCCCGGAGGCTCCTTACCCAGGTGGAGGGTGAAGGCTGCCCACTGCCTGGCACTGGCAACGAAGGCCCCCCCCTCGACGGACAGGTAGCGGGTGCTGACGGTCTGGGAGCGCAGGCGGTTGAAGAGGGAGACTTTGGAGCCTGAGGAGATGCAGACTGCAGGGAGAGGTGGCTGGGTTATTGCTTGCCAGGTCTGTGTGTGGCTCTGATTATGGCTTTGTCAAGGCAAGGGTGGACAAGCCCCGGTTAGGGGTGTAACCAGCCCGGCAAGGAGCAGCACCCGCCCAGCTGCTTTTCTCTGAGTGTGAGGGGCAGCCCAGATGGGCTTCTCTAAGGTGGGGAGCCTGGGGAATGGGGAGCACACTGGCATCATGCATCACTCTGGGTGAACCCTTCAGAAAAAGAGACATCAATAAGCCCAGATACATCCTCTTTGAGGGATGCCCATGGGCTCTGTGCCCAACCTGGACCACTCTCAGAGCCAGGCTGTGAGCACCGGCAGAGCATCCCACCCTGGGCTCACACCCGCTTTCCTCCCCACGCAGAGCCACCCCCTTACGCACGGTCCGTGTTCTTCAGCGACTGCTTCTTCTGCGAGGGCTTGGAGATGACCTTGATCAGCTTGCTGTGGAAGGTGCCAACCTCCTGCCCGTTGCTGAAGAAGAGCTTCAGGACCAGGCGGAAATGCTTGCGCTTGTCCGCGTCCGAGATGTACAGCGCCTTGGCGCAGCCGAAGCCCTGCCCGGGGCAGAGAGGGGCTGCCAGCAGCTCCAGCCCAGCCCCACCAGCTTTCCTCACCCTCCTCACCCTCCTCACCACCCTGCAAGGACATAATAGCCCCCTTTCAAACAGCCCCGTGTTCATTGAAAGGGGGGAAAACGACCAGAAGATGTTATTACAGGTGGAACGAAGAGCTGGGGATCGGCAGAGCCTTTATTTACATTGGGATCGGCAGAGAAACGAATGTTCATGTGTGATTTATCCCACATAACATGAGAAATCACCCTGGGTTTATGGTTTCCCTGCCGTCCTGGCCCATGCACTGTGCCTCAGCAGCAACATGAGCACTGCAAACAAAGACTCTTTTTGTGAGGTTTCTGGCCCGACTCAGACCCCGCGCTCTTCAGGGTTACCAGATAATGCTTTGTTTTGTTTTGTTTTGTTTGGGGTTTTTCTAAATTTTATTTTCCCATTTAATGTTTTTCCGAGCATCAAAAGATGCCAGGTCTCTACAGAAGCTTTTGAACTTTAGGATCTATTGGGGTTTTTTTAAGTTGTTGGTTTTTTTGTTTTGTTTTAGCTGTTTATCTGCAAATGAAAGGCTGGGCTTTCATGTCGTGACAAGTGGCAGTGCTGCTCAGCTGGAGGAGGTAGCAGGGCTGAGACAGATGTGTCATTTTTTGGCAGCCCCCCTGCCATGGGGCTGCAGACCTGAAAAGATGGTGCTGAAGAAGAATGGGGCTTTTTGCAAGGCAGGGGGAGCCTGCCTGGCTGCTGGAGCTGTCACTGGGGCTGGCAGGGCAGGAACAGGGAGCTATGGTTGGAAAGGAAGGGCTGTGACATCTTGAGGAAGGGGATGATGTGACACCCCAGGGTTTGGGGTGATACCAGGGACAGCCCATCCTCGGCGTGAAAGGGGTCCCCATGGGGTGCCACCATATGGTCCCAGGAAGCATTAGTCTCTACCTTTGCATCTGGCTGCTCCTCAAAGCTGAGCTTCTGGGTCTCCATCAGGCTGCTGCCCATGCTGTCCAGTCCCATGTACCCACACACCTGAAAACCTGCCTCTCCTGGGTCCCTGGCTGCAAGAGAAGGGGAGAAGCACCCTCCAGCCCACAGCAGGCACAGGTTTGGACCACAGAGGGCTCAGCCTTTGAGGGGGAAAGAAGATTTTTGGGAGCAAAGATAAAATAAACTGGGACACTTTCCTCTTTGCAGGGGTGAAGCTCTCTGTGGCATGGGAAGGGAGGGAAGGAACATCCAGGGATGCTGCCCCCCAGCACTAACCTTTTATCTGCTCCTGTTTTAGCTTCCATCCTGGCCCACTCAGGTAAACACAGGGTGGGGGACAGAAGAACCTGTAGAGACCAGAGGACATTTTCTTACTGCATTTCAACATCTAGAAGAGGGTGATGGGATGGCTGTGCTGAGAGCAGAGACCTTTGCTGGGACTCACCAGTTCTGAGAGGTACATGATGCTGTGGTGAGAGGCTGGGACCCCCTGGCCTGAGGGGGGAGGCACGAGAAGGGTTGGCCAGAGGAATTTGGCTCTGCTGAAGCAGCTCCCTCAGCCCCTCTGCTCTGCACCTCTGCCTCCAGCCCAGGGGGTTGCCATGTCTGTGGGTGCACCAGCCCACTGGTCCCAGGATGGCCCAGGAGGGGGGACAGGGCACCTCGACCCCCCCTGCCCTGAGCTGAGGGGGCTGGGGCTCCCTGCCTGCTGGGTAGGAGCTTAGGCAGGTCGGGAACAGAGTTTGCATTCACAGCCAGATTCAGAGCCCAATGCAAACAAACCTATAGCCAGGGTTTTAGAAACCTATTTTCCTGTGTTTTATT
The DNA here is from genome assembly GCF_000747805.2 of Chaetura pelagica. Lineage (NCBI taxonomy): Eukaryota > Metazoa > Chordata > Aves > Apodiformes > Apodidae > Chaetura > Chaetura pelagica. The sequence goes on along the minus strand of NW_009953486.1, from coordinate 9,086,263 downwards.
TGGTTTTCCACTGTCTTTGCACTGGTGTGAATGGTGCAAATTCATCCTGGGTAACATGCTAGGAGAGAAAACACCAGCACAGGGGGCTGGATGTTTCAGAGCCCTAAAGTCCTGAGTATGGGTTTATTTAAACAAGTCATGCACAGCACGGGCCTCTGACATGAGGAAAAATGGCACCAGCACCTTTAAACTTTTAACCTGGGAGCTCTGGGCTGGTTTTCTCTCCCTCTCCAGACCTGGTACCTGATTTTCATGTTCAGCCCTTGCATGGGGTCTGGAGCAGGGGACAGAGGCTGTCCCAAAGGCTCAGTGGTATGAAGGTTTTCCTCCTGGTTGGGAGACCCAGTCCCCAAAAAACCCCTTTACTTGTGGAGCTCCTGGCAAGAGGCTGGATGTGACAAGGGCTCTGCAGGCACTGCCAGCCCAGCTTCCAGCTCTCTCCTGGGGCCTGGGGGTTACACCTTAGAGGTAGAGCTCGTTGCCTTGTAGCTACTCCACACTCAGTAATAACAGGATTATTTATAACAGGAGGATTAATGGAGGATTAATTATATGACAGTGCCACAGTTTGATGTCACTGCCCAAGAGCAGCTATTTTGGAGATCCAAGCCAGAACCTCAAGGTGTTTTTGCAGTGTGGAAAGGATTTTCAGAAATAGCAGCTTTTGGAGACCATGGCCATTGACTGAAATGCCCCAGCCCCTCCTGTGGCTGCTCAGATTTTAAGGCAAGATTGCCAGAGCACCTAAACCACTAACCTTTCCTCTTTCTCCTCTCTGTAATTTCATTTTTTGGGGGGTAAGATTTAAATAGTATCTCTCGTTTTACTTCATTCTTCTGATCTCCAGTACTTCTCAGAAGGAACCTAGCCATTGAGAATGTCTAACTGGGATGGATGAAGATGGGGTATCTTGCTTGAGTTATTCACTTCAGGAAGTCTAAATTCTTGTTTTGGATTCAAAGAGGTCATGAATGGATGGAGAAGGGGATATGTCAAATCATTTGTTTCAGCAGCTTAGACGAGAGAAGTCCAGCAAGGCTGACACTGACCTTTAGGTAGCTGGGTTTGGAAGTGGCTATGGGAGAAGCTGGAGTGATCTCCTACCTTTTTTCATTGCCATATGATTTCTGGGCCACCTTGGCATGCAGGATCAGCACCGTCTGGTCTGCTGGCAGCTGCAGGTACCTCCTCACACCATCTCGAAGCAGGTTGCTTTGGTAGGGGTTGGACCTACAAGACAGCAGCCCCCCAGCTCTGTGACACCACAGCCAGGCTCCTCTCCTTGCCCCACACTGGGCTGGGAGCCTGGAGCTCCCTCCACGTCCAGCCTGGTGGGGTGGGGAGGCTTTCCCATGGGAAAGCACTGGAGCTCAGAGAAGATGCTGCTGCAACACCAAGGTTGGCATTGAAAAAATACAGAGTTTGGATAACTGAGTAATGGCTTCATCCATTTTCAATGAAAGAGAGGGCACTGTTTATAGCTCTGGAACTCACATTTCCAAGAGTCCCAGTCCCACACGATGGTGGCAGTGCTCTAATGGATCATTAATTAATATTCCCAGCTGATGTGCTTGTTGCTGTGTGGCTTTTGGGTGAGCTGGGAAGTGATGCTGCTGAGCCATGAGTGCAGCTGGGCAGCTGTCAGGCAAGGAGGAGCTGCTTGTTGGCTTCTGCAAGGGCTGCTCACTAGAAATAGCTGCATTTTTCTCTGACATCTCAGAAGTAGGTGGTTTGGCTGATTGTTTCTGCTCTATTAATTAGAAGGAGTTCCCGTGCTCCGGAATTTAACTCTGCTAACTTAGTAGGATGGGCGTTAACCAGCTGGAGAGAGAGAGGAGGTAGGTCCAAGCCTGAGGTGCCCTGCTCTGCCACCTGGGACACGTGAGCAAGAACTGGGGAAAGAGAGGGGAGGCTTCTGGGATGTCTAATGGGGACACCTGCTGTGGTGCTGCCTTGCTTTCAGAGAAGGTGAAACTGCTCATCTGAAGACCAGCAGCTCCTGCTCTACTGAAAGCCCTCAAACACCCTGAGTATCTTTGTCTGGATAAGAAGAAACCAGGGGAAAGGAAAGGTGTGTTGCCTGGGCAGGAGCCCCTCATTGGCACATCTGCCCATGTCTGGGAGATGGCAGCTGGGCACACACAGGAGAAATTGCTCCTACCAAGGTGACCCAGCATGGTTGGTTATGAAAAGGTCTTGAATTAAGCCTGAGCTCACTTCTTCCATGTACTGAGCTTCCTTGCCTTGTTCCAAAAGGGTGCTTGTCCCTGCTGGTATTGGCTCTGGCTTGGCCATGGCTCACCCTGACCACACTCATGGCAAGGCAGAAGGACCTCCTTTTCCAGACAGACCCTTGGATCACCCTTAACAGCTCCCGTGCTGAGGCTGGATCTGGTCCCTCCAACCCTTCATCACAGGGCTGGGAGACTCTGGCTCCAGCAACCTGAGGTTGAGCTTTACCAACCACTATCCCACCACAATGGTTGGTCTCGATGATCTTAAAGGTCTTTCCCAACCAAAATGATTCTATGATTCTCTAGGATAACTTAGGAAGGAGGGAGTGAAGCTTTCAGCAAGACTATCTACTGACTGGTTTATATCTCTGCACAGCCAAAGAGATCCTGTAAGAAAGTGATTTCATCTTTTTCCACAATGTCAATCTGCCACTGCCTCCTCCTCTGCTGCTGAGCAGTTGTGTGTTTCCAGCTTTCAGCCACCTTTGCTATTTTTCCCTTCATCTAAAAGAATCATTTGGGAACCTTCTGCAGAAGTTTTGTCTGTTTGTTTTTGTTTTGTTGTTGTTTTTTACAGACCTAGAGACAGAGACCAGGATAAATGTGGGAAGGGATTGAGGCAAAGACTCTCCACTGGTGTGACCTTGGCTATTCTTCCACACTACTACAACATGGTGAAAAGTGAGTATTAAACCTTGCTGGCTGCATTCAGTAGCATTTCGCCCTCAGCTTGTCAGAGACAATGGGCACAGAGCAGGAGAGAACCAGACTCAGCCCAGGAGCTTTTTTCTGGTGAATCTCACAAGTGCAAAACATGGAGCACAGCTTTGGGTCCTTGTTCATTTCTCAGCTGTGGGGACAGGACACATGCTCCATCCCTGTCAGTGCCCACCAGCATCAACCTGCTCACCAGCACCCATCCATATGGCTTTGGGTCTGCTTGGGAAGCACTGATCCCTGTGGAGCTGCTGAGCTGGGAGCTGCTGGAGGGATCTTCTCCCATCAACCCATCAGCAGAGTAAGGATCAGCCTGGTACCGACGCCAGGCAGCAGCAGGGAGTGTTCAGGAGCAAATTGCCAAAACCTGTGGATTAAGACGTGTGCTGACAGCATGGCCAGCAGCAATGCCTGCTGTGCAGAGCCTCCCATGGCCCCAGCTCGGGGCAGGGCCAGGCTTGTGCTGGGATCTCTGCTCCCTGCCATCCGGATGTAAGACTGGAGGCACGTGGG
>NW_009953486.1:9079692-9082737 GCF_000747805.2 Chaetura pelagica | reverse complement strand
CGTGCCTGCCAAAGGCAGGTAAGCAGGCCACGGTTCTTCAGACTTGATGTCTGGCTGGAGTAACTTGGTTTTCTATTCTTTGTCCATTCTCTGCAGCCATTGCCTTCCAAATCTGGGGGCTAAATTGTTTCAGTGACGCATTTCTGAACAGTGCTCACCATTCTGCCCACCGGGGCGACCACCCAGTGTCCATCATCTGGTTCAAATTTGCATGCAGAAAGTCAAAGGGCTGTTGCTGAAGCAGCTCAATATACCCACTTGGCTCCTTCTCTGGCACCTACAGCCTCCATGGGGTTACAGGGAATTATTCACTCCTTCTGACATTTAGTATGTTAAATTATTAAAAGGCTTGGGTTGTAGTGCAGTGTTAGTTCAGTGTCATGTTAGCAGCATGGCATGGGCCAGGCTCTTAGGGCTGGTGCTAAAAGCCTCCTTGTCAGAGCCTGAGGTCTCGGGGGGGACTCAACTGCTCTTGCACACAGTTGGGCATTATGTGGAGGCGGGGGGGGAGCAAGGGAGGAGCCACCACCTTCCTCCATGCTGATTTTTGGAAGCTTTCCCCTCTCCCTGCTCAGCCTGGCATAGCTTACCTCCAAGGCTTGTCCCTCACTTTAGACCAGGATGTACTTCAGGAGAGGGTGCAAGGATGCTTTGAAGATCATCTCTTGGGGTTGCTCTGCCCTGGTGCTGGAGGTGGGAGACACTCAGGGCACCCAGGGGTGTTTGTGAGCCCTGGATGTGTTGCTGTGCCCTCTTCCATGGGAAACACAGCAGAAAAGGAAGAGGAGTGCCCTGTGTGCTTTTCACAGGAGACACCCAGCTGGACCATCTTGTGAAGGGCTGATTTATGTGGGCACTGAGAGGCTTTGGTAGGGCTGGACCCCCCAGTCACATTGCTGTTTTCAGGAGAACTGATGCTTAACACAGCAGCTGAAATTCAACCCTCACCTTCCCAGCAGTGAGGGCAGCTCAGTGCCTTGTCCTGCCTCCAGCTGGGAAAGACATTTCCTCCTTCCTGGGTCCCGGTGGGTCTGGCAGGGCTGGGCAGCTCGGGGTGTCCTGCCCTCCCGCTGCCACCCCGCGGCTCTCCTGGGTCACACGCAGGGGACAGCCCTGCCAAGAGGCCTTCTCAGCTCAGCCCTCCCCTGCCACTGGGTCGCACATCCCTGCTGGGACAGCCGAGCTCCAGGTGTGGGACATATCCTGGTCCCCACATCTCCTTCTGCTCTGAGAGGGCAGAGCAGGCTGGAAAGTCCCACAGCACCCTGTGTGTGCACCCTTGGGTGACTGAAGGAGCAGAAAAGGCACTTTCAGGGCACCAAGAGAAGCAAACTGCTTTCTGCACTGCTGCTTTCCAGTTCACTGACATTCACCAGTTTAGCCTGTGGAGGAAAGGATCTGATTTTTTTGGGGCCCCTGGGAATGAGAATACCTGACTGGGGAGACCAAAATGTGATCCCATCAGCTATTGTTTAGAAACTAGGTCTTCAACTCTTTGTACAGGAACGTCAGCTCATGATAACAGTGTCCTCAAGTGCAGGTAACACTAAAATCAAGGGCAGAGATTGAATTTGCTGCTTTACCCTGTTTGCCTTGCTCAGAAGACAGCTGCTCAGCAGCTTGCTGGGGACTTGCTGCCACAGAGGGCAATTGTTCTTTCCTGGGCTTGGGGAAACCAAACATCCTAATAAGAAATATCCATTTTAGGGGTCTGGGTTATATTTTGTACAGAGCAGGGGAGAAAATGCCTGCAGTGCTCTTGGGTATGGAGTCAATGTAATGTTTATGCAAAAGGAAAAGCCATTAGAAATCACAGAAATGAGAAGCCTGCAGTTTCTGGCTTCCCTCATTTTTCAATACCTCCTTTAATCCAGACCAACCCAACCCACAAGCCCTTGTATATGCAGGGTATTTATAAATCCTGTCTTTTACTTGCTGCACACACAAGTGAAATTCAGCCTTTTCTGGGCTTGGGGGATTTATCGACCACACCAACAGCAAACACCAGCTGAGAATAGGAAGAGTGAACACCCTGTGGCAGTGAGCTCTGTGGGGGGACGGGGGCCAGCTGGGGTGGTCACCCCAGGCATGTTGGGGGCTGCCCCAGCAGCACCAGCACCCTCCAGATGCCCCAGGTTGATAGGGCAAGAGTGGCTCGTCTGCTAGAAAATGCAGAGTGGAGGTGATTTACTGCAGCCTCCTTTCTCTGTTCCTCATGTTCCTCTGCTACCTGTGGTGGTGCAAAGAGGAAGGGAAGTGCAGGTACACGGGTCCTGCAAAGCACTAAAGATGGTTCCTACCACCACTAGACTGATACAAGTGCTGAGAAAGGGTGGAGGACTGGGAAGACCTATGGCAGGGTGTCTGAGAAGCCTCTACTGATGAGTCCCAGAATAAACTGGATTCCCTGGCCCCATTCCAGTAGAGATTGGGGCCCATCCCAGTAGAAACTGGCAGCTGTAGCCTAAAGCCCCTGAGCCTGAGGACAGCAGGGAATATGCTGCAGTTTGATTTCCTGTTAGGCAGTCCTGCGAGGAGCAGGGATTTATTTTTGATCCTTAAATGTCCCTTCCAAGTTCTTCTGTGACTCTGTGGTCTCCATTGCTACAGCCAGTTGAGCACATCAGTCGAGCCTCTTGCTGGGAGCCCAACCTGAGGCTCTGCAGCCCTGGGGGCTCTGGTCTGCAGCTCCCTGGGTCAAACCCTGCTCTGACTGCAGCCACCACCCTCGGAGGATACTCAGCTCCCAGGCCACTGTAGTTCAAACACATTGAACTTGGACTCTTGGTTTTTTTTCTTTCCCCAGGACCTTCTGACTTGCTGGGGCTCCCAGGTCCCCCCCTCCCCCCCCCCCCCCCCCCGAAGCCCGGCTCGCCCGGCCCGGAGCCGCTCTCCGCCTCGCAGACGGTGTCAAAGCCCAAGTTCAAGTCCACGCCGAGGGGCTCTGCCCCGGGATTCCCAGCTCCTTTCCATCCTCCGCCTTTTGTTCGCCTCTGACAATTGCTCTTTATTTCTTACACACCCCCTTTCCCCCCCCCGCCCTTT
>NW_009953486.1:9049487-9078622 GCF_000747805.2 Chaetura pelagica | reverse complement strand
CGGGCGCTCCTCTCTGCTCGGCTCCCCTCCCGCCTCGCTGTCGGGCAAGTTCCTACTCATACCGGCGGGGATCGCTTTGAGCAGGGGCTGGGAAGGCCCGGTACCCCCGGGCAAGGGGTGCTGAGCAACGGGAGATGGAGACCCCGGCCAAAAGATACGCTTAGAAGTGTCCCCCGAGTTTGCTCTGCATCCTCGTGAACGTTCTGTGCATCCCCATGGATGTGTTTGCACAAGCCAGCACCCACCTTTGGCTTGGGATTCAAACCCTTTCACGGGGCAAAAGCAAAAAAAAAATAATAATAGCTTTGGGCACTTTTGTTCCAAGCAATTATGTGGGAAAACTTGTTTGGGAAATCAGATTATTCTGCAGCCATTGTATCTGTGCTGACACGCAGCAAGTCCCAGGTTGGGGGAGCTGAGCAGAGGCACCATGTGCTGCTCTGTGCTCCGCTGGGGTTTTTCCCTCTCCTCCTGCAAGGACAGCCCTTGGCTGAATCCAGCAGGAGTGGGTGTCAGTGAGGCCAGCATGGGAAAGGGACTGTGCTGCTCTGAGGGAAGCCTGTGTGTGCAGTGGGAGCTGGGGGGAGAACAGAGCTCCGGGAGGAGCCTGCTCAGAGCTCTGAGACAAGGCTCACCACTCACCTCTTCACCTTAAACCCACTGGGTTTTTGCTCCAGTCAAACCCAGTTTATTTACAAAGTTCCTACAAAGCCCTCCCTGAGGGGCCCTTTGTAGCATCTCTCCATAGTAAAGATGGTGTTTTTCTTTTTCCCAGGACAGGAACAGTTTAATCCCAGGTCATGAACACGCAGGGGCTCAGTTACAAGTAGGAATGGCAGTTTGCAAGCAGATCCTTGTGATCTTTGCAGGGATTCATTAGCTTGGCATGTGATAGCCACAAACTCAGTGTGGGGAACTCTGCTCTCGGATCTCAGCCCTTGTGTTTGCCACCAGGATATGGATAAATTTGGCCTCATCTGACATACAAATTCCCATCTGGAAGATCTTGGTGTTTGCAGTAAAATGACACTTTCCATCAAAGCAGGCGGGTGTTGCTGCCTCCAACTGGGAAAGGCTGCTGTTGATTTTGGGGGGTTCTTTTTTTTTTTGAAGTGGTAACTTTCTTTTTCTTGAAGAATTAATTAAGTTTTATGTGGTTAGTGCAAGATGGGCTGGGGAGCTGCCCTGGTTGGTGAGGGCAGCAAAAAGAGGAGGCCAACAAGGCAGCCCCTTGTAGGCAGCCTGGAATCACAGGAGATGTTTGTGCTCCCCTTGCTCATACCATAGCATTTCCCTTGAGGTTGGCATTAGGGGTTAAAGGTTTTTCAAGAGAAGCCTTTGTTTAAACATCTTTAAAGTTTCCAATAGGGGCCTCTTTGTTCACTTTGGAGCAGCCTGCCTGCCTTGTTAAAAATTGGGTCCTCATAAAATGCCATTTACAAATGCCAGATGAGTAGGGCTGGAGTGTGGAGGGGGAGATAAGCAGTGTTTGTATCCACTCACACATGGGGATTATAGACAAGCCCTACTGTGAGTGAATAAGTGGGACCTAGAGGAAAGAGGGGGTGGAGGGGGGAAAGAGATGGAGTGGTATTTATAAAGAAACTTATAAAAATCAGCTTCTCCCCCAGAAACAGCCAGTCTCTCTTCTGCCACGTGTCACACACGTCTCCTCCCATGTGCCAGGAGGCTGAGGGGCTCCCACCACTTGTCACTACCTCTCAGTTGTTATGTTTTCACCACCTTGGGTCCAAATAGTAGCAGATTGATGACTTGGGCTCTGCTGGCTGCCATAGGGGCTCCATTGAGCAGCCTGGTGCAGGGACCTGGACTTGGGGCTTATCGTGCCCTGCTGTCAGGACTCACCCCTTGGTAGGTATTTGCAACACAGAAGTACCTTAGAAGTACCTTTGAGTAACAGTTTTAACACTTGGAAAGCTCTGGTTTCCTCTTCCATCCTGGCTAAGTGCAAGGGGTTTAAATAGAGCTCTGTTAAAGCAGGGGAGGATGCAGGCCACCCCAGAGGCTGGTGCACAGATGTGACAGTGTTCCCACACTGGATGTCCCTGGGCTGCTGTGCCTGATCCTGTGGCTGAAGCTTTTCTAGTTCTCAGACAGCTTGTCCTTCCTGGTGTTTTCCACTGGAGGCCAGATCCTTCCATCCTTCTTCCTTAGCAAGTTTCTGCTTTTGCCTGTGTCTCTTTTTCTACAAACTTCTGATTTCTCACCTTGCAAGCTCATGAATCCATCACTAGCCTGGTCCCTCTGTGTCCATACACAGGGATCAGCTGTGGTCCCTTGCAGAGATGTGGCAGTAACTTGTTTTTTTTCTCCAGACTTCAGCTTTCCTGTCTCTGGGATGTGTCATGCTGCTTCACTGATTGATTGCAAGCTTATAAATCTGGGAGGCTTTGTGTTGTAGCCTGTGGACCTGTAGGAGTCCATGGTCTGTGGCAGGAGTCAGTGGGAGCAGAGCTGCTGGCAGCAGAGGAAACCCCCCATACCAGAGTCTGATTCTTGGCAGGAAAATTAGCAGGGTCCACAAGCTGAAAAAGATGGGAAAACCCTGCCTATGAGTATTCACTGCTGGGCTTGGATGGCTTCCCCAAAGGGTCATGAGAGACATTCTCCTTGTTCTTTTGCTCTTCTCACAGCATCTTGCTTTGCCCTTAAAAGTACCAGCCAGGATGAGAGTGGCACAAAACATTTCAGTCTGTGCTGAAATGCCAGGCAGCAATCTCCCTGTTGCTCCTCCATTTCACTCTCCCTGCTTTCTGCTGAACCTCTTGTGGCAAATTCTTTAGGCAGATGATGAGCTGAGAGTGTCTGCCCTGTGCTCAGGTTCCCTAAAGCACCGGGCTTTCCCTCCTCTGTCTGAAGTGCTCTTGTTTCATCCTGGGTCCTGGCTCTGCCACAGCCTTGAGCAAGTGGTTTTGTAACTCTCTTGGCCTCTGCTTCCTCATGCCATGATGTAGGACTCTCCTTGGAGAACCTCATGAGGCCTGAGAGCCTCAGTGCAGCAACCTCAAGCTGTCCTCTGATCTCTCCTGGAAGCAGAGACCTTGCAGGCACCTTTGCCAAGGACTCAGTAAATGCAACAGAATTAGATTATTTCACCTAGTTGCTAATCAGCTGACCAGAAAGTGCTAATCCCACACAGGGGTGAGTTGAGGTCAAGTGGACCTGAGCCATGGCCTCCAATGCTGCTTTGGGTCCCTAGGGATATCTCCTGGGAGGTTTCCATGCAGCTTCTGAGCACGTGGATGAGGCCAGGGTGATGCACAGATGCTGAGGCACAAGGGTCAGCAGGTCACCTGCTCTTCAGCATGGGCAGCAGAAAGGCCACAGGCCACTGCCACCCTGGTGCAAGGTCTTCTCTGGTGCATCTCCTATGGGATGATGGCATCTCCATCTGGGGACAGCAGGTCTCCTCCCATCCTGCTGTCAGAGGGACGTGGCAGCTGTCGGGATAGGTGGGTACAGTTTCCCTTCCTACCTTTGGGGTTGGCCCTGTGGAAAGTATCTAGACAAAGAATTCCACCAGCTCACTTTCCCTGTCTTGAGGAGGGTTGAAAAGTCTCTGTGCTTTTCTGCAGCTGCCAAGCACTCCTCACCTTCTGCTATTTCAATTAAACACATGGCAGGATGGGTAGGATGAAGGGGAGGGGTGCAAGAATATTCTCCTGGCGTGTTTCCTTATGCCAACACATTAGGTCACAGAGTGAGAAATATGATATAAAGATTTAGAGAAGGAGGTCAGGCAATGAATCAGTGATTGTGGGGCTGAAATAGCAGGCGTGCTCTGTGGTTGTCTGTGCTTGCTGGAGGTCAGCTGGGGCTATTGATCCCAGCAGATTCAGGAGACAGACATCCTGCTAGGAACTATCATTGCTTAGAGATACCAGCTCTGCTGCATCAGGAGTTCAGCTGAAAAACTCTGCACCAGCCCAAGAGCTGCTCTGGGTCATTTCTTTTTCCCTTGTGCTTGAACAAGCATATTTCTGAGGAAAAAATGCACTGCAACACCTTCCTCCCAAAGCAAGAACTTGCTGCCTCAGTTTCTGGATGGCCCAGACCTCCTTTCCTCCAAGGAAAACCTCTTGGCCCAGGAGCCTGTTTGCAGAAGAGCACTCACTTCTTGAAGAGAGTCAGTAAGGTGGTTATTTCCCCTGTTGATCACTTTTCATCAAAACCTAAAGGTATTCCAAGAGCCCTCTAGTTTTCCTTAAAATACCAGTTAGGAGCAGGGCTGAGATTGCCTGTTGTGCAGCTCAGGGGACAAGTGCAGCCTAAGGTCCTGAGAGGGACAGAGAGCAGCAGAGAAATGCCACCAGGAGTTCTGAAACAGCAGCCATCTCTTGACACCATTAGTTGGACAAGGGGAATTGGCTGCCTGTCTGATGTTTTCCTGTTGGCTGGATCTTCAACACACCCTTTTCAAAAGGCCATGTTTAATTTGTGAGTGAAGATGGCATTTTTTCTCCCCAGCTGTTGCCACAGCAGCCCATGTACAGCATGTTTCAGTGCAGAGGTTGGCTGGGCAAGAGGCTTTCCTCCTTGCTGAGTTGCAGAGCACTGGGAGGTCTTTTAGGAGAGAAAGACCCCCCGTGCTGTTGTGAGGAATATTTAGTAGGGGATGCTCTGTCCTTTGCTGCACCCAGCATTTTCCTCCCAAGGGGACTTTAAGTGTCATCTTGTAGTATAGGCCTGTGGGGACTTGTATGATGTTACGGCCATGAGCTGTGAGACAAAGACATCTGTCTGCAGATGGACCTGGGCAAGAAACCAGTCCTGTCCTCCCTGCACAGGTGCTAATCTTAGGGAGTACAGCAGTGGGCCCCATAAAATGGGGAACTGGCCTTTTGGGGGAGCATGGGGAATGAAAGAGAAGTCCCTTCTACATCCAGCAAGGTTTTCCTGTTACAGCACTCCTGCTGATTTGCTCCTGTTGGGTTTGGAGCCTTCATGTGCTGTTCAAGAAGTACAGCCTTGTTTGTCAAACACCGGGTCCTTCCAGGTGGCACTTGGGCCAGTAAAGCTGCAATAGCATCATAACCAGAGAGTACTGCAATGTCCTGGAAAGAGTCTGCTCTTGTTCAACCACATGTATGTGTTTGGGAAGAACCAAGGACACATCAGACCTTAAAAAGGGGGGAAAAAACATTTCGGACTGGAAATCTCTGCCATTTTTCTGGTCTTGAAGAACTTGTGCTCCCTGATGCTTTTTTTGCTCTGAAAACCGCATTGCTGTCCTCTCTTGTGGGATTTGCTGCTCATCACTGGCCCCCGTGGAGGATGAGGATTGAGAGGCTGGAGCTGTGACTAACTGCAAGGTCAGCACTGCCTGTGAAATGGTCCTGAGGGTGGATTCAGTGCCCACCAGCAGCAGAGGCACTGAGGAGGGTAAGGCTGGGTTGTGCGCTGGGAGCCGCACACAGGCAGGCAGGGAGCACCCAGTGGTGGTGGCTTGTGTTGGGAGAAACCAGCCTTTGGGCCATCCTCCAGGAGAGGGTGGATCCAGCTCCATGGCTTTGTCCACTCACATGGCCTGAGGGTCTTGAAAATGTATGGGCAATGTGCCAGGGGTCCATTAGGGTTTCCGTGGCAAAATCCGACATCAAGAGGTGCTGCCGAGATGCTGTAAGGTACCTGTATCTGCCCAGGCAGCTCTGGTTGCTTCCTTGTCCCCCATGCCTGGGGTAAAACATGCTTCTGTTGTCCTCTCTTGGTCTCACATGCACTTTTTGGGCAGTCTTTCTCTCGGGAATGGACCCAAACAATGAGTTGCTGTCATGCCAAGGACAGATGCAAACTTGTCCCCACATCCTCCAGCCTGAGGCCAGCTCTTGCTGTCTTTCTACTCTTGTCCTGGAAGGACTCTGGTGTCCGAAGCATGAGGAGTCTGTGTGCAGCCTCCTCAGCCTTTTTTGTGGATTTTTTGACACTTCCATCAAATAACTCTTGTGGGAGTTGATTATGGCCTGCCCAAATGGCCTGATTGGATCTCCACAAATAAAAGCCCATGCAGAACAAAACAGGCTCCATGGAGAGGCAGGAGAGGCAGGACAGTCTCAGGAACATCATGCCTAGGGCTGCTCTACCAACAGCCAAGGTTTTCAGCACAGAAGTATGTGCAATGAGGTGGTAGCACATGTGGCATCAGCATGGGCAGCCCTGCCATGCATGCCCAGGCTGGCTGTGCATACCTGCTGCTGTTGGGTAACTGTGTGCTCGGTCAGAGGCCCCTGGCTGTGCCCTGCTCTGTGAAGAAGCCTTGTCCTGGCTTCTCCCAGGGTCTGGAGCCAGGGCAGAGCCAAGCCCAGGCTGGTGAGTGGAGCTGTGTGTGTTTTGTCATGCTCAGAAATTGCAGCTTAAGGCTGATGTGTCCAGGTGTATGAAATCTTGCATGTGAGGCAGAGACCAGGCTCATGACTCCACACCCATGGTCCCCAATCTGCTTTTCTTCTTGTGATGCTACTGTTGGGCCTTTTCCCAGGCTGAGAATGCACTGCCATCTCCTCAGCCTTTCACCCCTTCTTTCTCCATTCCTCCTCCCATTCAGTATCTAGAGCCCCCACCCCTGTAACACTGAGGAGGATACAGAGCAGGCTGTGTCCCTCTCCCTGCCATTCCCAAGGGGGGATGCACCCAGCTCCCACCAGCATGGATGAGCCAGAGTGGGAATACTTAGGGCATTTCTATTAACCTGTAGCCGGGAGAGAGCTGCCAAGGAGGCCCTGCTGAAACCTGAAGCAGCTGTTTTCCCCAGGACTCAGCACTTGGCAGGGAGGGCAGAGGGATGAGGTGGAGCAGGGAGGGATGCAGATGCAGGGGGCAGCACTGCCAGCGGGGGTACCCAGGGAAGGTGCCCAGGGAAGGTGTGCTGGCTTACCTGTTTGTCCCTGGGGATTCATCTCCATGTCCTCCTTGTCAGAGATCATGTGGGGAGCCGAGAGGAGGCTGGAGTCATTGCTGTCCCTTCTGTCCTTGGTCACCCTCTGTGTGCCATGTGCTGAGCATCTCCTTCAGCCAGACCAAGCAATGGCGTCTTTTCCCTTTCGTGTTGGTCAGGAGATGGTTTGAGTGTCCCTCTCTGCTCAGCTGCTGTGGGTTCAGCTGAGCCAGCCCAGGCAGCAGCACTGGCCCCTCCTGGCCCTTTTTTCCTTTATAGTTCAGCGTTATCTCAAGGTCTCTGGCGCTGCAGCCGGTGCCGTGTTTGCCTTGCCCTGCAGCACCTGCCTGCCAGCCGGCTGCTTCCCACCCCCCCTCCTGCTCCCCCGGGCTGACAGGGCACTCAGGGGGGCCTTGGAGCCCTCGGGGTTGGGGGAACCCCCATGGGGCTGCAAGTCAGCCCCTGTGCTGCCAGGGCACTCAGGGAATGAGGACAGAGAGTAGCAGGGGAAGTTTCCCAGTGGGAGAGAGAGACTTGGGAGAGCATCTGTCCCCTCAACTTTGCTTCCATGTCCCCAGCAGCCTTGCTGCTGGGGTAGGACTGGGTGTTATATTGAACTGGGGAGCAGGGCACTGTCCCAGCCTGGTCTGTGCTGCAAGGACCAGTGCTGGCTGCACGGCTGAGCCACCGTGCCCTGCCCTGTCCAGGCAGCATCAGCCCCTCCAGCTGCAGGGAGTGCCAAGACTTCATCCAAAGCTGAGATGCTGTTAAAAATAGATCAGTCGTGAACTAGTTTTCTCCTCCTTGGTTCCTGGCCCGAGATCTCATTCCTCTCTCTCTGGGCTGGCTTTGAAGCGATCTGGATGCTGTGAGACCCAGGCTGCATGCCAGCCTGCCATTGCAGGGAGGCTTGGAGAGCAGAGAGCTGCAGAAAAGCTATAGGTGCCATAGCTGTCCCCAAAATATTTAGTGGTTAGTGCCTGTTTCCCCCCCCTCCCCCCTCCAAAAAGAAAAAAAAAAAAGAAAAAAAAAGAAAAAAAAAAAAAAGAAGAAGAAGAAGAGCATTACTGGAAAAGGAATCTGCTAAAGAAATGGGGAAATGGAGCTGGGATAGGAGGGGCTGTTTGTTCCTCCACTTGCACATGGTGATCTTGTGACTGGGCACAGGCGCCTGAGCCACCAGTGGGCCACAAAGCCACGCTCACCTCGGCCCCTCTGCTTCCTAGAAAACTCCTGCTGGGCTGCACTTCCACTCGGCCCTGCAGCCTGGAGCAATCCTTCCAGCCCCTCCACTGCCCAGCTCTGCAGGAGCTCTGGGCACCTGCTGCCGAGCCCCTGCATCACAAGTGCTCAGGGTCCTTGGGAAAAGGCAGCCTCTCTCACTTTGGGACTGGTATTCTGGATCCCAGTTCCCTCTTCTAGCCCTTTTCCATTCTCATTCTTCAATATAATTTTTTGGGTGTGAACACCAAGTCCAGAGAGAAATTTAAGATGCAGCTGTGAAACCTTTTATCAGTGTCACTGCTATCAAATCCGTGAGGTTCAGGGCTGCACGTAACCAGTGAGCAATTAAATGGCAACCCCGGTGATGAATTACAACTGAGACCTCCTGGGGCTAAATAAATACCAGCTGATAACTACTGATAACATGACTTTCCGTGTGCTTTTTTCTGAAAAGCACCCCTGCAGTGTCTGTGCCCAGTCACCCCGCTGGACGTCTCCTGGGGGAAGACACATTAACTGTGGCATTTCTCCCCCCACTTCCCCCAAGCACCTTGGTTTCCAACAAAAACTCGGATGAAAATAAACCAAAGGAGTCTGTGTCCCTGCAGGAGCCAGGCAAGGGAAGAGCAGGGCACAGAGGTGGGCAGGGAGGGAGACAGGTGAGGAGGTGAGGTTTTGTGTAACTGGTCTAAAGATCTTTCCTCCAACTTCGTGCCTCAAACTTGTGATAAAGTTGTTGGGGTGCAGAGCACACCCTGGAAAAGCCATCAGGATGGGGAGAGCTGCAAAGCAGCGGGGTCCCCTGGAGGGATCCAAAGGAGAGCAGGAGGCTGGCAGAGCTTCACCCAGCACCCTGCCTGGGGGGAGCAGGTGCAAGCCCAGGCACCCTTACACACTTCTGCTTTCCCAAGGCAGTCTGGAAGAAGGCAGAGAAAACATTTCTGGAGCTTCTTGGGAAAATGGCCTTTGAGAGACTTCTGAGCAGGTTTTGTCTGTGCTGGTCTTTCCTTTGGGGGTTTCTCTCCCCAGCACGTTGCCGTTTGGAGAGAGTGTCAGGGGGGCTGGTGCTCTGTGTCCCCACTTTCCCACTCTCCTGCTGGCTGTGGGGAGCAGCTGCACAGCCAGTGAAGAAGGATTTGGCTGAACATCCCATCCGCCTGGTTTGCAAGTGAAAATAAGGCTTGTCTGATGGCCAGCTCCACCCGGAGCAGAAAATCAGACCCTTTGGCAGATGGTTGCTACTGTAATGAAATTTAGCTGTGCTGGGACTGCCAGTCCTCCAATGGGAAAAGTCCCACGTGGGTTCAGAGACATTCAGGGATGGATCTGTCACAACTGCTGCTGCTCTGGGATTTTGGCACTGCCTGGGGACACCCACGGCTCAGCCCACCCTCAGTACTGATTGCAATGTTGTCTTCTCCCTGCAGCGAGTGCCCCCAGCCCCGGAGCTGTGTGGTCTCACAGAGCCACGATGAAGCTTCTCCCTGTTGTCCTGCTCCTCCTGTTTCTCCTGACGACTGTGGAAGCCAGACCAAAACCTACAGGTGAGCCCATGAATTCCCTGCAGGAGAGGGAAGTGTGTCTATCTGAGTGGGGAAGCCCTCAGAGGATGGTTTGCTGCTTGAGGTGGGGGGACCTGGTGCTTCTTCTTCAGGGTCATCCCCAGGAGGATGGAGGAACCCCCTCAGGCATGGGACCTGAACTTCCCAGCACTGCCCAGGAGAGTGAGAACCTGAGCCTGGCCCCAGCACAGTGGGTCTGGTGCCACTTGTTCTGGGCACACCCTCAGCTCAGGGCTTGTCACCCTCCTGCCTGCAGGCTCTGACCTTGGCAGGAAGCACAGATGTGAGGGGAACCCCCTCCCCACATGGGTCTCCTCATGGGGGGGGGGGGACAAAACAAACCCAGGGGCACCAGCCTCCTTCCTCCCCACACAGAGGGAGAGAAATCAAATCCAGTTTAAAAACAGCGAAGGCACTGAACAGAGAAAGGAGCTGGGTATGTCTCAGAGACCTTCAGAGCAGTTGAGATGACAGCCTGGGTCTGGGCATCATCCCATGAGGACTTAAAAGTGTTTGCTTAGCATCAGGGCCAAATTCTCCCAGGCTTTGGGGACACGCAAAGCCAAGTAAAATATGTTCCTTGGCATTTCACTTGCTAAACACTCTCCTGGTTTGCACTGGAAGTAGCACCCATATGGCCAAGAGAGGCTCTTTGGCTTGATCCCCACCATGTGCATGCCCTTAGCTGTGCTTTTCACTGTCTCATTTTCTGCCCTTAAAAAAAAAACAACACCCCAAAACACGACAAAGCAAGTTTTAGGCAGAAACTGGCAAAATGCAGCAAAAGCCAGGGGAGGCTGGAGCTGCGGGGGGAGCAGAAGAACTGCCCAAAGCAGTATTGCTGTGGGTGCAGAGGTCTGGAGCAGGAGCTGCAGCTGGCAGGGGACAGCACGGGGCACTGGGCTGGTCTGCACCTTCATGCTCTGATTTGCTGCAGAGATGAAGTTGCCACAGGCTAAACCTGTGCCTAAACATTGTTGGGGCAGATGTGCTTCTGCAGCCCCTGAGGCTGTTGGCTGTGGACATGCAGGAAGCAGGAACTGAGGTCTGGCTGCAGGGACAGTATCAGGGAGGAGAGGACGGTGTGTGTCCCCAGCCTGTCACCCCTGCTCCTCTGCCAGCACCCCCGTGAGCTCATTTGGCAGCAGGAAGGTGGGCACTGCCCAGACCTGCCCTCTCCATCCCCACTGAACACACCCGACAGGGATGTCCCCGCTCCCAGCCCTGCTCCCCGCAGGCAGCTGCGAGGCTGAACCATCTCCTCGTCCCCTTTCCAGCCCTGAAGTGCAGGACGGGCCCCCTGGACATCGTCTTTGTGATCGACAGCTCCCGCAGCGTGCGGCCCTTCGAGTTCGAGACCATGCGGCGCTTCATGGTGGACATCATCAGCAACCTGGAGCTGGGCCCCAACGCCACGCGGGTGGGCGTGATCCAGTACTCCAGCCAGGTGCAGAACATCTTCTCCCTCAAGACTTTCTTCACTCGGGCGGAGATGGAGAAGGCCATCAACAGCATCGTCCCGCTGGCCCAGGGCACCATGACGGGCCTGGCCATCCAGTACGCCATGAACGTGGCCTTCACTGCGCAGGAGGGCGCGCGGCCGCTGCACAAGAAGATCCCCCGCGTCGCCATCGTGGTGACGGATGGGCGGCCCCAGGACCGCGTTGCCGAGGTGGCCGCCCAGGCCCGGAGCGCTGGCATCGAGATCTACGCCGTGGGCATCCAGAGGGCGGACATGAACTCGCTGCGGGCCATGGCCTCGCCGCCGCTGGAGGAGCACGTCTTCCTGGTGGAATCCTTCGAGCTCATCCAGCAGTTCGGGAAGCAGTTCCAGGACAAGCTCTGCGGTGGGTGGTTGGTTGGTGGCCGTGGTGCCTGCTCCTCTCCTGGGCTAGAAGAAAGACCTTCAGAGGGGTGTTTGGGGGGGCTGGCTTTGCTAGGAGCAGCGAGGACAAGGAAGCAAGCTCCCCAGTAGGATGCCAGGACAGGTGGCTGTTGCTCCTGCTCCTCTTTCCTCTGCTGGGGTGAGATAAGGAAAGCTTTGAAAGCATTGCAAGCAAGCACTTATCTTCACCCATGCCCTGCAGCATTTCTCCAAGCCAAGACTTTGTATCAGCAGTGAAGGGAGGATTAAAGAGCGGAAAATACAGAGCTGGTTTCCCTGGGTATGACAGGGGCAGGTGACATATCCCAGAGCCCCTTAAACCCTTCAACGGGACTCTGGCAGGGACTCCTCCTCTGCAGACATGTGCATGGCATCTGCTGTGCCCACATTTGTCTTTTATAAACCCCTGGCCACTTGATGCTCCTCTGGAATGTCTGGATGGTCTTGGCTGGAGCCGGGAGGCTGGTTCACACCATGGCCATGTGTGAGCTTGCAGACTGGGGCCTGTCTGTCCCTTCCTGTGCTGGTGGGTTTTGCCAGAGACCTGGCATTGCAGTGGGCTGTCAAGACCTTGCTCATGTGCTTTAGCATCTGTGGAAGGGCAGAGCACAAGTGCCAGCCTCTTCCAGGCAGTGTTCCCCAGCCTGGGGCACGTCCCTGCATCAGTGCTGAGGTGTGTCCCTGCTTGCTGGGGGCTCATTCCAGCCAGCTCTGCGGGCTTCTGGCTGCATAGACATGCAGACGTGGCTCCTTCATCATGGAGCTCAAGCTTTCTCTTACTCAGCTCAAGCTATTAACAGCATCAATTAATATTAAGCATTGATTTAGTGTTTGGGTAGATCTGAAAGCTGAGGCTGCTCAGGAACCTGCCCCGTGCAGCGTTCGTGTCTGAGCAGGGAACTGGTGGGTGAGTGCTGGGGCTGGAAGGGCTGGGGCCGTGCAGGTTGTCCCAGTGGCTCTGGCTGTGGGGACAGGGCGTGTGCCAGAGCTGGGGTCCCTGTGCAGCCAGTGTGCTGCTCCCTGGGCTGCTCTGATGCCTTTTCTTTCTTGCAGGGGTGGACATGTGTGTGGAGCAGCAGCATGGCTGCCAGCACAGCTGCATCAACACTCCCAGCTCCTTCTACTGTGAATGCAACCCGGGCTACAGGCTCAACGTGGACAGAAAGACCTGTTCCCGTAAGAACCCTTTTTTTATCCTAACTCTTGTAGTTACAGGTGTCATGGAGAGAAGCTGAAATGCAGCAGAGGACCCAGTGAAGCCAGCAGCATCCTGGGTGCTCTATTCACTGGGTCTGCTGCCTCCTGGGTTTCTAGTGGCTGTGAATGGGGCCAGGGTTGCTAAATCCTGATCACCTCTCTGGGATGGGAAAGTTGGGACTCATGTGGACACTACTGGCTGTCACCCAAGGAAGTTTCAGGCAATGGGTACCAGAGCATGCACCTCCCAGTCCAAGTGCCCAGTGCTTTGGCCCTATATGTCGAGAGCAAAGCTGTACTAGTTGCTCTGGCCACCACCCTGGGACTTTTCCTTCATGTCTTGTGGTGCTGGGAGCTGCTTTGAAGCCCCGGGACAGCCTCTGCTCAGCTGCCCTGAGGAGGCCAAGCCAACAGGGTGTCCTGTTGCCCCGCAGCCATCGATGCCTGTGCAGAGGGGCAGCACGGCTGCCAGCACCACTGCGTCAGCACCCGCGGGTCCTACCAGTGCCGCTGCCGAGCGGGGTACCACCTGCAGCAGGACAGGAGGAGCTGCACTCGTAAGCCTCCCTCTCCTCTCTCCCTTCTGTGTTTGCTTCTCGCCCTCCCTCTCCACCTCTTGCCTTTCCCCTTGTCTCACCAGTGATCGATTACTGCAGCTTCGGCAACCACAGCTGCCAGCATGAGTGTGTCAGTGTCCCCAGCGGGCACTACTGCCGCTGCCACCGCGGGTTCACGCTGCAGCCCGACGGCAGGTCCTGCAGGGGTATGTCCCGGTGCCCTTCCTGCCCTGCCCGCTCCCCAGGGGAAGGAGGAGCTCCCTCACCTGGAGGGGGATAACCCTGTGCCCTTGGCTTGTCTTCCAGCCACCGACCTCTGCAACGGGGTGGACCACGGCTGCGAGTTCAAGTGTGTGAGCACACAGGGCTCCTACCGCTGCGTGTGCCCCGAGGGCCAGCAGCTCCAGGCTGATGGCAAGGCATGCAGCAGTGAGTACCACCCCACAGCACCCTCCTTGGCTGGGCTCTGCTGAAACTGGGCTGGGGGTCTCTGTGGGACTTGGTCTGAGCTGGGCTGAGAGAGGATGGAAAGCTTGTTGGGTGTGGGGGAGCACCCTGGTTGCTTGGAGATGGATGTGGGCTCATGTCCGTGCTGACTTGGTCCAGAAGATGTAACAGGAGCTTTGAGGAGAGGCTGAGAAAAAGGGAAACCTAGGAAGGACTTCCAGGGGATACTGGGGTGGCAGTGGAGGTTTTTGGGCTGAGCCTCCTGTGCATGCTTTGCTCTGCTTCCTGGCATCACCCTGGCTGCAGGTCCGGGGTGTCCACATGGTGCCCTGGCCCTTGTCATCTTCACCCTGATGGTGCCCATGGCCAGGCTGGTCCCTTCTCACCTTCCTGCTGTGCCCACAGGGTGTGGAACTGGGCACGTTGACCTGGTGATGGTGATCGATGGCTCCAAGAGCGTCAGGCCCCAAAACTTTGAGCTGGTGAAGCAGTTTGTGAACCGCATTGTGGACCTGCTGGAGGTGTCCCCCCATGGCACCCGGGTGGGGCTGGTGCAGTACTCCAGCCGCGTCCGCACCGAGTTCCCCCTCAACAAGTACCACAGCGCCGACGAGATCAAGAAGGCAGTGATGGAGGTGGAGTACATGGAGAAAGGCACCATGACAGGCCTTGCCCTCAAGCACATGGTGGAGCACAGCTTCTCCGAGCTGGAAGGTGCCAGGCCTCTCTCTCACAACGTGCCCAGAATTGGGCTCGTCTTTACAGATGGACGCTCCCAAGATGACATCTCTGAATGGGCCAGGAGAGCAAAGGAGTCAGGTGTGGGGGGCTGGGGAGCCCCAAATTGCAGTTCTTTGGGCATGTGGGGAGGGTTCTTCGGGGTGGCTGGCTCTGGGGCAGCCTGCAGCACCCACCCTTAGATGCTGCATCACCTGAGGCCTCTGCCATTATCACAGGGTGCCCTGAGCAGTGTCCTTCTGCAGCAGTCTGCACCCATGCTGGTGGTCCCATGCTCCTGCCTGTCCTTCCCAAATTCCTGCCGTGTATTTGGGAAGCCCAGGGAAAAATCCTGCATCCTCAGCTTTGCTCCTTGGGGCTGCTTGGTGCAGGGTGGCCAGTGCAATGCTCAGGACCTGTCCTTGCCACACAGGGATCGTCATGTTCGCCGTGGGTGTGGGGAAGGCGGTGGAAGAGGAGCTGAGAGCCATCGCCTCCGAGCCCGTGGAGCAGCACTTCTCCTACTCGGCAGACTTCACCACCATGACCCACCTCGTGGAGAACTTCAAGCTGAACATCTGCCCAGGTGGGTGCCCCCAGCCCTCACTGTGCTAAGGGCTCAGGCCCAAGCTGGAGGGAGCCCACAGGGGTGGTTTGGGTGTCTGCCACCCTGCACCCAGGGTCAAGCTGGGCTGGTGTCAGCTTAGGGTGTTTCTGGATCTCATCAGGGTGTGGTGGGTCTAGAGGTGGGACTCAGGGAGGCATTTAGAAGAGGAGGAGGTGGAGCTAGGGGGTTTAATATAAAAGGGATGGAGCATGAACACCCACTCTGATGCACAGGCAGAATCTGGGGTCTCACTCTGCCTTGAGGGATGCTGCCCCAGCTCCGAGGGTGGCCCATCTCCTCATCCAGACCTGCACTTCTGTTGGTGCAGGTGGAGGAGGACCAGGCTGGTTTCTGTAGGGTTCTCCCTGCCCTGGTGCTCCTCAGTGCTGTTGGGACCCCCAGGGGCTCCTGTGGGGCTGCAGACATGGGGTCAGCATCCCCTCCCTGCCATCCAGGCTTGGAGGTGGACCAAAGCTCTGCACTGGCTGTCCTGAGGATGCTGTGACCATGTGCAGCTGGGCAGGGTGGAATGGTTGGCAGTGAGCTCCCTGGGTTCACAGGGATTCAGCCTGGCCAAAAAGAAGCAAGGCTGGGAAAAGAGGGGGGAAAGGGAGAGCTGTGAGTCTCAGGTCCAGCTCCAGCAGTTGGCTGTAGGGACAGGGGACTCACAGAGTGTGGGAGCAGAGGAGACCTGGACACCCTGTGGATCTGACTGCACCCAACCCCTCTTGGTCACAGAGGAGGGCAAAGGGAAGACAGAGATTCGCAGCCCGTGTGAGTGTGAGGCCCTGGTGCAGTTCCAGACAAACACCGTGGCCATCCTGCAGAGCCTGACTGAGAAAAATATCCTTTGGGGTGATGCCTGGGCTTGTGGGGTACAAGGACAGCCTGGGAACATATCCCACACAGGGAATGGAGGGATGGGAAAATGGGATTGGGGAAAATTTAGGCTCCTTCAAGGAGAAAAAAGACCGGACCATCTGGCTCAGGTTTTTCCTTAGCACGTTCACTTGCTCAGATGACAGCCAGACTGGAAGACCTGGAGAAGCAGATTGCCAACAAGAAGTGATCCCTGCAGGGGGCTGCAGAGCTCAGATGGAGCCTGGGGATGGACAGTAGCTCCGTGGCATTGTTATTGCTAGGTTATTGTAAAGCATCAGTGTTTGTTAATGTATTGCAAAATCCCCAGGGGGATGTGGAGTGTATTTAAAAAAACAAAAATCCTAAAATACCCCAAACAAACCCACAAACCCTAAAAGAACTTGGGCAAAACCCCCTGCTGTGAAGCCAGGGGGTTCAGCTGTCACTGTTGCCTCGTTCCCCTGAACTGGCAAGTCTGGGATGAGGTGGGATGTGTGTGTGGGCAGGCTTTGGAGGAGGAGACATGACCTGCAGCCTTTTCCCAAAGCAGCTGGGATGAACCAGCCCTGCACAGCCCCCCTGGCCCTCAATAAGCTGCTTTGCAAGAGGAAAAAAACCTACAGTGGAAAAAAAACCTGCAGTGATCACACCTCAAGAGCTTCTGCTAGTTCAGCATCTGCTGCCAAGTGCTGGGGCAGGGACACCCAGGCATAAAGGGGATGTGTGCCATCCAGCCAGGGTGTGCATCCCTAGGAGAGGGAACTGCAGGAATCAGCAGAGCCCCTTGCCCATTTTGGCAGAATTGTTTGGGAATTGGTCATTAGCTCATTTGTTAATTGTTGGGTTTTTTTTTATCACATAGCAAAATAGCAATAATTCTTTATATAAATATCTATGTGTGTGTATATATATATATTTCATGTTGAGAGCAGGGTAGTGCTATTTTTAAACACTTCTTTTATATATGGAAATTTCTATCCTGATAATAAACACCCTGAAGATTTGTATGACACATCCCTCTCCTTTTAGCTGGGTTGCAGGGCTGTGGAGGCATCTCTGCGTCAGAACAGGGGCCTCTGGCTTTTGCAAAGGCCCCATGTCCTCAGGCTCTGAAAATCCTTTGGGGAAAATCCTTGCTCTGTGGGCACCCCCGGGCACTGCCAACCCAGCCTCAGCTGGAGGGAGCCAGTGTGACATGGGCACTGTGTCACCATCCTGTGTTTGCTTTGTGCGCTTGTTGGAGCACAGGGAGCTTAGCAACTGCTTTATGGGGGTTTAAATGTGCCAGGTCAGTGGTGCAGGGTCACTTACACTCATGGGGATGTGGTTGTGATGCTCGGACTCATATGCTGGGGGCAAGAGAGCTGCTGAGCATCCTGGCTGGCAGCTGGGCACCTGTATCCCCTAGGTGTATTGTGCAGAGGTGGCATCTTAAATCATCACAGGAGCCCAGATAGGTGTAGCCCCCATGTCCCACACCCAGGGTGAAGGAGGTCACCTCTTAGTCCTGTCTCCTGCCTGCAGGCAAAGGCTGCTGGAGAGGGACAATGAAGGGTTTTTTTGAGGGGTCCTTCACTCACCTTGCTTGCTGGTCCCATAGCCAGGAGGTGAGAGCAAAGTGAGGCTGAGAGGAGCTGTTGCTTCTGAGCTAGTAATTCATGCAGGAGGGATTCGTGTGCCCAGGGGAACAAAAGGCTGAAAGCAGGTCCTCGGTTGAGGTTCAGGTCCCTGGGACTTCTCCAGGCAGAGGAGCTGAGTGGTGCTCAGACATCTGCTTTACAAGGTGAAGAGTAGCTCTTTCCACCTGTAATCAGAAGCAGTGGTTCCCCACTTGGGTGAAGGGGGTTGCTGGCCTGTGAGCAGGGCTCTTGTCCTGGTTGGTGTGGACTGGGGCATCTCTAGCCTCATTCTATCTGTTTGCTGGGCTGGCAAACAAAGCACTGCTGGTTAGCTCTGTGCATATCCCAGCTGGCAGCCCCACTGCCCTCCTGGCAGCCCCACATCCTCCCCCCAGCTCCCCATCCATCTCACCTGCCCTGCAGCCCAGCAGGCAGCCCTGGGGGTGGGTTATGAAGGTGCTGATGGTCACAAGCCACATTCAAGCCAGATCCTGTTGCTACAGAGCACAGCAACCAACAAACCACAGCAATGTGCTGCAACCCCTAAACTGGGGGCTGGGACTTCCCTGCAGCTCCCTAAAAAATACAGCTTTGTATACAAGTCCCTAAAAAACACCAAGTAACTGCAGGGAAAAGAAAACAAAAAGTAAAAAAAATTGGAGGGAAAGGAAGCAACTAGCAAAGTTTGGGATTTAATAATAAGCTTGATCAGGGCTGATAATGGCACCCTGAGGGAGTGACCAGTTCTGACTTGGCCCAAAGTCATTTCAGCAAATAGTAGGGGAGGCTGTAGACAAAGTGGAGCTGGGCTGGCAGAGGAAGAGGCTCGACCAGGGCTGGCATCCTTGGGGGTTGGCATCCTTGGGGGTGACAAAGCATCGGTGGGGAGGTGTGAGGGGGAGGCACCAGGTGGAGCAGCAGGTGCTGGGTTTTAGCTGAGGTGGGATTTTCGGGAAAGCATCCCCTGACCAGGCTGTGGGACCGCACCAGGGAGCGGGGCTGTGTCTGCGCGGTCCTGCAGAGCCTCATTAGTGGCTTTTCACTAGATGGCACCAGAGCCCAGCGCTAATGAGGGTGCCCTGGGCACGCACCCAATGTCCGGGGCACCCCGGGGCGAGCGGAGCATCCTGAGCCATGGGCTGGGATGGGTGGATGGAGCTCAGCGTCAGGCTGAGAGCTCTGCAATTTATGGGGTGCCCCTGCTAAGGCTGGGGCATGGCCGTGGGGGACAAGGGGCTGCTGGGCTCCCTCTCCTTGCCATCCCCAGGAAAAACAGACCAGGCAGCTCTGACCTGGCCAGGAAGTTGCAGCATCAGCATCTTCAGCATCGCACAGCTCAGGCCTTGCTTTCTCAGGAGGGGGCTCACGAAGTGCTGTTCACAGAGGAGAGTAAGAGAGTGGTGTGGGATGGGGACAGCCCTGCAGGACCCTGGAGCACTGGGTGCTGCACCCGTGGCAAGGGGCAACACAGGGACTGCAGGTGGTCCTGTGTTCTTCCATGGGAGTTTGCAATAGCAGCCGATTTTAGGCTTTTCCCCTGTGGACAAAGCACAGTCAAAAGCCATTCAGATTATTATCTTCCACCCCTGCTCCTCTGCAGCTGAATCCAAGCCTCAGCTCCTTGGCATCTTGCCCTCTCTTGGAGGTGCAGCCCCAAGCACAACCTCAGCCAGATCCTGGCACCAGCTGGGAGCACAGAACTGTCCTCTCCAATCCCAGCAGCAGCTGCATGCCAAAGGATTGCTTAAAAAAATAACCCAGTGCTTGTAATTCTCATTGAAAGTACTAAATTAGTGCATGGCCCAGAAAGTCTGTTTGGGTTGGCTAAAGTTATTTAATAAATTATTTTACAAAGACCTAAATGCAGCCACAGAATCATTAGAGTAACTGAAGAATAATTATCAGATACCCAGTAAGTTAAGGGCTAGTTAATGTGGCACATTAACCTGAAAATAGAAATCTGAGTAGGAAAGAGCACAGTGAGATGCTCACCATGCTCCAGGTGAAAAGCAGGGGCTCCAGGGGCTGGGTGATGATGGGGGGCTCAGGGGGTGTGTGGAGCATGGAAGGGTGATGCCTGGGCTTCTGCTGCTCCTTGCCCTGCTCAGTTGCAAAATCAGGGGCTGCCCCAGTCTGTCCTTTGCATGAAAACAGGGTGTTTGGCTGCAGAGTGCCTTTCCTTCCTGGGGAATTCCCAGCACCTTTTTCCCAGCACAGCTCTGGTTTCTGCCAACTTTAGAAATACCACAGAGAGGCTCAAGGAACCTGTTACACAAGGCAAGGGGGACATTGACCCATTGGTGAGAAATGGAGTAATTTCCCATTGCCCAAGAGTATCTAAAGAAAATAGCTTTGTCCAGAGCTTGTAAGGGAGAGGATGGAGGCCTGAAGGATAGTGAGATCTTTGTCCTCTGAGCAAAGGACTGCAGCCTCTTATCCCTACAGTCATCCAGAGCCAGGGCTCAGTCACACTAGGGATGTTTGGCTGATGAGGGACCAAACTCTTGGTCTTGGTAAGACCAGCCACTTTCTTTCAGCACCAACCTGCTTCCCACACAGCCACTGCCACCCAGAGAAGATGCTGAGATCCAGGTGACTCCCACAGAGCTTGGGAAAGACTCACCTTTAGCTGAGCCAAAGCTGCTTTCCCCACATGAGTTTATGCCATCAGCAGGGCAGGAGTCCTGCCTGCCTTGGGACTGGGGCAGGTTTCCACTGGGAAAGCCTGAGAGAATCATCCCTGGGAAGGCACGAGGCCTCTCACACACTCATCTGGATCATGCTACAAGGTCTGGCTTGCAGGCCCATGTGGAAGAAAGGCACAGAGGGACACCCACCTACTGAGCCTCCAGAAAGGAGCACAGCAGGCTCACCACAATGGTACCTCCTGGAGAAACCTGCCCAGCTAAAAGCAGCTCCACTGCCTCCAGGCTGCTTGGAGGGCAATGCCTTGGACTCCCCTTGGCTTGTCCCTCAGCCCCAGCTGTGGCTGCAGGGAACAGTTTTGCAATGGAACAACAGGGCTTTGAACGATTGAACAATCCTGTTGGTATCTTGCACAAAGGGTTTCCTGAAAACACAACGAGGAAGCAGAGGAAAAAGGTGCAAACACTGGCACGTGCCCAGCCCTGTTCCCCACCCCTCTCCTCCCCAAGGGTTTAAATACCAGTTTCTCAGCTCTCTAGGCTTGCACCTCTTAGGGATCCAGCAGCATGAAGTCAGTGGCTGCCCTCCTCCTGGTGGGGATGCTTCTCCTCTGGACAGAGCTGCCGACAGGTACGGGATGTCCTAGGGGAGGCACGGGGAGGCAGCTGTGTTTGCACGGCTCCTCTGAGATGGGGTGGGGGGTTAGGGGAGAAGAGGAAGGGGGCATTTGCTGGGAAGCATTTCCCCAGCACCCCTCAGGTGCCCGCAGCAACCAGCCCTCTCCCCTTGCAGGCAGCTCCTGGTCCTGCCCACGTGTCCAGATCACCTGCGCGATGCTCAACCCGCCCAACAGGTGCTTCTCCGACTGGCAGTGCCCGCGGTTCCACAAGTGCTGCCAGTCCTTCTGTGGCAGGAGATGCCTTTCCCCCAGATCTTCCCTCCCCATCAGCAGAGGTAGCGGAAGAGGGGACAACAGTGGCTCTGAGCAGGGGGCTGTGTCCCAGCTCTCCCAGGCTGGGGGGGTGGGTGATGGCCAAACATGTGGGCTGGGGTTACCCTGAGCACCTGACTCAGCCTGTTGCTTTCTCTCTCTTTCTCCAGTGTGAGCTCCTGCTCCCAGGACAGACCAAGGGCCTTCTCAGCACCCCTGTGACCCTCTGCCACCAGCCAGCTGCCCACAGCTCTGCCAAGGTTTGCCCTTCCTGATGCCAGCTCCAAGGGGGATGGGGAAGGCTACCAGCCCACACTCCAAGGTGCCTGCTCAAGGACCACCCTGCTGAGTGCTGCCTGCTCTCTCTCTCCCACCACTTTCCCTCTGCTGTTTTAAAAAATAAAAAAGAGCTTGTCCCAGGGATGCTTGTGGTGTGCAGCTCCTTTCCCCACCTCCTTCAGGCCTATCCTGGCACAGAATTTCTGCCCAGGGAGGAGGATGCAAGCAGCCTGTGTGCAGAGCCAGAGGGTGGCCAGGGGCTACACATCCATCCAGAAGTGTACAAACCCAGGAGGAAGAGGGTGATGGGAAGGGGCTGGAGTGAACATGCTGGGATGCTTTAGGGGACTCTCCCGGCAGGCTGTGAGGGGCCCTGGAGAGAAGCATGTCCCCCCCAGGCACACCCCAAGCCAGCCAGGGCTAGGAAAGGGGACCAACCCTGCTTACCCAGGGAGATGGGGAGCAGGGGAAAGGGGTCACATCAACCCAAACCCCAGATGTGCTGAGCCCTTCATTGAGCCTGAGCTGGTGGGGAAAATCCAGCTAAAGAAAATTGCCTGGGAAAAGCCTGAGCTAGGGTATAAAAACACAGCTCTAAGAGGTTCCTGTAACTTTTGCACAGCTGACTGCCAGGGTAAAGAAAAACAGGGAAATGCTGAGAAAAATCAGCAGGAGGAAGTGTGTGCAGCCTGAGGGACCTGCCTGGTGCCAGAGCAGAGCCAGGAATTGCCACCACACACATCAGAGACAGAGCATCCCTCAGCCTGCACTGATGCCCAGCAAACAGTCCCCACCAGCCCCATGGCTGATGTCAAGACTTGCACATCCCATCACCATGTTCTCAACCACCAGCCCAGCCTGGGAGAGGAGCCAGGTCTGTCTGCATGTGCTAGAGAAAAGAGAGAGGAAAATGAGCGAGTGCTGGGTGACAGGAGGGGGAAGGAGCCATGAGCTGGCTGGCGGGGAGGGGGCACTTTGCCTCCATCTCCTTCCACCTGCAGGCACACCCCACAAGCAGCCCAGTTTCTGGGGCAGGAGCTGCTGCTGCCTAAGGGCTCAGCTACTGACCCCACTGCCAGGTGACCTGGAGAGCAGCACGAGCTGGCAGATATTTAAAATACCCACAAACACAACAGGATGTAAATTCTGGCTGTGGAATCGACATCTCAGGCAGGTCAAGGTAAACCCTGGAAACTCCCTGGCCAAGGCTGGGGAGAGCATCTGCTGGGGTGAGTCCTTCTACCAGCACACCCATGGAGGAGGTGGAGGCAGGGAGGCAAAGACTCAGAAGCTATTCAGTGATGGAGAAGGAGGAAGTCCTGCTTACCTCAGCCAGAGGAGGGCAGAGAGATCTGGAGAGGTCATGCAGTGGTAGCTGGAGAGGCTGAGAACACCAGGAGATCCAGAACAAGCTCTGGGACCTCAGCAGCCGAATCCAGTGCCATACCAGACATTGCTCTGACCAGCGCAGTGTCCTGCTGGGGGAAAAATATCTCTGCACTCCATAGATCCAAGCTACCCCTCTCAGCACTCCCTGGATGTCCCCACCCCGAGGGCAGGGAAGCCTGATAACACACCGGGCATTAGGCACAGATCCCAGCCCTCCCGCCTCCACCAGGACCAGCCATTATCAGCTATTAAGCAGGCATTTCCATAGAGCTGGCTAATTTGATAATGCCGCAATTATCTCGGTTTGTTAACAAGATTAAATTGCTAATTGCTTTGATTAAACACAGAGCTGCAGGCAGGGGGTGCCCCTCGGCTGGCAGCACTGGTGGCCACGCACAGCCCTGGGCAGCAGCTCCTCTGCAGAGACGGGGCAAGGAGCCAGCCCGGGTGGGCTTCATCATCCTCTGAACTGCTGCCTGAGGACTCCAGATATCCATGTGAAGGCCTGGAGAGGTCCCTCCACCTGCATTGAGAGCCAGCTTTGCCCTTTCTCCCCCTGTCATCCAGCTGCTGGCCTGGGCAGGCAGAAGGAGATGGCTGGGGGGCCAGAGGGAGCTGTGGGGACAACTGGTCTGTTCTCAGTCCTGCTTATTTCTTCCTGGAAGCCCTGCAAGTTAGAACCCCCTGAGGCACCAACATGTTCATCCTCATGCTGCTGCATCAACAAATCCTCTGCCCTCCTCTCCCCAGGCACAGGTCCCTGCCACCCTGCACAGCCTTTCCAGCAACACCCAGCTCACCAGCACAGCTCTGCTGGGGAGCTCCCACCACCAGGGCTTAGACTCACCTGTGACCCCATGCAGCCAGCAAGCACTGGGAGGAGCTGGGCAGGGCACCAAAGCACACACAGGGCAGGATCAGAGTGTGGTAAGCTCCTGGCAGCCGTGCTTTCACTGAAAATTCATTGGACTCAGGTCTCTGGGGAGAATAGGAATTCCCCTGTGTCCTAGGTATGTGCCAGCAAGACAGCAGGAAAAACAGCAGGTCCTGTGCCAGAGAGATGTTTCCATGGTGGTTCTTCCCACATCATCTGCTTCCCCAGAGCTCAAGCAGCCTGGAGGTGGAGGGGTTTGTTTTCTCTGCCTGGGGGGCTTACCACAGCTCAGGACCCACTGCTGTGGGACCTCCTCCTGGGGAGGCCCACGAGGCCTGGTGCTGGGAACATGGGCAAAGGCTGCACTCAAGGACCCCCAGCTTTGGGTTGGAAACATCCCTTGTGCAGGTGGCTGCAGCAGCAGCACTGCAGGGCAGGCAGGGAGCAGATCAGCTCCTTTTGCAGGCAGCATGTCTGGCTTCCTCCATCTTCCCTCACAACAGGACCTTTGGGGTCAGTCACTCTTGGACCCATCCCAAAGGAAACATCCAACACTTCCCAGGGGATGGGATCCAAAAAGGCTCCCTGGGCAGCCACAGACACCTGAGAAGCAGCCTTGCTCCACACGGGAATACCCTTTGGTCCACTCTGAGATGGAGGCAGGACAGAGGATGGAGGAGGGCTCACCAACAGCACACCCCTTGCACACCTGAAAATCTTTGAATATATTCTTGGAGCTTCCTCCCTGAATATTTTATGCTCTGGGTGATTGGGGTCTGAATACAGAGCAGTTTGGTGCTTAAGAGTGATGTGAGACCTTTTCAAGAGATGATTCAAAACAACCTAATAAGAATTACTACAGCTTTGAAAAAGCCTTTGAAAAGGAAGGGTTGTTTAACTAGCCTGGCCCTAGAGTGGGAAATGGTATTCCCAGCAGAATGCAGCAGCCCCATCAAATTCAGAGAAGAAAAATCCCCAGGCTGAGCAGATCCACCCAGCAACTGCTTTGCCCCAGGTCAGGGGCTATGCAGAGCCCTCATCTCCTCTACAGAGAAGCAGCAATATTTCAGGTGGGAAAAGGAGTCAATACCGTTGTGGTCCTCACCACAAAAGAAATCTATATACACCCTCTGCAGAAAAATAAACCATCCTCACACTGCTGAAGGTCAACAGACCTATGAATTCACTCAGTGCTTTCTTCTGAGGGATGATTTGCATAAAGGCAGCTCCTCACCTGGACAGAAGCACCCTCCAACCACAGGGGCAGGATGGTCAGGGCCAGAGCTGTCCCACACCGGTTGATGCCCTCCAGCATTTTCTTTCTGAAGACAGAAGGATGCTCTTCCTGCTCTGGAGTCTTGTCATGAACATGCCTCAGCTTGCCTGGCCAGGAAGCACCAGTAACCCTCCTGGTGCCCTTCCACCCCACCCAAATGTAGCAAGGGGGAATGTGCAGCACCACATCCTGGGGCTGCAGGCTGGAGGGAGGCTGTGGGAGCCACCACGAAGCCTTTGAGACAGCTGAGGTGGCAGCTGCCCCCTCTGTCTGGCTCCAGCACCAAACCCACACCCCTGCAACTCAGGGACCCCCTGAAGAGCAGGCCTGTCAGGGGATGGGACGGTGACTGAGGGATGCCAGAGCAGCCTTGCTGCTGCTTCTCTCCTAGAAGTGCTGCCAAGCCTCGCAAGCTGCTGGTGATGGAGCCCTTCACTCTGGCACAGACACAGCTCTGCATGCCCTGTGACAGCCAAGAGCAGCAGAGCTGTGCCGAGCAGCTTGGCTCCATCCCCCTCTCCATCCCACCAGGAATCCTCACCAGGCTGCTCTCTGCTGCAGCTACACAAAGCTGCACACCCAGGAAGCCTGTCAGATGCTGGCAGGACTTCCCTGAACCAGGAAACCAAAAGGAAAGCAAAAAAAAAATAATAAAAATGAGGCACTGGCAGCACCCTGTAGCTGAGGGAGATTCCTCCATGCCTTGTCCTCATGCAGAGGGAGAGCAGAGGAGAGAGAAACCTCTGTCCTCTGCAGTAAGTCACCCTGTACAGAGACACGTGCTGGGCAAGAGGCTGGGCAAGGTGTGGGCAGGGCTGGGGCTGCCAGGCTCCTCAGCCCTGCCTGCCCTGCAGCCCTGGCTCCAGGGCCAGACCCACAGGCTCTCCAACAGGCTGATGTCTGTGTTCAGCCAGGCAGCTGGGACCTTACATAAATAACAGCTCTGGCAAAGGCTGGAGAAACCTTTGAAGACGCACACGGAGCAGTTTGCAGACAGGAAAGCACCAGCAGCGAGCAAAGCTTCTCCCATAGGTGCCTGCCCTGCCCACCCACCAAACTGCAGCACAGACCCCACACACATGCTCAGTCTGGGCAAAGTCAGGGTCATAAACTCACCATCACCCTTAAACCTACCAGGGCACATGCACAACCCCTCCAAAATGGGACCACTCACCTGCAGAGTGACCTTCTCAGCTGAAACCAGTGCCTTCCCACAGCAAGAGGTGAAGCAGAGCCAGGTGAGCTATTTATGCTGTAGGGTGGCTCAGATGAGCTCCAGCTGTGCAGGGGAAGCCATTTCCCAGCTCCTTCAGGTCCCAGTACTGGCTCCCTGATTGCACCAGCAGCATCACCCAGGGGAATTCCTGCCTCTCCAGCCCTGCCTGTGCCAAGGCACACACAGATGCTCCTTTCCCCGACAACTATGTAGGTTAATAACATGCGACGTGATGGCAAGACACAGGGAATAGCAAAGATATGTCAATATTTAGCTTTTGCACATTTGGCTAATTAGAGAGCAACCCGTGGTTCCCTGTGAAGGAGGCAGGGCTGCCTGGCCTCCCTCCCTCCCTCCCCTTCTGCCTGTTCCCGGCTCAGATGGGAGAAGCTCGTTATTTCTGGAGTTCGCCGGTCGCAAACGGTCTGTCCCAAAATGCTGTTCCCAGGCACTGGATGTCAGAAATCGTTATACTAAATAAAGCTCCATGAATGATTCATGAAGCTGGGTTTCACATTCGGCAGGGAGAGATGGGCAGCAGCAGCGTCACCGCCCGCCCTGTTCCCGGCAAACAGGGACCTCTGGACTTCCAAGGTGCAGATCAGGGATGTGGTGCAAAAAGGAGAAACACCCAGGACCCAATATGATTGGAGCCTGACCAAGCAGAGACCAAAAGCAGAAAGTGGCTGGTGCCCAAATACCTTTCTGCTTCAGGAGCTCCTGTGACTCGATGATGTTAATGAACCCTGGGCAGCCTGCGCCGCTCCCAGCATCCGCAGGGATGCACGGCTGCTTCCCACATTAGCACTGGTCTCCTGCACAAGGCTGAGCTGGTGCTCAGGACTCACGTGCTGACTGCCCTGCTCTGTGCACTATGACCACTAAAAATAGAGCAATGCTTTTCTGAAATGTCACTCGGAGGCTCCTTCCAGGGCCCAGGCCAACAAGGCTTCCGCCTGGATGTGCCCCAGCTCAGGCTGTTCACCAACAGGTATTTTCTTGTGATGCAAACGCTTTTTCCACTGCTCCAAGCCTTTGGAAAGAAGGTATATGTGTCATATATATGTCCTAATGTGTCTTGGTACCTGCATCT
This sequence comes from Chaetura pelagica, assembly GCF_000747805.2. NCBI lineage: Eukaryota > Metazoa > Chordata > Aves > Apodiformes > Apodidae > Chaetura > Chaetura pelagica. The sequence goes on along the minus strand of NW_009953486.1, from coordinate 9,051,350 downwards.
ACCTAAAAAGGAAAGTTCTGGACCTCATATATCAATCAAAGAGTGAGAGGTGCCCTCAACATGGGAGTGCTGGTCAAGGAGGCCACGAAGCTTGGAGTCCTGTGTGCACTTTGCAGGAGTGAGTGCCTGCGCCTCTCCTAACCAGGCAGGCTCAGCCAGTGAGATTTGTCCTTGGGTCCCTGCATCCTTGGCTGCTCCTCTGCTGCTTATTCAAAGACTTGCTAAAAAAAAAAACAAACAACAAAACAAAACCTACAAAAAAATATGGCAACAAACAGCCAGGCCAGCTGTATGGCAGGGAAACATCCGTGGCTGGTGCTGTAAGATCTGGGCTCTGACTTGAAGGCAGTGGCAATTCTCTACGCAGCACTGAATGGTTTGGGTTGGAAGGGACCCACAAGCCAAGGTCTCCAGCAAGTTCAGTGAATGCTCATTAATCTTGTCTGGCTTAGGCACCCAGTGGGGTCAGTAAAACTGCAAGCCAAAAAGATTTCCAGCTGTCAGAGCCACGGCTGTAGCCGGGCAATACACTGAGAGCCTGTCCTGTGCCCGCTGCAGATGGATGGCAAAGCACTCACCTCACTGCCACGGGTGCATCCAAGGGATCTGGCTCAGCCCTCAGGGAGGCTCAGACCTGAAGGAGGTGGATTAAATAATCTCCTAGCATGGAGCAGGCTGAGAACCCCCAGCTGCAGCACATATGGACACCCTGTGGACCCCCAAAGCTGTCGTCCCCATTCGCCTCCTCCTCAGACGATGCTGCCATAATGTCTTGGTTTTTCCTCCCTGTGACCCTGTGAGCTGGTCTGGGGAGAGGCAAGGCTGTGTTGGGACAGCCAATGGCACAGGGACAGCTGACAGCACCTGAAGGAGAAGCCCAAACCCCTCTAAACCAAACCAGAGCAATCCCCTCCCACAGCTCACGGGAGACCTGGGAGGGACAAACACATCAGTGAACGCAGAAACCACCAGAAACAAACAAACAAAAAAGAGCACTGGGGAAAGCCCAGATGTCTTTGCCACTGAGAAATGCAAGAGCAGCCTTTTGCATCTGCCCTAATTTAGCTCTTTTCCTCTGGAAAAGACTACTTGTTAAATGCTTTGTGCTCATGTCCCCAGCATTAATCAGCCCCGGCTGGCAGCCAGTCCCACGGATGCTCCTGTGCTCTCCCTGCTCTCTCCCACCCTCCTACGTGGCAGGTACCCAGTGGCTCCAGCCTTTCACAACTGATGTCCATGGGGCTGAAAAGTGCTATAAGATTTTTCTCTCCATTAAAGGCTGACACTCTATGTTCACTTGTGTTTTCCCGTTTTTTAATGTCTTGCTACGTCAGCTATTAAAAAAAAAAATAAAATTTAAAAAAAAAAGAAGGCAGGAAGAAGAAAGGAAGGAAAGGAGCTGCCTCGAGCTGGGTGCCTTTCGGGATGACTCACTGCAGTGCTGAAATGGCTGCTGGCTTCAGACTCCCCCTGCCTCTGCGATTTGCTTCCAGATTGCAGACGAGACCACGGCAAGAGGTTTCACCGCCGTCCCCACGTGGAGGACTTGACGTGTGGTTATGGACAGAACTCCCCCCCAGGCTTCGGTGGGGAGAGACCTGCCTTCCCCAGGAGAGGAAGATGGGGGGAGACATGAAAGGAAGAGATGGCGAGGCGTTTCCAGCTGACCTGATTTTCTGCCTGTTCCCATCTCCACAGCACTGGCAGTGAGCTCAGGAGCGGTGGCGGAGGCACAGGCTGGCCCGGGCTGCTCCCGCCCGGCGCGGCTGCGAGGAGAGGCCCTTGCACCTCAGCTGCTGGGAAAGAGACAAAATGGGAGTCTCCCTTTCCTGCCATGGCTTGCCAGGGGCAGTGCAAGGCAGG
>NW_009953486.1:9047440-9048960 GCF_000747805.2 Chaetura pelagica | reverse complement strand
GCCTACGTGGCAGGTACCCAGTGGCTCCAGCCTTTCACAACTGATGTCCATGGGGCTGAAAAGTGCTATAAGATTTTTCTCTCCATTAAAGGCTGACACTCTATGTTCACTTGTGTTTTCCCGTTTTTTAATGTCTTGCTACGTCAGCTATTAAAAAAAAAAATAAAATTTAAAAAAAAAAGAAGGCAGGAAGAAGAAAGGAAGGAAAGGAGCTGCCTCGAGCTGGGTGCCTTTCGGGATGACTCACTGCAGTGCTGAAATGGCTGCTGGCTTCAGACTCACCCTGCCTCTGCGATTTGCTTCCAGATTGCAGACGAGACCACGGCAAGAGGTTTCACCGCCGTCCCCACGTGGAGGACTTGACGTGTGGTTATGGACAGAACTCCCCCCCAGGCTTCGGTGGGGAGAGACCTGCCTTCCCCAGGAGAGGAAGATGGGGGGAGACATGAAAGGAAGAGATGGCGAGGCGTTTCCAGCTGACCTGATTTTCTGCCTGTTCCCATCTCCACAGCACTGGCAGTGAGCTCAGGAGCGGTGGCGGAGGCACAGGCTGGCCCGGGCTGCTCCCGCCCGGCGCGGCTGCGAGGAGAGGCCCTTGCACCTCAGCTGCTGGGAAAGAGACAAAATGGGAGTCTCCCTTTCCTGCCATGGCTTGCCAGGGTCAGTGCAAGTCAGGCCAACAAGCTCTGGTTGGCTACTGGGAGAGTCAGGCCTTTCTGGGTTTGCGCAGCAGAGGGAAAACTCACCTCGGGTACCGTTGATGCTGCAGCCGAGTCCCCTCTGAAGGTGCTGTGATGCCAGCAGGAGCTGAAATGGGGCATCTGCAGCCTGGGAGGTGAACTTTGCTCTCCAGCAGCTGCTTCCAGACAGGGCTTTGGGCAGCAGGCATAGGGGTGTCTCCCCTCTGTGTCTGCCCAGCCTCTTCCCAAGGTGACACCTCCAGCCCCAGGCCATCCCGGGCAGAGCCCCAGCAGCTCCCTGCCTCACTTCCCACTCACACTTCAGCTCCACCGCACAGCCCAGGGGACTCCCAGCAAACCTGGTGTTGGGACTGCTGGTTTTCTGGGGGACAGGGCTGATGTCTGCCCCGTGGCAGTGCATACAGAAGGCTGCAGTGCAGAGACAAAGTGCCGGGTGGAGCGGGCACCCTCGCAGCACCTGCACAGCCCCCAGGGCACAGCTCCTGCTCTGAAAAATGGCTGGCTGAGAAATCTTTTTTTTGTGAAGGGAAAAGAAAATTCACCCTGCTTACAGGATGTCAGTGACAGGCAGAGAAAACCCCCATGCAGCAGCCAGCCCTCCTCCCACCCTATGAGCTGCACCTGCTGGGAGCTGGGCTGAAGGCATCTGCTGCAAGTACCCAGAGCAGACAAAGCTGGGCATCTTTATCTTGCAGCTCCCAGGAATGCTCAGCCATCTCTAATTGCCATCAAAATAAATATTTTTTCCTCCTATCACACAGCAGAGGTATTTCCCTCAGTTTTGTTTTTTTTTTCACTCCCCCCACCCCCCCGCCCTTG
>NW_009953486.1:9041631-9042762 GCF_000747805.2 Chaetura pelagica | reverse complement strand
GTTTTTTTTTTTTTTTCACTCCCCCCACCCCCCCGCCCTTGGTTTGTTGTTTGTTTTTTTTTCATTTCTGAGGCCTCCCTCGAAGTCATCCCTTCCCCCTCCCTCTGCTGCCTCCTTCCCATGTAAACAAGCACCCGGCACACACAGTCTGACACATCACACCCATGGGAACAGGCTGCTGGCCCCAGCTGGGTGAGCTCTGCCTGGCGCAGGGACGGGGCAGGCAGGGGGGCAGGCAGGGGCAGGGGGAAGGATGCTCACCACCAAGAACAGCTCTCAGTCAGCCCCCTCCAGGCCCAGGGGAGGGTGAGCACCCGTAGGCTCCGGTGCCTCAGGTTGGCATCGGTGAGCAGATGCAGAGGGTGGTGTGAAGTCTGGCCCTGCAATGAGCCCCAGCTGTCACCCTGGGAAGGGCTCCCATCCTCTCCTTCCCCTCTCTCTGCTCCAGCAGCTGGTTTCTGGGGGAGCTGCTGTCCTTGCAGCCGCACCCAGGCCGTGCAGGGGTGGCCCTGGGTGACAACAGCAGCTCGCTGACCTGACACTCAGCATGTGCCATGGCTGAGACTCTCTGCCTTCGCCCACCTCCCGATGAGGCTTCTAAGAGACAGTGGGAAGCTCAGTGAGCCAGGTGGGCTCTTCCCCAGGGGGCTGACCCGGTGGCCTGTGCATCCCAAGGAGCCTGTGCACCCCCCATCCCAAGGAGGAAGATGGAGCTGCATCGCATGGAGGGCAACTGTGAGGGCAGAGAAGCACTGTTGGCCTGGCTCAGGGTGGCACAGCTACTGGGGCCCTGCCCGGCCTGGATGCCCACGGGACATCACACTGCACCCCATGGAGCTCTGGGGGCTCAGCCCCCCAAGGCAGCACTCGTCACTGGGGCAGCTTTGCAAAGAGCTGGGGTAACCCAGGGCTAGATGAGGCCCATGCCCCCACCACAGCTCCCACCAGCCAACCCACAGGCTGTCCCAGCTGCTAAGGGCACTTCCAGCAGGTGAGGTGAGCAGGGCAGGTTGCACCCACACCTGGCCCTGGTTTCCCATCCCGCTGCCAGCCCCGAACGGCCCCTCATGGAGCTGCCCCCCCATCTCGTGGACCCTGTGGGCTCCCCCGGAGCAGGGCTCGGGCTGCTCC